>NW_020185337.1:8289056-8296220 GCF_003031525.2 Neophocaena asiaeorientalis asiaeorientalis | reverse complement strand
AAAAAAAAAAAAAAAAAAAAGAATATGATTAAGGGAGTTCCCTGGTGGCGCAGTGGTTAGCAATCCACCTGCCAACGCAGGGGACACAGGTTCAATCCCTGGTCCGGGAAGATCCCACATGCCACGGAACAACTAAGTCCGTGCACCACAACTACTGAGCCTGCACCCTAGAGCCTGCAAGCCACAACTACTGAAGCCCGCATGCCACAACTACTGAAGTCCACACGCTCAGAACCCATGCTCCACAACAAAAGAAGCCACTGCAATGAGAAGCCATCGCAATGAGAAGCCACTGCAATGAGAAGCCTGCGCACTGCAAGGAGGAGTAGCCCCTGATCGCCACAACAAGAGAAAGCCCACACGCAGCAACGAAGACCAACACAGCTAAAATTTTTTAAATTAATTAATTAATTCATTCATTTTAAAAAAGAATATGATTGAACTAGAAGTCTCATAAACTGATGGGAAGATAAAATAATGTAACCTGTTTGGGAGAACAGATGGCAGTTTCTTAAAATGTTGTACATATGCCAAACATATGCCCCAGCCATTTCACTCCTGGTACTTACCCATGAGTAAAGAAAGTATATATCTGGGCTTCCCTGGTGGCGCAGTGGTTGAGAGTCCGCCTGCTGATGCAGGGGTCGCGGGTTCGTGCCCCGGTTCGGGAAGATCCCACATGCCCGCGGAGCGGCTGGGCCCGTGGGCCATGGCCGCTGAGCCTGCGCGTTCAAAATGAGAGGCCCGCGCCCCAAAAAAAAAAAAAAAAAAAAAAAAAGTGGAAAAAGAAAGTATATATCTATACACACAGTTATACATAAATGTTTTAGCAACTTTATTTGTATAGCGCCAAACTGGAAACAACCCAAATGTCCATCAGCAGAGGAATGAATAAGTAAGTCATGGTATATCCATACAACAAAATCCTACTCAACTATAAAAAGAAATGAACTTTTGATACACACTACAACATGGATAAATCTCAAGAAAATCATGCTGAATGAAAGAAACCAGATTTTAAAATGTGTATGTGCTGAATTATCCCATGTACATAAAACTCTAGGAAATGCAAACAAATCTATAGTGGTAGAAAGCAGTGATTGCTTAGAGATGGCGGGAGTTGGGAATGAAGGACTACAGAAGGTCATTGAAGAAATGTTTGGGAGTAATGCATACAGTCCCTGTCTTGGTAGTGGTGATGACTGCATTGTGTATACATATGTCAAAATTTATCAAGTTGTATACTTTAAATATATGTGGTTTATCGTACGTCAATTATAAATCAATAAAGCTATTAAAAAAAGAAATGTTTGTGCTACCCAATTCTGGCCAATGAAAATTAAAGAAAAAGTTGCTGAACGCTTCTGAGAAAATTCTTTGATCTTAAAGAGCCATAGGAAGATCTTTCTCTTTCTCTCTCCCCCTCCCCATCCCCAATGTCTCAATGTGAAAAAGAAAGCATGTTGTCCATGTTATAGGTGGAAGCCGTCTTTTGACCAAGAAGGAAGTCAGCATGAGGAAATTGCTAACAGAGAGACAGAAAAGCGGAAACAAATGCCTCTGAGAGGAATAGAACCAAAATCATGATTGAAATCTGAAGTCCTCCTTATCTAAGGATTTTCAACTACATGACCTAATAATATTCTATAGTAGGTAAATCATTTTTCATTAGGATTCTATAACTGCAGTGAAAAACATCCTAACTAAGACAAGCATATTCTTATTTGAGAACCATATTAACAATTTACAATATGTGACCAGATGGAATTCTATTCTTGGTATTTAATTAAATTACATATTTTTTAATAATCCTCAACCTATGTATATCTACTGCGTGTAAGGCTCATAGGTCCTACAATATAGGAGATATCAGATGTTTATACCCTCCCATCATATGTGTTTCCTCCTTTTGATAACAGCACTCTAATTTTCCCTTAGCAAACCACCTCTCTGGCACTCTTAGTTCAAGTCTTTCAGATGAGACAGATCCTCCTTGTCGCTAACAGTAGACATGTGATTCAAAAGGCATTGTGAGAAAGATGGGCAACTGAGCCCAACTTCCCAAACTTCCCCTCTCAACCCCCTCTCTCAGCTACTTCTCCAAACAAGAAAAAAGTTGCAGCAGGTAAGTGGAAGCACCTGCATAGGGTCCTTGAGGTTGCAGGCTCCAGGGTCTCTGACAGGAAAGGCACTCTCGTTCTCCTGTTTTGAGCATATGCCATAAAGCAAAGTTCCCAGTTTCAGGGTTCCCAGTGAAAGACTGTACTGGGAAACCTATGAATCCCTTTAGGAAAGAGCTACATGTACTTGTTTATGTGTGTGTTTGTTTGCTTGCTTTTGCGAGGGTTGAATTAATCCAGCTAGTGACAAATAATGTGGAGGAGACTTTCACCCATGAGATGAGTTGCTCCTAGCCCCTGAGGCTAGGAAAGAGTCCTGGCTTTTACCCAGGGAGATCTGGGAGAAGAGAGGCTTACTTCCAAGCTTCAGCTAGATGTTGACAGATTGCCAGTTGGTTCAGCACCAGCCCACAAGAGTGGAAACTTTCCGCCTTGTAG
This sequence comes from Neophocaena asiaeorientalis asiaeorientalis, assembly GCF_003031525.2. Taxonomy (NCBI): domain Eukaryota; kingdom Metazoa; phylum Chordata; class Mammalia; order Artiodactyla; family Phocoenidae; genus Neophocaena; species Neophocaena asiaeorientalis. The sequence continues at coordinate 8,293,662 of NW_020185337.1, read as the reverse complement.
ACTTGCCACTGTACAAGAGACCCTAATCACTTGACCTGTAATTATAAGTTAGTGCATGCAGAGCCTGAGGTCTGAGCAGGAAATGGAAAATAAGATCTTGCCTTAGTAATACCAGCAAGCCAGAGAGAAAAAACCAAGATAACACTTCAAACAGGTGTTTCATTGAAATAGAACTGTTGGAAGAGTCAGATGAAAACTTTTTTAAGTAATAAATTATTCAACAAGATATAATTGAAAGTTAAAAGATTAACAGTTAAATATATGATAGATGCCATAACGAGAGGGAAAAAATCATTTAAAAATATGTAATAACTGCATGTGTTTCTCATATTGTTCTGTTCCAGACTGAAGTAACTAAAGTGAAATAAGTGATAGAAATAACATTGATATGCTGGCTAACATATTTTCAAAATTAACACACTGCTGATGTTGCATGAAAGTCAGGAATTCCCAAACCTGAAGGCAGGAGGGAACAGCCGAGGAACTGCCTGTCTAGTCCTTGTCACCGTGTAAAAAGAGAATAAATTGTCTCCTGAGAATTCATAACCACTCACACTGTATGTGGTGGGTGGTCAAGAACACTTGAGTAGGAAATTTAATTTAAAGTGTTACCAAGTTAATAATGCACCCAGAGTACAGGCAAAAAGAAACAAATATTCTTTGGAGTACTCAGCTTCAACTCAAACTTCAAAGAATTTCTAAAAATAAAGCTTCAAGAAATACAATTTATTATTGAAAACTCAGTTGATGTATTTAACAGCATATGAGATGTAATTGAACAGAGAATTTGTGAACTCAAAGAAAAAATTAAAGAAATTAACCAGAATTCAATCTGAAGAGATAAAGAGATATTAAGAGCTATAGAAGTTAGAGTAATAAGATCTAACACATGCCTAATTAAAATTCCAGAAGAAGAGATTAGAGAAAATGGGGGAGAGACAATGTTGCAAAAAATAATGGACTCAGAATTTTCCAGAATTACTGAAAGATATTAAATCCTGAGGTCCAGGAAGCCCTATTTAAAAAACAAAAAGAAACAACAAAATCCAAGTGGGGCATATAAAAGTAGACCACATCTACATTCACCACAAGGAAATTGGAAAAGAAAGAAAGAAAGAAATCAGAAAAGATCCAGCCTGACTTCTTAAAAAGCAACACTGAACATTAAAGACAGTGGAATAAAATCTTCAACGTGCAAAGAGAAAGTAACTCCTAATCTAAGTTACATATTCAATGAAACAGCATCTTAAGACACTGACAAAATACAGATACTTACAATCAAATGATACTAAAGGAAATTCTGAACTATAAGATTTGCTACTTGAATATAGCCAGATGGCACAATGAGAAAAAGAGTGACTCGAATTGACAGTGGTACTTAGATATAATTGTACCTCTATTCCAGAGATTGAAGGACTAGTGTTGCTATTTTATAAGGTGACATTTTAGCAGAGACTTGAAAGAAGTGAGGGAGTGAACCATGTGGATATTCCAAGGGTGTTCCAAGCATGGAAAACGGTATGTGCATAACCTCTGGGGCAGCGGGTGAGTCTGCTTGAGGTGTAAAAGGAGCAGGAAGGCAACCTTTCCTGGAACAGCGAGAGTAACCAGCAGAGTGGCAGGAGATGAAATCAGAGTCAGCAGACAGCCAAACTAGGAAGGGCCTTTATTTTTTTAATATCTTTATTGGAGTATAATTGATTTACAATGGTGTGTTAGTTTCTGCTTTATAACAATGTGAATTGTCCCTTGCATCGGCAGGCGGACTCTCAACCACTGTGCCACCAGGGGTAGCCCTAGGTTCTTCATGACATTTTTTTTTTTCTTTCTTAGATTCCATATATACGTGTTAGTATACGGTATTTGTTTTTCTCTTTCTGACTTACTTCACTCTGTATGACAGACTCTAGGTCCATCCACCTCACTACAAATAACTCAATTTTGTTTCTTTTTATGGCTGAGTAATATTCCGTTGTATATATGTGCCACATCTTCTTTATCCATTCATCTGTTGATGGACCCTTAGGTTGCTTCCATGTCCTGGCTATTGTAAATAGAGCTGCAATGAACATTTTGGTACATGACTCTTTTTGAATTATGGTTTTCTCAGGGTATATGCCCAGTAGTGGGATTGCTGGGTCGTATGGTAGTTCTATTTGTAGTTTTTTAAGGAACCTCCATACTGTTCTCCATAGTGGCTGTATCAATTTACATTCCCACCAACAGTGCAAGAGTGTTCCCTTTTCTCCACACCCTCTCCAGCATTTATCGTTTCTAGATTTTTTGATGATGGCCATTTTGACTGGTGTGAGATGATATCTCATTGTAGTTTTGATTTGCATTTCTCTAATGATTAATGATGTTGAGCATTCTTTCATGTGTTTGTTGGCAATCTGTATATCTTCTTTGGAAAAATGTCTATTTAGATCTTCTGCCCATTTTTGGATTGGGTTGTTTTTTTGCTATTGAGCTGCATGAGCTGCTTGTAAATTTTGGAGATTAATCCTTTGTCAGTTGCTTCATTTGCAAATATTTTCCCCCATTCTGAGGGTTGTCTTTTGGTCTTGTTTATGGTTTCCTTTGCTATGCAAAAACTTTTAAGTTTCATTAGGTCCCATTTGTCTATTTCTGTTTTTATTTCCATTGCTCTAGAAGGTGGGTCAAAAAGGATCTTGCTGTGATTTATGTCATAGAGTGTTCTGCCTATGTTTTCCTCTAAGAGTTTGATAGTGGAAGGGCCTTTTTTGATCACTGTAAGGACTTTGGTATTTGTGCTGTGTGATCAGAAAGACACTGGAAGATTTTCAACTGAGTCGTGACTTGATCTAAGCAGGTAAATAAAATGCTTTAGAAATAATTTAGGTTCAAATCAACAAAAATTGTTCTTCCATGGACAAATGTAATCTGGTACTTAGAAGGCTTTCTGCTGATCCAGTTTGATATAAGAATAGAATTTATATATTTATTGTTGAAGTCTGAATAATTTATTTGATTCCTTCTCAAGACCCTGACAGCACCTGGGTCCTGGGTTCTGAGGGATCACAAAGGGGCCCTTGAGAAGGGCAGGAAAATGGCAAAGGCATGAAGAAGGCATATTTCAACAACTTAAAAAAATGTTTTTATAAGTTTGTTTTCTATGTCTGTGAGTCTTTCTGTTAGGATGAGCATTTTTTAATTTTTATTTTATTTATTTTTGGCTGTGTTGGGTCTTTGTTGCTGTGCACAAGCTTTCTCTAGTTGCAGCGGGTTGGGGCTACTCTTCCTGGTGGTGTGACAACTTCTCATTTCGGTGTCCACATTGCAGTGTCTTCTCTTGTTGCCTAGCACTGGCTCTAGGCCCGTGGGCTCCAGTAGTTGCAGCATGTGGGCTCAGTATTTGTGGCCCACGGGCTTAGTTGCTAAGCCGCATGTGGGATCTTCCCAGACCAGGGATCCGACCCGTGTCCCCTGCACTGGCAGGCATTTTCTTAACCACTGTGTCACCAGGGAAGTCCGAACTTTAAACTTTTGCCAAACCTCCAGAACTTGATTCAAAAATATATTCTCCTTCCCAGGGACAGGAGGCATTTAAAGGCTACTTGTATAATGCTCAGTATGTAACCTAATTAAGAACACTAGAGAGTACCTCCAAACTGGAGGGCAATGTCTACAGAGCAGACTCCCACATTACTTTGAACATCGACGGCCCTGGCTTACTCAGGCCCGTCTTGTTGCCAGCCTTTGAAATCAGAGGCCTGTGACAGGAAGCAAGTAAAGAAGAGAAGAAAGCACACTGGCTGGTCCTGGTGCCGATTCTCCATTATGACCCTCACCAGGATGTAGCACCTGGACTTAATGCCGGCTTCTAACACTTCCAGGGGTAGATGTTCTGGGTATTCTCTCCCATGGCTCTACTGACTCTCATTCTCTTTCTCGTCGAGACTGAACGGTAGACTCACACAGTTCGTGGGCAGCCTTTAAATCAGGCCCAAAATTGTCCAGGTAATTGAGCTGGAAATACCTTGAAGGAAATCACAAACACTCCTTCTGTTTCACTTCCATACTGCTGAATTGCCTCTTCATCTTCTGTCACCATAACGACTGGCATCCTGTCCTGGCAGTGGTGACAGTACCAAGCGGCTGCACTGTAGATGCTCCTGTTCTGCCGCTTCTCCATGGACTCCCCGCTTTCCTGAGGGAGAGAGCAGGACTGCTGGAATTCATTAGCGAAGAGAGCGCAATCATGACGCGCATCCTTCAGGAGATTTCGCAATTTGTTACACTGTCTCCGGCCTCTTTGATGCTGCACAGCTTGACAAGCCGTTTGCATGAAAATAATTCCCTTCAATTCAGGAAACTCAAGGATCTCGAGGTAATCTTGAACGACTTTCCAATCTGGGATCATGTAATGAGTCACGTCGCGAGACAAGAGTTTCCCATCGTTGAGGCAGACGGCGGGCTGCGGGCGGAGCGGGCCGCTGCAGGGCACGCGGGGCCGCAGGTAATAGTCCCGCACGGTCCGCAGAGTCCGGCCCTGGAAGGCTCTCAGGAGCAGCACCGTCTCCCGCTTCTGCAGCATGCTGGCGGCGCTCCCCGGGCAGAGCTCCGGGCCCCGCGAGGCCGCCCG
>NW_020185337.1:8279387-8288808 GCF_003031525.2 Neophocaena asiaeorientalis asiaeorientalis | reverse complement strand
CCGAGGCTTCGGGCCCGCCCCCTCGGCCTGGTCTCCGCGGTGCTCGCGGCCGGCCGGCCCTCCTGGCTGCGGCCTGAGCGCTCCCCGCTCCACCAAGAATAGAATTTGAAATGGAGTAAATAGCACCCATGTCCTATTCGGTAGACTCTCTTCCCTGTTTACGACTTGCTTCTAACAGGCTTTTAAAAGGAACTGGATGGCTGAGTGTTTAAGGCCACACTCTGTGACAAGGATAGCAGTGTGTTCTCTGTAGCACTTCCATCCTATGAAGATGTTTCCAGGCATTATACCATGCTTAGGCCCTACAGCCTCTGTCCCTGTCAGGGTGGATTAGCTACGCAATGAGCCTGCATGTACCACTAGAAATTGACCCGTTAAGTTCTTTTAAAATAGTGGTTATTTCATATTTGCATTTTGTTCTGGATACTCTGTACTTGCTCCTGCAGATCCACTCTCCGTCTCTCTCCACCCTGCTTTGTGCCTCTGGCTTCCAATGGGGTCCTCTCAATGGGGAATACTGCAGATGTGCATGGTGGAGGGAGAGGTTAGGTAATGTATTCTACTGGCTCCCTGCTTGCCATGTGGTGACTTGTCCATGGCTCGTTTCTCTAGTGAAGTACCCTGCTCTTTTCTAAAACTTCACCTATAGCTACAAGCTCTTCCTTGGTTCCAGGTACCACTCTCCCTCCTTGCCCTTTCAGGCCTAGGAGTGGTAAAGCTTCCCTGTTCTTGTTATCTCTAGGATGCTTTGCCATCCCTCATTGGTTTCCCTTAACTCTGCTCCCACCCCTGAAAATAATTCCTTCATCAAAGTCTTGTTAATGACTTGTTGATAGTGCCATCTGTTTTCTGTCCACACAGATCACTCTACAGAGTAAGTTCAACTAGTTATATTTATCAACTTTGCTTTTCTTTTTATGTACTTTACTCTTTTATTTATTTTGAAATTTTCACATATTTTTAAATTTAAAATTAATCAAACACTGACTCAACAACCATTTACTCGTATCATACAATTCAATACAATAAGCTAAATCAATTGCAATGGCCCAGGAACTAGAGAAGCAAATAAGAGGAGGATCTTAGGCAACTTTGGGGTTCAGAAAAGACTCCACTGAGAAGGTGAGTAGGACTTGGCACCTCACCGTAGGGCAGCCCCTTTCTCCTCAAGAACTGTGGGTCTCACTGCACTACAGCCTCAGGACCACCAGGGTTAGTTGCTCACACAGTCTCACTGCAAATTCTCTTCAGGGCTCCCCTACTTCAGCAGATCTAATGACATCTGCCTGCAGCCATGTGGGGTGTGGGCACGTACACTCGCACACTCAGAAAAGGTTATCTGTTAAAACTAAGTAAGTGCTGTTGAAACAATTTCTTTACATGAAATGAGTATAATTCTAAAGCATCCTGAATCTGAAGTTTTAAAAAAATTGTTGAAACAGTGAAATCGTCAACAGAGAAGTAGCATTGTTTGAATTTGCAATTCAGTAAGTCCTGACACTTTTTTTAGTCTTGCTACCAATATGATGAATGGAGATCTATTATAATGGGTATTATTATGATGATGTCTTTCAGGTTTCTGTAAAGGCTTGTCAGGATATATGTATGCAAAGGCACATTTATCCTATTAAAGATATATATATATATCTTTATATATATAAAGATATATGTATGTATCAATATATAAGTATCAGACCATCACTTATGAATAGCTTTGACAGCCAGATACAGAACCTTTCAGAAGACAGAAACCCCCTCCATAAAAACAAGTAATTGGCAGCTGTCTCAAATCAACCGGTCTGATGTCACCCAAACCAATTTTGTTGGCTTCAAGTAGCCTGAGCAATCATCCTGGTTAACTGGGGACTGAGGGTTTCCTGGACGAAGAGCTTTCTGTGCTAAAACCAAGACGGTACTGGGAAAACTGGGGTGAGTTGTTCCTCTAGCTCCATGTCTCATGCAGATCAGTAGAAGATATTTCTGTTGTGGCCTGAATTGTGTCCCCTGACCCGCCCCACCCACAATTTATATGTTTAAGTCTTAACCTCCAGTTGCTCAGAATGTGACTGTGTTTGGAGATAGAGTCTTTCAAGAGCTAAGTTAAAATGAGGTCGTTGGAGTGGACCCTGATCCTATATGACTGGTGTCCTTACAAAAGGGAGAGATTAGAACACAGACATTCTGAGGGACCCATGTGAAGACACAGGGAAAAGACAGTTACCTATAAAACAAGGAGGGAGGCCTCAGAAAGAAACAATGCAGCTGACACCTTATTCTTGGATTTGCAGCCTCCAGAATCATGAGAAAAATTCATTTCTATTGTTTAAGGAACCCAGCCTGTGGTATTTTTGGTATGGCAGTGCTAACAACGACAACAAAAAAATACATTCTCTTTTTTTTTCAGCCCCCAGTACGTGGGCCTCTCACCGCTGTGGCCTCTCCCGTTGCGGAGCACAGGCTCCGGACGCGCAGGCTCAGCGGCCATGGCTCACAGGCCCAGCCGCTCCGCGGCATGTGGGATCCTCCCGGACCGGGGCACGAACCTGCGTTCCCTGCATCGGCAGGCAGACTCTCAACCACTGCGCCACCAGGGAAGCCCTCTAATAGTTATTTTTGATTGTGTGCATTTCAGCTGATGAGCCTAATCTCTTTCTGCGAGCTTCTCTTTCCGCGTCCTCCTTGCTGCTCACGCAGAAAGACCTGTCCCCTGCAATTCCTTCACCTAGACTGTGACCTCCACACATCCCACTTCCCTTCTGGCACCTTGCTCCTTCATGAATTTTCTTTCTTTTATTAAGTCTATAACTCATTAAACTATTTCCCAACCCTTCCAAACCTCCTTTAAGCCTGGGACTCCATAAATGTTAGATAAATGAAGAATGACACTAATTTCTCTCTCCTTCCTGCTTCTCACTCCAAACTCTTTTACATTTATTGCCTTCCTGTCTCCATTTCCCACTCACTTGCCAGCCCCTTGTCATGTGGTTCCTGACTCCCATCATTATATTGAAACTGCTCTATGAAGTAACCTAGGACCGGAGCTACTGGCATCAGTGGCATTTTGAGAATTTATAGTAAAGTCCCCTTTTCTTCTGAACAGAGTGAGCAGGGTGAACAGTGGTTTCTTTCCTTAGCTGCACACCCATCCCCTGAAGCCATGCTTGGGATTTCATATTTCCCCAATTCAACTGTTTCTTCTCTTTCTGACCTTTTAGGAACTGTCTGCAGTATTTGAGCACTCTCTGACCCTTGAAACTTTCTCTTCTCTGGTTTTCCAACGTTTCTTCCTACCTTCAATCGCACCTGAGCAGTCTTTAAGCATCTCTCTCTTTCTCTCCCCTCCCCTGCTATACACACACACACACACACACACACACACACACCAATTCCAGAAATAGTTACTCATCAGATTTCTGTTCTTGGTTCTCTTCTCTTCCAACTCTTTGGTCACTGTTTTAGAAACACTCTCATGACAACCACCGCATCTTTGCAGTTACCTCTTGATTTAGATCACCAATCCTATGTCTCTCAGAGCATCAGGCTTGAATTTCCAACTGAACATTAGTCACTTCCACGTGATCTCCTTGAGCCTATCATGATTAACATGATGAAAACTGAATTCATCATATTTCCACAGATTCTTTCTCAGTTATGATGTTACCATTCTAAGTACCCAGACTAGAAAGCTCAGAGCCCTCTCTCACTCTTCCTCTCTCTCGAACTGCATGTATTATCGGTAAGCAGGTCCTATTGACCCTATCTTCTAAAATCTCTTACATCCTTCTCCTTTTCATTACATTGGATAAATAGTTTAGTGTAGTGATTAAGAGCATGGACAGTGGAGGCAAATCAAGTGGGTTCAGATCCTGATTCCCCTGCTACTTACTAGTTATGAAATCTTAGGAAAATTATTTGACTTTTCATCTATAAAAATGGAGATAATGACAGCCTATTTGATATGATTGTCTGAGAGTTGAATAAGTTAATACATGTGTGACAGTTATTAATTTTGTGCTCACCCAACCTATTTCTTCTTCCTAAACACCCAGCAAAGCTGTATTTCCTGGGTCCCTTGCATCTGAGCGGGGCCATGGAATGTGAGCAGAAGTGTTGTGTCACTTTCAGTCAAAGGGACTTGAAGGAGGACATACATCTCCTATGCTCTCTCTCTTCCTTTGCTGAGGCAACACTGGAAGCAACACATAATGATGGTGAAGTTGTATTCTGGAGGGATTCTGAATGGCTGAGTTACTACGTGGAGGAGAGCTGCCCCTGTGTGCCACCACCCAGGAGCTTCTGCAGTGAATTTTGGGTGAGAGAGAAGGAAACTTTTAAACTTTTATTGTGTTGAATCACTGAGATTTAAGTTTTTAGAAAATAGCAGCTAGTCTTATTTATCCCAAACATCATGTAAATACACTGGAAACTGTGCCACAATAAGTATTTGATAAATGACAGAGATTATTATTCTACTGCTACTATATTGAGTCCAAATCATCCTTCACTTAGATTATGAGAAGATAACATAAAATGTTAACTCTTTCTAGCCTGAGTAGTTCATTTATTTAAGATACATTGTGCCATAAAAGTTTTGTTTTGCCCAGTTATATTGTTGGTAAATATCAAATGATTATTGTATAGAAGCAGCAAAAGACTACTACTTTATGATTCCCATAAAGAGGAAAACAGATACCCTATTCCTTTCTTTACTGCCTCAAAAAAAGGATAAATGATGCTAGGACTTCTACACCCTCACCTAACACAAACTTTAACTTTCCTTCCACCACCTGCATCTTAGCCTCCTGAAAGTTGACTTGGGTCCAAATCCTGGCTCTCCCACACCTTCTTCTTCCTGAGTCTCTTCATGTATGGGATATATTTTTATGGCCAATTCTTTGGTGAAACAATGTGTATAACATTTTAAGTGAAAGAATAATCTTTTAAAACATTTCTTTATTATGTATTGAACATATTTTAAGTGCAGTGAATGTGCTTTAGAGAGGTGATATTAGACCAAAAAAAAATGTTGACAAGTGGGTGTCTGGGAAAAAATCTAATTTTTTTTAACGTTAATTATTACAACATACAATTCCACTTCCGAAGTCTTTTTGTTACAAACTGTTTTAAACCCAGACCTCATGTCTTTAAGTCTCACTTTCCCTCATTCGTTTTCTTTCTCCTGGTCAATTCACCATCATATCTTATCCACCATGCGTGGCATCCATTAAGGGCCATCTTCATCAAGTTGTTCCTCTGAGAAACAGCAGTACAACTAATAATAACCGACATAAATACGAGTTTTCTGAACATCTGGCAACTTGGTCGGTGCTTCACACACCTTATCTCATTTGGCCCTTACAATACCACTATGAGGTGGGGCGTAATTATCATCCTATCTTACAGGTGAGAAAAAGGAGGCTTGAAACAATTATATCTAGGGTCACACAGCTACCCAGGGAAGAACAAGAGTGAATTATTTTCTGCAAAGGGCACAATCGGATACTGGCTTCAAATTTGAAGGTAGCACCTGATTCCATAGCTCGAGAGCTTAACCACCAGGCAATACTGCAAACAACATTATATCTCTCCCTACCTATGCCTAAGTATTTGACTATACCTCCATGAAAGCATTTACTGTACTCTGCCTAGCACTATAATTACAAGCACTTCTTTGAGTTTTGCGAACTCTTTGACGGCAGTGATGGTAGTGCATAAATATCATTTGAGCTGATAGAAAAGATGCTAGTATCTCTAAGACCAGTGACATTCTTCTTTGAAATTTCTTGTCTCCATTTCAGTGTGTCTCCATTGTCAAGGGAATACAATTCTGGATTCTCTATACAGTCTTAAGAGGAAGATGATTTCTTTGCACTCTCCTGTTGGTTTTACTCTTGGTGATATAATCCACTATACAAATCACTTTTGTCCTGGCTATTACATAAGAGGTCATTCTTCCCAGCTTTATCTTCTTTTTCTTTTGTACCCAATTCTATAGGCTAATGGAGTGCTTTTCCAATAAGACCTGCTAACTGTGCAAGCACAAGATAGAACATGACAAGTACTTTAATAGAGGTGTAATGCAACACTTTGCTATCAATAGGGAGAGATGCCACAAGGATGAGTGTCTGCCCCAGTGGTCAACAGTGTGAGCATTTTATGTCACTTAAGCCTATGAGGAAATTAATTTCAAGTCCTTTTTCTTAGAATAACTATTTACATTTGCATAGGCCTTTTACATTCTTTATCTCCCCTTTGTCTCTAGAGCTTCGTGAGGTAGAGTTGTCATAATGTAAAATACATGTTATTATTGTATATATACATGTAACAACACATATGTTGTTACATGTATATTACATAGCCATGTCTTAGTTTGTTCATTTGGGCTGCTATAACAAAATACCACAGACTGGGTGGCTGATAAACAACAGAAATTTATTTCTCACAGTTCTGGAGGTTGAAAGTCTGAGATCAGAGTGCCAGCATGGTCTGGTGAGGGCCCTCTTCCCAGCTGCAGACTTTTTGCTGTGTCCTCACGTGGCAGAAGGGAGGAGCTAGCTCTCTGGAGTCTCTTTTATAAAGACACTTATCCAAATTATGAGGGCTCTGCCCTCATGACCTATTCAGCTCCTAAAGAACCACCCTCATAACACCATCACTTCGGGGATTAGGATTTAAAAATATGACTTTGAGGGGGACGCAAACATTCAGACCGTAGCAACACAACATATATAATGTAAAGCATTATATAAAGCTAGTATACAGCTTATTATATAATATACACTATAATGTTATGCTTATTGTATAGGTGACAAAACTGAAGTTCATATAAACTTGGCAAAAGTTACACAGATAATTCAAGGCAAAGCCAGGACTCTAAGTCAAGCATGATTTCAAGTCTAGTGAAGTCTTTCCATTTCATCTTGGCTCCCACAGCCAAGAGCTGTGACCTGGGTGTTTCTAAGCATGTTGAGCTGAAGCAAGCTGTGCCCGTTACAGAAATACAGTTCACTCCTGTTCTATCCCCAAGATAGGTCTTAGAGTTCGTAAGGCTCAGATGTATGAGTCTGTATTTTTGAATACTCTTTACACACTATATAACTTCTCATTGTTGATGTGTACACTATATAGATCTCAACCTCAGAATTCTCTGGACGCCAACATTTCCAATACACAGCTTTATGAGAAGAGAAATTCATGTGATTTCAAAGATTTAGTGACAAATACAACACATCTTGCCCTTTCCACAATCTTGATGACTGAAATTCCACAGGCATTTTTTCTGTTGTGTTCTGATAGTGGCAAATGCCCTCTGACACCTGAGGGTAAGTGAATTTGTAAGAAACATTCCTGAAAGCAGGTGTGTGTATGTATAGGGTGTAGAAAAAGTATTGGGAAACAAAGCGGGAGTACAGGAAGGATAACTGGTGAGCCAAAAAGAGTAGATGGAGGGCTTTTATAGTTTTGTCTACTGTAGTGCATTGAATTGTGTCCCCCAAAATGATATGTTCAAGTCCTTACCCCAGATACCTATGAACATGACCTTATTTGGAAATAGGTTCTTTACAGATGTAGTCAAGCTAAGATGAGATCATACTGGATTATGGTGGGCTCTAAATCCAAAGACTCCTGTCTTTAAAATGGAGAAAGGAGAGGGGGATTTGGATACAGAGACACAGAGGAGACACAGGAAGGAAGGCCGCGTGAAGACACAGGCAGAAATTGGAGTGATGCAGCTAAAGCCAAGGAACATCAAGGATTGCCAGGAGTCACCAGAAGCTAGGAGGAGGCAAGGAAGGAGTCTTCCCTAGAACCCTCAGAGGGAGCCTGGCCCTGCCAACAACTTGATCTCTGACTTCTGGCTTCCAGAACTGTAAGAGAATAAATTCCGGTTGTTTTAAGCCACCCAGTTTGTGGTAATTTCTAGTAGCAGCCCTAGAAAACTAAAACAGCTGCTTAATAGACCACCCCTCTGCCCACCTCAATTTTAAGTTCAATGTACCGGATAATTTTGAATTTGAAATTTAATCCTTTTAAGTAATTAACACTCTTTAATTTTTGTTCCCATAATATGTCACACTGACTCTTCTCTTCTAACAATACTGTCTATTGATTCTTTCAGCGATGGGCTACCACCCCATGCAGAATGAACTGTGTGAATATTCACACTTACCCCATAAGGAAAAAGAAGACTATTCCCCTAACACTTTGTTGTTTCATGACAGAGGCAGAAATCACTGCTTATAAACTATATATTAATCTACTAAAATCACAATATTGGCACAATTTCTAATAATGTTCCATAAATAATAACACAGGGTTTCTAAAAAGTCATTGTCTTCAGTCTTTGTAAACCCCCTGAATTCCAGCTGTTTAACCAGCCCCTGGGAGCTAAATGAAATGGCTTGAAGGAAGATTGTTGGTTGCTCCCAAGGTCACTGCAGAGATTCACCCCAGACCCAAACAAATGGATCTCAAATCCTCTGCTGAAAACTCCACCAAGAGGATTCTTATAACCCGAGGAGGGAGGGGGCATGGCAAGGAGTGGGCACGAAGGGAATATTGCTATGGGCAATCTAATGCCATAGCAACCCTGCCTGGTGAATCGGTGATTCCTGATGTTTTAAAGTTCAATTTAAACAGTTATCACTGAATTCAGTAGTGAGATAATTAGCACTAAAATATCTATTTCAGCTCTGGTTTCTTGTTTGGGGAACTAATCTACCCCAAGGTATTCCCTGCCCCGCCTAGCACAGTGCCTGGCATGTAAAGAAGCTCAAATGCTAGTGACTGGTGATCTGCGGGTTCTAGCAGCGGTCTCTCCAGAAGAAAACAAATTCCCACCTGCTGGGTCAGTATTTCTTTCTGAGCTGTGAACCAAAACCATTGCTACCAGCATTCTCATAAAGGCCTGACAATGCCCTGTAAATGAAAGTTCTGAAGAACTGTCAAAACCAGATTTGAGACCTCACCCCAAACCGGTAGACGTTCAGACTTCCCTGGACAGAAGTAAGTTATGCTACAGACATTCCAGTTTAATCTGTAAAGAGATGTGAGAGTAACTGAGAGCACTTAAACGCAATATACAGATGAGACTTATTTTTACACACAGCATGCCTGGCTCCATGCCGACCCATCATCCCCTCTGGATGCTTGGGCCTGTCCTTCGGGGCTCTGGACCCGCTGACTCTCACAGCCTCACAGCCGACGCCTCCGCGCCGCCCGCTTCCCAGCAAGAGTCGGCTCCGCGAGCGCTTCCAGGGGGCGTCTCCGTCCGTCGCTGCCCTCGGGGCTCCCGGAGCGGCAGCGGAGGAGCGGGCGCCCCGCGGGGGACGCCGGCGTCCAGGGCGCCGAACGTGCCCCCTTCGCCTGCGCCCCGCAGCGGCTCCGAGGGGTGGGTGCCGAGCTGGCCGGCGAGGCCGGG
>NW_020185337.1:8278255-8278783 GCF_003031525.2 Neophocaena asiaeorientalis asiaeorientalis | reverse complement strand
ACCCACCCCCCCCGCACCCCGTCCGGCCCCGCTCGGACTTCCTCATTCCTGCGCTAACCGCTCGGCTAGACCGGAGGAGGAGGTTGACAGTAGCGGAGAGGCGCATGGGCTCTGCGCGAGGGGGGAAAGGCACCTCCGGACTAAGCACGGGCCGGTCGGCCAGAGGGCCGCGGCTGCCCGCCCGGGCCGTTCTTTCTCCCCCTTCCCTCCGCCGGGCGGGAACGCGGCGCGGAGGGGAACTCGCGCAAACTTTTTTTATCCCCATCTCCCCTTCCTCTGCCGGGGGGTCGGGGCTTGAGGGATGAGGGGCGCTTGGGCGCGGAGGAGTGAGGGGAAGGTGGTTGGTGCAGTGCAGAAGCAGATTTCACCTAAGGGCGTTCCACGAAATGAAAGCAGAAGTGCATGTCAGTCCTCTGGGCTGGGAAAGCCCTCCCCAGCTCCCCAAGATTGAACCGGACAGCCTTATTCCTGGTCTCCTACCTCCAAAAGAAGCCCCCCACTTCACACACACACACACACACACACACA
>NW_020185337.1:8098803-8278006 GCF_003031525.2 Neophocaena asiaeorientalis asiaeorientalis | reverse complement strand
TTGAACCGGACAGCCTTATTCCTGGTCTCCTCCCTCCAAAAAAACCCCCCCCCTTCTCACACACACACACACACACACACAGACACACACACACACACACACACAGACACACACACCAGCCAGCCAGCCAGGACAGGATATGCTCACCTACTATAGGACCTGTACCTTAGTTTTCAAAAGATAAGGAGGGCCTGGTACTGATCCTACAGGGCCTGCCTGGCGTTTGAGAGCGAAATTACCCACTTAGAACACTTTTTAGACACCCTGATTATGTAAAACAGTTGGACAGCTGTACCATGTGTTGTGCATGACCTCTTAAACAAAAATGATATAAACAAAGCCTATCGTGACATTTTAAAATAATAAATTTTAAAAATATATGAGCTTCCATATGCATTTTTGATAGTCAAAGTATCATCTTTTGCTTCTTCAGAACTTGTTGGTAGGCGTGCTGTTCTGAGCAGAGAGATGACTGCTGTAGAAAGTATCTGGAAATGCAGGGTAGTTTAACCAATAGAGTAAATATTCATATTATGCTCTTCTGGTGTGTAGGTTGAACAGGAATCACATTATCAGTAGTGGTGTGTAAGAATCAATGGCTACATAAAATTTCTCATTAATTTACTGTAGTAAATTAGGAAATTTGTACGAAGATTGGTTGGTTGCTTGGCTTTGATTATCAAGATTTAAGAGGTTTTCATGGACTTTGCTAAGTCGGGTTTTTCAGTATTGCAGATAACTAAATAACTATATTTAACTTAAAGATTTTGTTATAAAGCCCATAATCTGAGAGAATGACTGTGGTATTACTAAACCATTTAATGGCTCTGGCATAGAAATGTTCTTCTACAGACTGGTGATCTTTGGTAAACACTAAAGCTTAGGATCAAAATGTTCAGTGCTTATTTTTCTAGCAAAATACCTCAATTGAATACACCTGAGTAGTTTAAATTGCATTCCTGTTGCTAAAACTTTAAATGGGAATCTGATTAAAATAAAGCCCTCAGCTGAAGCATGCTGTTTTCCTGATTTTAATGTTGTGCTTTCTAGAGATGAATCCTTTTACTGTTTGATGCACTAAAGAAGTTATGTAAATAACTTAAAGCAGAGTATTTTTTTGAGCTTCTGAACTTGAGAAGACAGGAAATAAAAAGAGATTAATTTATCGTGTAATTAAATTGCTAAAGTGAGAAGAGCACGTATGATCAATGGAAACATGAGATCTCCTGAACTTACTCATCCACATTGATACCTGCAACTCCTCAAAGCCCTCTGGAGCTTATTTAGATAAAATGTCTTCCTGGGCCACAGCCTACTGGACTGAAATACTGCTTGCCGTGAATAGAAAACCACTTCTAACCTTGTTTGAAAGACTTTTTAAAGAAAGTTCTATATAATCCAATTAGGGATTGGTGGTGATTTGAAAATCTGTTTGTTTTGAACTTTCAATTTTATCTTGTGTTCTGCAGTTGGCATTCACATGGGCTGAATAAACGCCCGGTTTTCAAACCCCGTTAGTAAATACTGGAGTATATGTACAAAAATAGTTGTTCCCCTTTGTAAGCGCTCCTTTGATCTTTGCACTTCCTTCTTCTACCTTTTAAACAGTATCATCTGTAATGACCGGCTTACACTTGGTAAAAGTTCAATTAGTCTGAAATGGACAGAATTTTAGATTTAGAGATCACAGCCCTCACATTTCTCTTGTCACTTTCCTTGGAACAAATAGACACTAGTTGAGAAACTAATATTTATGCAGGCTGTTTTTACCACTGCTTTCAGACTTCCAGATAATTGATGAAGTAAGTTAACTACCTGGACTTTCAGGGATTGCTCACTGTGGTAGATGGAAGGTCTTTATAAGGAATTGGCAGCCACAGGAATCTTGGACTATCATTCAATCAGCAAGCCCTTATTTTTTACCTAATTTATGAGAGGTATTCCCCTGTTCAGAAGAGGTGAAAGTTCTGGCTTCTGGGGGAAGTGGTTACTTCAAACCTTCAATTAGTTTGAACTTAGGAGAAATAAGAACAGTAGTTGACATTTTAAAACAATAAATTTAAAAAATGATATCTGCGTTTCTATATAGATTTTTAATAAAGTAGTCAAAATATCTTTTTCTTTTTTAGAACCTATTAGTAGAAGTGCTGTTCTGAGCAAAGAAATGACTGCAGCAGAAAATGTATCTGGAAATGCAGAGTAGTTTAACCACGAAGAACAGATACTCAGGTTATGCTCTTCTAGTCTACAGATTGAACAGCAATCACATTAACAGGAGTGGATATATAAGAATCAATGGCTATGCAAAATTTCTCATTAATTTCCCTTACTTTTAGTAGGAAGGTTGTTTCGTTTGGCTGATTGGTTTTCTGTTTATAATATGAATCATACAAGGTGGCATGATTGTTTTATGTTTTAAGAAGAGAAGGAGGAGGAGAAGGAACAGAATTTTCGTGCTGGGGGCCACTTTTAGATGTGCTGCTCCTACGTCTACATTTATGTCTGATCAGAGTTAATTGACAGCTGCTTCTTGGTGACCAGCAAACCATACTGAAGCAATTGACCCTGCTTTCTGAGAATGACTTCTCATTTGCTCTCTTGTATCTCCCATAAATACTGAATTCCCCTACAGTGTTCTTGGAGGTGAGCAGGTAAATCATGAGAAGCGTACATACCCCTTTGAGTTGACCCTGTCACTGCTTAGGAGACCTTAAGGGTTTTAAAGACAGAGGCATTCATTCATCTTCAGAGAGGAAAGTTGGGACTTGTGACATAGTTTAGCAAGTCAATTTGGCTCCTTGAGCATTTTTTTTTAATCAAAAAAGATTAATATTTGCAACCAGATAATCTGGTACAGTTAATAGGTAGGGTAATATTACCAAGACACTTATCTTTGCAATATTTCATTAATGAGTATCTAGTGCTTCACTGTTAGATGAAGAAAAGTAGCATTCTTTTCTCAATGATGACTTTGTTTCATACCTTTGGTCTCTGTTGTTTTAGAGAGGGTTCCTGGGTGCAAATTAATACGCTTTCATATTTTCAGGTGAGGCTGGTAGACCTACCCTTGAATATCAGCTAATAGTTTAGAAACTAAGTTGTGAAATGAAATCTCACTGCTTCACCATAAAAATATTTAAACCCTAACAGTTTTACACAAAAGTGATATAAAGTGTGATTTGTTAAAGAGTATAGACTCTTCAAGAGTGTAGATTATGGATGAAAATATTTGTTAAACTTACAATATTAATCATGAAAATATTGTATTTAAACATTTTATCATCGCATTTTAAAATTTAAAAAGAAATCAATTCATTGTTATTCTTTTATATTTTTTGCAGTAATAGGTTTAATTATCAGTAGTACAAGTTTCATCTGCTTTGATTTGTTGCCTGTTTTTGAAATTAGAATAATGAAACGGATGGTTTAATTCCCTATTACAAATTGGCTTATTACTGTTCATTTACATTTCACCATTAGGCCAAAAATCTTATAACCAGCTTTTATTCTGACCCATACTTTTGACAGATATTAATGAATTTAATCTATAGATGATTTCTTTAAGCTGTGAAAAAAATTCTGGCCGATGGAGCCTGACTGATGCTGCAAGCTCTGCTTTGTAATCCAAAGATTGTTAAAGCCTATCTAAATTAATCAATCAAAAAGTAAAACCAAAATATTTTATGACATCCGGAATAAAATACTTATGACCTATAAAAAATTGGGGGGAAAAGGTTATAGCTGGAAAACCTCAGGAACCAGCAGGCAACATTTACTATACTTTCTACCTTCATACTTTAATGATTTTGCAGCACTGTAAAACCTGGGGCCTCATCACAGGAGGGTTTTGTTCATTATTTCTTATTTGTAGCATTTTCAGAAAATTTTCCTTGGAACTCTGAAGCTAACCATTTGTTCTTTGTGGACACAATTTATGAAATGAAATATACCATCTACACTAGAAAAGGGTACAATGCCAACACTCCCAGGCCTGGTATTATACCTTCAGGGAGAGTCAGAACCATTTTACTGAAAACTCCTAACTTCAGTCCACTCAGCTTTGGACTTAATTAATTCTGGTTCTGACCCTGACCTCTCTTCAAATCACTTAACAAACACACATTCAAGTTTTAAAAATTAATTTTAAAAGTTGTTTACAAATACAGATATGTATAATCATTTTTGTTGTTGCCAACAAACTGAGGAAGAAAATAAATGTTTACTTATATAACAAGTACATTGTAAAGCTGTCATTGTTGAAAAGTAACCTGAAAAGTGAATAGCAGCAGTGTTTGTTAGTTAGAATAATAAAAATAATAAAATAATCCAAGTACTCTGCGTATAGCTTCCCTGTGAGAAGATTTGGAGAGAATAGATAAATTTTGCTGTGTTCCATTACATAATCAGCTCAGTCTATAGCTTCTGGGCATAAACGAAAACACAGAGCTCTAATGTTGTCCCAGTCTTCACTGTGTGAGTCAAAAAATGTATGGACCATTCAAACATTTCATACTGGAAAATAAAGCTTTGGATTTTTCTTAGATTTAAGCCTTTTGATATATGAGGCTCACTAGCATTTGTACATGAGATTTTCTTTTTTTGCTAACTTGAATTAAAAAACTACAAAACCTACATAAAGTTAAGCACACCTCTATAGGGAGAGCTTAATTAACATTAAATAAATAACTTGATTGCTATAATGAATTTTGTCAAAATAGTTATTTTACAAAATTATCATTTTTATTATTTATTGTGTGGTTTTACTAAACATATCACAGTATATTTCAGTGTCAGGGCATACGTATCCTTCATTTTTATCTCCAGAAATCAATTCTAATAATATTAGGCTTGAAAAAAGAAAAATTAAAAGTGATGACAAATTCCTTAATCAATCTACCTATTCATCGGTTCTGGGTTCAAGCCTGCAGTTCATTTAAATAGTGAAAATAAATTGCTTAATTGTCCTAGAAAATATGCCTTCCAAGACAAGAATTTTAGGAATGGAGAGAATGACTATTTTTTTTTTTTTTTTAGTGTTTTAACATGAATCCCTGACTTATGTTTTATTGATGTTTGAAGAACTTTATCTACCAGTTCTTAACTTAGGTATAGGTTTATTTTCTAAGATATAACCATTTATTAGTGTTTGATCATTAAGACTTGATTTATAAAGTGTATTTTTCTTTTAAATGGGGGCTAGGTGTGGTTGTGAGGTCAGAGGAAAAGAATCCCTAAAAAGTTACAGCATCTAGTATAATGCTCTCTGAATAATATAAGCACCTGTATGATTTATAAATTTACAGACAATGTGGAAGGATGGAAGGAGTATGAATGGCTGTTCATATAGAGGACATTTAAAGTAGAAAGGAAGAAACATGAAGGTAAAGAATAAAAGTTAAAGTTAATGTTGAAAACTTTGGCCAAAACAAAGGATAATGAAAGCATAGATAAAGTTTTAGTGGAGAGTTCTCTATAAAATCAGATCTTGAACTTTATTTTTGACTTAAATGTGGAAAAGAAAAATAATATAGAAAGTAAATCAGAATTCCAGAGAAAAGGATAAATTCTGTATATCATGGATGAGAAGAGGAGGGTCATAATGAAAAGAGTGAGAGGTTGTCCTTGAATAGAACTGTTTTGTAGACATTTCACTGTGGCTTATCCTACTTTTTCTTTTTTTTAACTTTTTATCTTTTTTAAAAAATTAATTAATTTATTTATTTTGGCTGTGTTGAGTCTTCATTTCTGTGCGAGGGCTTTCTCTGGTTGCAGAGAGCGGGGGCTACTCTTCATCGCGGTGCGTGGGCCTCTCACTGTCGCGGCCTCTCCTGTTGCGAGGCACAAGTTCCAGACTCGCAGGCTTAGTAGCTGTGGCCCACGGGCCCAACTGCTCAGCGGCATGTGGAATCTTCCCAGACCAGGGCTCAAACCCGTGTCCCCTGCACTGGCAGGCAAATTCTCAACCACTGCGCCACCAGGGAAGCCCTATCCTACTTTTGATTAATTGAAATCAATAGTCATTTCCCCCACATTCTTAAGTCAGTTGTGTTAAGCAGACCTCAGTACACTTGGGAAATTATAAAATCAAAAGCATGGTATCTGATAACAGTTAAATACACTTCCTTGCTCTCTTGCTATATCATAGCATTTATTTGATATAATGTCTTTATGGTTTCTCCATGTGTTTACCCAGTTTCCTGTTTTAGACATTTAACTAAATTTAACAAGCACACCTTGGAAGATTTTAATACTTCCTATTTTTAAACATTGCCTTAACAGTCATTTACTTTGAAGTGCTTTTTTATGATGGGCAGGGAAAGTATCCTATTTCTCTTGAAAAGTCTAACATAATAGCCAAATAGGAATTAATCCAAGTTGAAATAGATGGATGACTGGGGGGGGCAGTTTTTCTGTACGTACTAAATATGTGTTAAACTGAAAACAATAATTTTATTGCTGAGACACTTAAGTATCATTACATGGATGTCCCCATCAGTATGCCAATATCAAATTTATCATCATTCCCACCCACCAAATTGCTCCTCCCAGCACATTTAGGGGATACAGTTGTTAGCCCACTGTGGTCCATTCAGTAGGTTTTCCATGCCAGAAATCTAGAAACCCATTCTTCATGCATACTCACTTTTCTCCTCCAGTCCATCACCAAATTCTATCAATTCAGCCTCCTCTCACCTCCAGCATTCATCCCTTCCTCACTGAATTTCCAGCTTTCATGTTTTTCATTTGCTCCTGATGCATAATCTCCTGCTTCTATTCCATCCTTCATTCCAGCATAAAAGTCAGCTTTCTAAAGTGAAGATCTGCTCATATCACGACCTTTATATTTCTGAAATGTCTCCATTGTCTTTACAAGCTGATTCCTGCACACCTCACCCCCACCCTTGCTCCTCATCCATCCCCTATTTCTCAAGTCATCCATATCAATTTTCAGTTCCTATCTGCCCTATTTTCTCACTTTGAATGCCTCTGCATATGCATTCCCTGTGTGAGGAGTGTGCTCTCCTTCCTAGCCATTGTGCTGACTACTCAGCCTTCAGGCATGGTGTACACATCACCATTTCTCTGTCCCTCCTCTATCCATTCTCCCTGACCTCCCCATGAAGATTTATGTGCTCCCAGTCCATGGGCTCTTGACTTCTTATGCTTTCTAGACAGAAAATATCTTGAGGGAAGGGATTTTATCTTACTTTTTATCAGCACAGCACCCAGTAAGTTTGCCAAATGAATAAGTAAATAACTAGACAAAATATTGATAGACTGCTATTGATTAAGCTGTGTGACTCTGGGCAAGTTAATTAACTTCTCTGGGTCTCATTTTCTCTCTTAAAAAAAAATGAGACAGACTAAATGAGCATCTCCCTCTAAAAGTATTTGTTTCTTTGATATAATAGTGTTATTTGGAAGACTCCAGATTTTCTTGCCTTATTGAGATAGGTCAACTTAAGGAAAATTCATGTAAGAAAGTACAAAGACAGTTCTTGATTATCAATATGATAAGATGAGGAACTGTCCATTTTTGGATTATGACTTATCATTTATGGTCCCAGTCTAGCTTCTTTCTGACGTCAGGTGTTTCTGGGGTTGCATCTTTTCATAATTAATTATTCTCTACTATGAACTCATGTTCATACCTCCGAAGCAATTTAAGGCACACATGATACAGAAATTGAATATAAAATTCAGTATTTTGATTGTAAATTGCTTCAAGGTCTCACTGATTATAACTATATTTGGAGGAAGAAGATAGGGAAGTGGTAGTTGTATGAGCTGAATCCTTATCTGTCATAGCAAGAACACAATGTCTAAAACTGATCAATTAAGAAAAGAGATATAAACATAGTATTTAAGGATATGGAAAGAACCCCCAGGAAAACCAAAAAGAGAAAGTTAAGAGTGTTAAAAAGTTGATCACTCAGAAAAGCAGGATTGGAGTTGGGAGGTGGTGTGGGGAACCTTTGCTTTTTATATAAGCTGTTCTACTTCTGCATAGTAGGATTTTTTTTTAACCGTTAATTTATTTGAATACATGTTGAGTCCTTCCTATGTGCCAGGTTCTAGACACTGGGAATACAGTGCTGAACAAGACAGAAATCCACAATTTCATGGAGCTTATTAGATCATTTAATGTTTTCAGTTTAAAATATGTTTTACTTATATTAGCCTTTTTAAAATTGAAGAATCACATAACCAAAAAAGGACACAAATCGTGAGATTATGGCTTTAATGAATTATCTCAAAGTCAACACACTTAACATTAAATAGAACGTAACCAGCATACCAAAAGCCCCCTTTCTGCCCCTTCTTAGTCAAGATTCCTACCCTTCAGTCTCATTTAAAAGGTTTCACTAATGACTCTTGGATTACGTAAATGTTGGTTCCGTGACTCATATTTGTCTGCGTAACAATCAAGAGTTGACTGAATGAATTCATTACTTCAAGGTGCTAATAGTGAGCTTTACACAAGTAGGCAGTAACTCTCCTATTGTTAAAAGCCCTAAGGGCAGCTTATTTCAGATTTTCCTCACCGAACAAAATATGTAAGTGAAAATATTTAAAAATTAAATTTTGACATTAATTTGTCATTTATGAGTTTGAGTAGATATTTTGCTTATTGCCGAGCAGTTAAGATCAGTGACAAAGAGACACGGGAGAAAGAAGTATTCGCATCAGACCTTACCAGACATAGAGGAGAGGGTGGTTCACCCTTTTTCCTTCTCACTTTATATTGGGTTGGCCAAAAGGTTCATTCGTTTTTTTCTGTAAGATGGCTCTAGTAGCACTTAGTTATCTTTATTTTCATTTGAAACCATTTTGTTAGATTGTATGTGACAGCTGTCATACCAGCGTGCATGTAAAAGAAAGACATCAAAATTGGTGAATTTTTTTTTTAAATAAATTTATTTATTTTTGGCTGCATTGCGTCTTCGTTGCTGCACGCGGGCTTCTCATTGTGGTGGCTTCCCTTGTTGTGGAGCACAGGCTGTAGAACACAGGCTCAGCAGTTGTGGCACACGGGCTTAGTTGCTCCACTGCATGTGGGATCTTCCCAGACCAGGGCTCGAACCCGTGTCCCCTGCATTGGCAGGCGGATTCTTAACCACTGCGCCTCCAAGGAAGCCCCAAATTGGTGAATTTTTGTGTAGCCATTTTAACATTGAAGATGGAAAGAAAAAAGCAACATTTTCGGCCTGTTATGCTTTATTATTTCAAGAAAGGTAAAAATGCAATTGAAACAAAAAAAAGATTTGTGAGCATATGGAGAAGGTGCTGTGACTGATCGAACGTGTCAAAAGTGGTTTGCGAAGTTTCGTGCTGGACAATGCTCTGTGGTCGGGTAGACCAGTTGAAGTTGATAGCGATCAAATCGAGACATTAATCGAGAACAATCAACGTTATACCACGCGGAAGATAGCTGACCTACTCAAAATATCCAAATCAAGTGTTGAAAATCATTTGCACCAGCTTGGTTATGTTAATCACTTTGTTAATCGTAAGGTAAGCGGAAAAAAACCTCTTGACCATATTTCCGCATGCGATTCTCTTCTTAAACGTAATGAAAACGTTCCATTTTTAAAACAAATTGTGATGGGCGATGACAAGTCTATACTGTACAATAATGTGGAATGGAAGAGATCGTGGGGCAAATGAAATGAACACCACCAACCACACCAAAGGCAGGTCTTCATCCAGAGAAGGTGAAGTTGTGTGTATGGTGGGATTGGAAGGGAGTCCTCTATTATGAACCCCTTCTGGAAAACCAAACGATTAATTCCGACAAGTACTGCTCCCAGTTAGAGCAACTGAAAGCAGCACTTGACAAAAAGCATCCAGAATTAGTCAACAGAAAACACATAATCTTCCATCAGGATAATGCAAGACTGCATGTTTCTTTGATGACCAGGCAAAAACTGTTACAGCGTGGCCGGGAAGTTCTGATTCATCCGCCGTATTCACCAGACATTACACCTTCGGATTTCCATTTATTTCGGTCTTTACAAAATTCTCTTAATGGAAAAAATTTCAATTCCCTGGAAGACTGTAAAAGGCACAGGATCAGTTCTTTGCTCAAAAAGAGAAAAAGTTTTGGGAAGATGGAATTATGAAGCTGCCTGAAAAATGGCAGAAGGTAACGGAACAAAAGGGTGAATACATTGCTTGGTAAAGTTCTTGGTGCAAATGAAAAATGTGTCTTTTATTTTTACTTAAAAACCGAAGGCACTTTTTGGCCAACCCAATAAATTGACATCTGCATATATTGAAGGGTTTACCTATAGGCATGGTCATTGTGAAAAGGCCTTCATATCTAGATTAAGGACTGAACGGTCCTCTGTATAAGGCCTAATTTTGATGCTTGCAAATTATTATTTATGTGTGTGTGTAATCGGAAGCTTGTTGTGATTCTTTCTTCAAGGAAACCATTTTCTCCCTCCAGGCCAGTTGTCACCACATACGTAGAACCAAGTATTGCTGGTCCACATGATGAATCCTTTTCTCTTAAAACATGAAGGATATATTTTTATTGATATTGTAGAATTAGTAAAAATGAAAATCCATACTAAAGTCATCATATTCAGATTTAAGAGAATGTGATCAGTTTTTCTATGTTTGATCAAAAGAATATTAATCTCTTGGGAAATCCCTGCTGTCCAGTAGTTAGGGCTCCACGCTTCCATTGCATGGGGCACGGGTTTGATCCCTGGTGGGGGAACTAAGATCCTGCGTGCCATGCAGCACGGCCAAAAAAAAAAAAAAAAGGAATATTAATCTCTAATTCATAATCCACGAGGTCTCCTCCTCCTCAATCTGAAAATACAAATACTCCAAATTGGTCCTCAAGACAAAGGTCAGACATGAAATTAAAATTTGGTCATACTCTATTTTTTTATTACGACTATTTTTTTAGAGCAGTTTAAGGTTCACAGCAAAATTGAGGGGAAAGTACAGAGATTTACCGTATACTCCCTCCCCCACACATGCATAGTCTCCCCCGTTATCAGTGTTCCCCGACCACAACAGTGTGTTTGCTGCAATGGATGAACTGACATTGACACATCATAATCACCCAAAATCCAGAGTTTACACTGCAGTTCATTCTTGGTGGTGTGCATTCTGTGGGTTTAGACAAATGTATAATTACATGTATCCATCGTTATGGTTATCATACAAGAGTATATTTAACTGCCCTAAAAAGCCTCTTGTGCTGTGCGTATTCATACATCCTCCCCCACCATCGTACTCTAGTTTTAGGGAGGAAGAAATCTGTAGAAGTAGAAATGTGGAAGCAAAAAGTTCAGAACAAGGTCCAGTAAGTCAAATCCCTTTTGAATGCCACCTTAGTGAAAGACCTCAAACTGAGTAGGTGTATTGAATTGGTTTTTATATGGAAATGGAAGGCAGCAATCTCCCACGAGTGACATCAGTTCTAACATGTAAAGGTTTAGCCAATTTACTATAAATCTTTAGAGAACTTTTATAGATATACAAATTTATATTCACCAGATTTTATCCTACTGTAGTGTAAACAAAAAGAAATGTTACTTAGAATGGAATCTGCCATTTGATATACATGACAATTATAATATGGTTAGAAAATGTCCAAAATATTTTTTGATCCTATAAATTTCAGTCATCTGTGATTAAGAAAACACCATAGGCAAAGATTTGTTTCTTATAGAAAGCATTAGAATGCATCCTAATCACTTCTCTTAAAAAATCCTTGCCCCCCATGGTTACAATGGACAAGGTCCAGCAAGAATTTAGATGCTTCTTTCATACAGGGTAATGAAGTTATATTTATTATGTTTGTTGATTCTAAGAGGCACACACCCAGTTTAACACATGACTTAATCATATATGTTTGAGGATTTTCTAGGTATCTTTCTAGTCTTGGTTTTTAATTTCATTGTGTTTGGATAATATATTTTATATGTTTTCACTTCTTTGAAATTTATTGAGACTTGTTTTGTGGTCCAACATATAGTCTATCTTGGTGAGTGTTCCATGTGCACTTGAAAAGAATGTGTAGTCTGCAATCATTGGTGGAATGTTCTGTATATGCACTTAGGTTAATTTGGTTGATGGTGGTGTTCCTTAATTTTCTGTGACAATTACTGATGTTCTCTTGATTTGCTTTTATCAGTTATGGAGAGAAGAGTGTTAAAAGTCTTAACTATAGTTGTGGCTATTTCTACTTCCTTTAGTTCTGCCACTTTTTACTTCATGCATCTTGAAGCTCTGTTAATATATACATACACATTAGGATCATTATTTCTCCATGATGATTTGACCCTTCATTCTTATGAAATGTTCCCCTTGGTCCCTGGTAATCGTTCTTCTCTTGAAGTGTACTGTATATGATATTTTAGTATAGCCTGCTTTCTTATATTTAGTATTTCCATGGTGTAACTGGTATAACTTCCCATCTTTATACTTTGAGATTATCTCAGTCTTTAATATTAAAGTGTAATTCTCATGAAAAGCATATACCTGAGTCTTGCTTTTGTGTCCAGTCTGACCATCTCTACCTTTTTATGGGTGACTTTAGTCTATTTCTATTTAATGTAATTATTGATATGGTTGGGTTTAAGCCTACTATCTTGGTAATTGTTATCCATTTGTGCCCTCTGTTCTTTATTCATTTTTTCCTCCTTTCCTGCCATCTGTTGAATAAACCAAGTTTACTTTTTAAATTCCATTTTATGTCCTTCGTCGGCTACTTTTTTAAGTGGTTGCTCTAGGGATTATAATATGCATCCTTGAGTCTACCATGAATTAATACCGTAACATGTCATATATAGTGTGAGAACTTGATAGTGTTTTACTTCCATTTGTCCTCTTCCCTTCCTCTGTGTTGTTATTGTTATACAGTTTACTTCTGCATAGGTTATAAACCCCAAAATTTATTGTAATGTTTCTCTTGAATAACAAACAAAAAAAAAGTCTTATACTTACCCACATATTCATCACCTCTGGTGTTTCTTATTCTTCCATGTAGGTCCGAGTTTCTATCTAGTATCATTTCCCTTCAGCATGGAGAACTTTCTTTAACATATCTTTTAGCAGACCTGCTGACTACACATTCTCTCAGCTCTTGTCTATTTGAAAAATGTCCATTTCACTTTTTATTTTTAAAGGATATTTTTGCTGAATATAGAATTGTTCACTGATTCAGTTTTTTCCTTTCAGCACTTGCATCATTGTTTCTGATGAGAAATCAGCCATCATACTTATCATTGTTTCCCCTTGTCCCTGGACGCTTTTAGGATTTTTTTCTTTTTCTTATCATTAGTTTTTCACAGTATGGCTGTAATATGGCTAACTGTGGTTTTGTTTGTGTTTATCCAGCATGGGGTTCTTTGAGATTCTTGGGTCATGGGTTGATTTTTTTTTTTTTTTAATCAAGTTTGGAAAATTCTCCACCATTATTTCTTCAAATATTTTTTCTCCTCCCTCTTTCTGGGATTTTAAATTAGACATGTGTTAAGACCACTTCATGTTGTCTCATAAGTCACTGAAGGTGTCTTAATTTCTTGATGCCTTTTTTCTCTGTGCTTCACTTGAATAGTTTTTATTGGCCATTATTCAAGTTTATTGATCCTTTCTTCTACATTGCTCAATATGTTAATAAGTACACCTAGTGAAATTTCATTTCAGTCTAGAATTTTCCATTGGTTATTTTTCTTTTTTAATAGTTTTCATTTCTCTGCTGAGATCTCCTATCTGTTTATCCCTTATATCCATGTTTCCTTTTACATTCGTGAACATGTTACTATTGGCAGTTTTAAAGGTACTGGCTGTTCATTTCATCATTTGCGTCATATTTCTTTTTCTGAGTCATATTTTTCTACTTCTTTGCATGTTTTGTCATTTTTTGTTGTACGCTGTGAATACCCCATTGTAGAGAGTATGGATCTTTGTTTTCTGTTAAAGACTGTTGAATGTTGTTGTAATGGGCAATAAATTTATTGGTGGATCACCTGGTTTTATTAAGATGAGCTTAGAGTAGCCCTTATTCTAGGGTATAGCCTTTACTCCCATTGCATGGTCTTCTGAGGTCACAACTGAATGTTAAGATTGTTAAGTGATGTCTCTTCACCCTAGATGATTAGAACTTCAGTGTCTCTCAGAAGTTCCAGGAACTTCTGGAATCTCAATTCAGCTTATCATTGTTCCCCCTTGTCCCTGGATTTGGATCCCCAGCAGCTATCTTCTAGTAGGCTTTGCAGAATCTTGTCCTGCACTAGCACAGTTTTATATTTGGCCAATGCCCAGAAGTGACCCCTATGGAGATTTATGAGCCTCTTTCTCTGTGTATCTCTCCTTTCTGATACTCTCCCCTGTGAGATTGCTGCTCTCTATTTGGGCTCTACGTCCTTGTGTCATAGTTTGGAACGTGCCCTCAGTCAAAAAGTGAGTTTGGAACACACCTCAAGTATTTCCATTCTCTTATGGTATACAGCCTTATACTGTCTCTTGTCCAGTGTCTTAAATTATTGCTTCAGGTATTTTGTATAGCTTTACATTTGAGTATGGCAATGGGGCAAGTTCAATAATTGTTAGTGTCATGACTGAAACCAAAAGTCCACATTTGGACAAATCTGGAATTGCACTGTTTCTTACCATTAATGCAAAGGTAATTTTTTTAAAGTACTTATTTACTAATTTGGCGATTCAAAGAAGTAAAACTCTATTTTTAGGCATCTGTATCCAGTTAAAAAGATGACAAATATGCAAAGTTAAATTGCAGTAGAACAGTATGTTGTTGAGTGTGCAGTCATCAATACACAGAAGTATTATAGCCCTTATGTGGACTATAAAGCTGTAGGTTACAGAGGAAATATAGGGTTTCTTGGCAAATGTTGGATTTCAGTAGAGGCTTGAGGACTGGGTAATATTTAAGTAGGAAAGGTGGCATTTTAGGATGCAGGGCATACTGTGAACAAATACGCAAGATGCAAATGAGCAAGGCATTTTTGAATGATCAGTCTGCCTGTTGTAGAAGGTTTTGGTTAGGATGTAGTATTAGGACATAGTGGAAAGCCCTCAACCACTCAGCATATTATATGATAAGCATCACCTATTAAGCATTAAGAGCCTATTAAGGTGATGCTTATAGTACAATATGGTGAACGGTTGAGGGCTTTCGACTTGGTCTTGTAAGTAATGTGGCAATAATGTGAAAGAGGCTTAAGGAAGAAGAAATACCACAGTAAAGGAGAACAGTATGGAGGCTATCATTGTTATTCAGAGGTAAGGCAATGAATGTTTAACTAGGGTGTAACAGTGAAAGGAAAGTGCAAAGGAGGGGCAGATACAAGAAATAATACAAAGAAAAAAATCAACAGAAATTGATTATTGACTGGATGGGTGTGAAATAAGCAGAGGGAAAAGGAGAAAATGTTGAAGTTTTGGCTCTGAGAACAGGAGAGAATGATATATTGGCAAAACCTGGAAAGTCAGGAATGGGGCCCATTGCCATAGGAGTGATGAATTTGGTGTTAGATAGTAGGGAGTTGAAAGGATTAAAAACATTATTGTTTTATAATGGTATCACTGCTTAAAGCTAGCAGCAATTCATTAATATTTATATTTTGAAGGTTTTAACAGTACTAATTTTATTTCTGTTTACACCATGGTGGTTTTGCCTCTTGTCCTTCTTTCTTTTGTTCCGCTGGAAACTGAATAGGCCAGTAAAGTAAAAATGAGTACAAAGGGTGTTCTAAATAGGACCCTAACAAAGAAAGTGTAATTATTGAATCACCAAGATGTCTAACACATGCCCCACATACCTGCCATTTCCCATGACACCTACCGTGTTGCATTGTTTTTGCCTGTCTTCCTACTTACTAAACTGTTGCATTAGTTAGCTTTTGGCTACATAAAAAAATCACCACAAAGCTAACTAGGAAACAAACATTTGTTATTTCTCCCAGTTGGGGAGGCTGTCTAGGTCATCTGGTCTCGCCTGACTCTGGGGATCTCTGAAGTCTTTTGGCTGCTTAGCTGGTGCTGTGTGGTCCAGGGGACCCTCAGCTGGGACTTCCCCTCACTGCTCCCTGTGGCCTCTCATCCTCCAGTGGGCTGGCCCAGGCTTATTCACATGGCAACTGTGTTCCAAGAGAACAGAATGGTTGGTCATTGCAAGGCCTCTTGAAGTCTGCATTTAAAACTCACCCTTCTACCTCACTGTGTTAGTCAGAGTAAGTTACAGCCCTGTCGAGATTCAAGGGATGGAGAAATAGATTTTTCCTCTTGTCAGGTGGAGTTGCAAAGAATTTTTAGCCATTGCTTTCAGTCTGCCACAACTGTTAGCTCTGTGAGTACAGGTACTGCTTCACTCTTGTGTACTTTGGTATCTTTGGTAACTGACACATAGTAGTTTCAATATTTTTTTTAATGAATGACTAAATTAATGAAAGCATTCAAGGAGCATTTCAATATACCTTAATTTTAAATATGTACTACGTACTTTTATCATACCATTAGTGAGTGTGGTGTTTTCTGTGGGCAGCTTTCAGAGAGAATCTCTTTATTCTCTTTCTATCCTTTGAACTTGACCAATGGAGACATCTAAAACAAAACAAAACAAAAAGCAACTACCACTTGCATTAACATTGTTTCGTATTTTTAACTTCACATTTGATTGTCTCAGGAAGGACTCCCTTAAGTTTTGTGTACTGTCACAGTGCTGTTCTGCTTTTCAGGCTGTGCTATGGGTAGACTACCTCCAGCCTGAACATTCAGGAGACCTAGAGCAAAGATGCTGTATTAAAATAAAGTTGTGAGTCCAGAAGGAAAATCAATTCTGCCTCTTAGACAAGTGATATTCGAATCATAGTCCGTGGAGTCAGAGCAGCCAGCATTACTCTTATCAACCTGAGCGAATGGCTTCTTCTCTCTAAACCTCAGTGTTCTCAGGAATATTGTGAGAATTAACTGAAATATATGAAGCACTATCTCTAATTCCTTCCTCATGGGAGGTAGTCAGTAAAGTTTAGTTCTTTCTCCATGTGAACCAGCATACTATCATGACGCTGTGGCATGCAACTAGGTTTCTCATCCTTGGCACTATTGACATTTGGGGTCGGATATTTCTTTATTGTGAGGGGCCATCCTGTGCATTATAGGATGTTTAGCAGCATTTCTGTTCTCTATGCACTAGATGCCAGTAGGACCACCTGCGGGTTGTGACAGATGAAAATGTCTCCAGACATTGCCAAATGTCCCTGGAGGCAAAATGCAAACATTTTAGTCAGCAGTGATAAGGGTTAGGATAGGGAGGGAATGTGGCAGTGTATCAGTAAATGTGTAGGACGGGGAAGAAAAATACTTGATTCTTCTCAGAGTGCCTACACTCTTACTGCCTATTATTCCCGTAATTTATTATAAACATAATGTTTACTGTGCTACCTAATAAAATGGCTAACATTTGCTATGTATCCCTAACTGCTAGTAAGCTTTGCATGCCGTAATAGTTGAATGTTGTTAGATTGGTACTCCATTGTAAACAGGGACCTTATCTATACCAGCTCCAAGCACAATGCATTTGTACTCATTAGGTAGCTATTCTATATGTTAATTGGTCATATTGTACCCAACTCAAAAAATAGGGAGCTGAGGGCTTCCCTGGTGAGCAGGGGTTGGGAGTCCGCCTGCCGATGCAGGGAATATGGGTTCGTGCCCCGGTCCGGGAGGATCCCACATGCCGCGGAGCGGCTGGGCCCGTGAGCCATGGCCGCTGAGCCTGTGCGTCCGGACCCTGTGCTCCGCAACGGGAGAGGCCACAGCACTGAGAGGCCCGTGTACCCAAAAAAAAAAAAAAAAAAAAAAAAAAAAAATAGGGAGCTGAAAATGGATGGAGGAGTGGAAAAACATAGAAAATGAGTTTATACAAATCTAAACATGGTAGGACACAAATATTCATTCTTTTTCAAAAACTTAAAAAAATCAGCTCTTCTGAGAAAAGTAACTAAATCACCATTAACTTTACTTTTCTTTCATCATCACTAAGTCAGTATATCATCAGAAAGATGTAAATAAATAGCCACTTTAACGTTAAATTTTTTTCTATTTATTACGAAGAGGATTCCAGTAGTGCTTAGAAGTTTTTGATTCATTCATACTTTATGTTTTCTTCACTGTATATCATTAATCGTTAAAGATGTCAGAGTTAAACTTTAAATTCAGGACAGGGTTTGATTTTCTCTTTTTTTTCTATTAAAAAATATATTTCCAATTATATAATTAAGTTAGAAAATTAAAACAGAAATTTATAACTTAGGGAGTAAAAGTCCCTGTGTTACTATATATGGATGTGAATTATTATTTTTAGCAGTTACATAACATATAACTGTATGAACGTAGCATAATTATAATTAAACAATCTCCTATCAAAGGACTTTTAGACTCTTTCCAGTTTTTTGCTGCAGTGAATATTCTTGTACTTATTTTTTTGCACACTTGCTCATGTAATTCTTTAGTACAAATTCCTGGAAGTGGAATTGCAGAGTCAATAGACACTCTTTATTTGAATGTTTCATATTATATGTAGTACACATATAATGTTTCACATATGTAGTGCATAAACCTTACAGCATGTTTCCTCCAAAAAATTGCTCTGGGGAAAGAAACTCCAGTATATTCTTTCTCTTTATTATCCAGAGAGATGGTAATAAGTCACTCTTTTTCTTGTAATTTCATCCAAGATGAGGTACTAAAATTATACCTAAGTGATGTCCATTGTGGCTGAAAATAAACTTGAAAATGGAGACACTTGATCTCTCTGATTCCCAACTCTATTCTCTAGATGGTACCTAAAATTCTGTTTTTTGTGGCTCATGAAATCATTTTAATGGATTTTAATGGTAGTGTTTTTTTTAATGAAATCTAATAGAATATATTTTCTTACAGTGGGCCCTGGTCAAAAAGTGTGAATATATCTGATCCTAGAAAATTTCCCCAGTTACAAGGAGGGGAGCGCCACCAATTCTACCCTTAATTGTCCAGCCCTGTGGCCTTGGTTTTGCTGCCCTCACTAAGAACCACTTATGCTGGCCTTTGATGTCAGTGGTGGAATTGTCACAGATGTGTGGAAAATAATCCATTAGGCGTTTCATGCAGAACTCATCATATATTCAGAACGTAGCCAGTTACAACATTATGTCTTTCATGTGAGAAATACAAACAATTCGCTCAGGGAGATATCTTAGTTATTGCTAGCTAGCTGTATGAATTTTCATGGTGTGAAAAATTTTCTGGAAGCCTCACTGTTGGGGGAGAGAGATGGCAGAGCTTAGGCCCATCTTCTCACCAGTCAACTCAGTGTCTCCCGTTCTGTTTCAAGGTCCTTCCTCAAAAGCACAGAACTGTGTGCAAAGGGAAAGTGAGGGGAAGGGCTGGGGGAGCAAGGGGGCAGTAGAGGCTTTCCCTGGTCTTTCCTAATCCTTCAGTTCCAAAGGCTTAGTTGGTATTTCAAAATTTTGAAATAAAACCTGCTCTTAAAATTAATGCAAATATTACGGTGATTCATCCTTTCCAAATAATTCTTGGTTTCGTTTGACATTTTATTTTTAAATCATGAATTAACATTGACATCACTCTCAGCCTAGTGTTACCTCAGCTCTTCACAGTGAACTCTGTCTCACAGAAGCTGTAGAAGTTCAGATTTTAACCGTCACCCAGTGTCTCTTGGGCTGCTGTTAGGCTTTTAAAACCATGATCTTTGGGCACTCATTCGTGCATAAATCACGGGGAGGATATTGGAGGGAGGACTGTATTTAATTTGGTGTTTTGTCCTGTGCTTACGATTTAGAGATCTTCATTGAGATGTGCTGTACAGTGGTGATCATGATAATAACCCTGCCTCAGTTCTAATAAAGTAGATTTAGTTGAGTCTTTAAAATTAGGGTCAGGGCCACCTTACATTCAATCAAAGTTCAGGAAACCATCCACAGGTTTAAATATATACATAAAATCAGTGTAATAGAGGTTGTGAACAGGTTCTGTCAGTTTAACACGTCAGCAGTCTCCCTTTGCCTTTAAAGACTGTGGGCTAAGATTGAGAGGATTCAAATGATCAACCCACATTAAAGGCAAAAAAAAAATGGTCTTAATATTTTTCTTGGAAGCTTTTTGGGCTTCTGTGTTCTAAGAATAAGAATTTTTCACATGGAATGTTATAACTAGTGTTAACACTGTATTTCAATAAGATTGAGAGGATTCAAATGATCAACCCACATTAAAGGCAAAAAAAAAATGGTCTTAATATTTTTCTTGGAAGCTTTTTGGGCTTCTGTGTTCTAAGAATAAGAATTTTGTTAACACTGTATTTCAGTGTAACGCTATTTACTGGTATCCTTCATATAAGTGAAAATTATGCTAATGATTCTTTAATATGGATATATACTTAAGTCTGTATAAAACTCCAAGTTTACAGAAAGAGTTATGATTTAGGTGATTTGTTCTGTGAATAAGTATTTATTAGCTAACTAACATATTCCGAGCACAACAAAATTCTATTCCTTTCAAAGGTCCATCCCTTATCAAAGTCTTTCATTTGCAGATGAGGAAACAGAGACCACAGTGGGTTAGTTATATATCCAAAGTCACACACCCAGCAGTGGAAGAACTCTTGAATTTCTAATGATTTAATTCTTCTTCACTAAAAGGTCTGTTTTCCTTTTTTTTTTTTTAGCTGTTTGTCTTAACTACAGCTGTTTGTAAATCTTCAATCAATAGTTTCTTGTTTTAGATGAATATTTTCTTGCAAATCTGCATGGCATTCTTGTTCTGTAGAACTCAGAGCCGCTCTTTTCCCTTGTGTTGAAATTCAGCACTACTCTGCATTCCACTTGGAACCCTCCGATGCTCTTTCCCTCCTCCCCAGTCACAGAGGGCGCTAGCAGGAGAGGATTTCATTGGAAACTGGAATCCTCTT
This sequence comes from Neophocaena asiaeorientalis asiaeorientalis, assembly GCF_003031525.2. Classification (NCBI taxonomy): domain Eukaryota; kingdom Metazoa; phylum Chordata; class Mammalia; order Artiodactyla; family Phocoenidae; genus Neophocaena; species Neophocaena asiaeorientalis. The sequence continues at coordinate 8,257,050 of NW_020185337.1, read as the reverse complement.
TGGAGGACTTTGGAATGTTAAATGATATATTCATTAGAGTGAGGGCTAAACTGTTCTAACAAAGAGACCCAACAGTATACCCGGTTAAAGAACACAGTCTTTGATTTCTTTCTCATATCACCATCAGTCTTAGCTGCCATTCATCATCATGTAAGTGCCAGGTCTTCATGCCTAGGTTTTAATCCAGTGGGACAGAGAAGAAACAAAAACACGGAGGAAGGATGTCAAGGGCCTTAAGTCCAGACCTGGAAATGGCACACAATAAATAGTTCTGACATTCCACTGGCAAGCATTTCTTCTAATGACCATCCCTAACCCCACAGGAGTGTGGGTGGGGTATACTCTGGCTGAGTGTGTTTCCAGCTACAACTCTATTACTGTGGAAAAGGAGAGAACAGATTTTGGTGGACAGCTAACACTTTGGGACAGGCCCAGATTCAAGTGCTGTTGAATGCTTTATAGACTTCATGAGAAAAAAGGAAAGAGAAAAATTGGCTTCAAATCTTCCAGCTCTGTTTTTTTTTTTTTTATCTTCTATGTTTTCAGGCAATATGTCTAAACTTTGATCTAAGTAAATTTAAAGTTGTCCTATACATATTTAAAATAATGATAAGGATATTTCTTAAGTAAATCCAAAATGATATGTGATTTTAGATACTGTTTTTATCTGGTCATGTGGCTCTTAATTTTTGTCAAGGCCTCTGGGTAACAGAAGATTGCTAGGGCCTGTGATGTTTTAGTGTCTGGCTGGGGTTGAGTAAATCTGAGACTGTAGCCTTGATAATAAGGGCTCTTATTTTTGTGCCTTTTGCTTGCATGTTTAATGTTACAGTGTTTCTGGACCACTCTGACAGAGGAAGTGGCCTGCAGCAGCGGAGTGCTCTAGGGGACAGAGCACGGCACACTGCAGCCGTCCTGCCCTGTGCTATGCAAAGCACTGACCAGGCCCTCTCACAGCAATATGACCCCCTCTGTGCTTCTCAACTCAAGTGGCATGTAGAAAGTGGGGAGATAGTTCTAGGACTATCACAGAATTCATGAAGGGTTGGAAAATAACCTATACAAAGAGCTAAGTGAATCTTTGAAGTCTAGATGGTGACAAAAAGAAATGGCCTCTAAGGAATCTAATGGCATGATTTTTATGCAGAGGATGAAGACTAGTTGTACCAAACTCCAGGACACTACTGTGAGGTTGACATCAGTGTTGTGGGTTATATGTGAGTGGTAATTCCTTGATTACGCAATATTTCTACTGTTAGATTTAGATTCCAAAGAGGAACTACACCATATCCTCCTCCTAAGGTCTTTAAAAAAGGGTTATACTTCGTCTTACTGGAATAAAACAGTTTACTCCTGCATTGTGGAATTTAAGGTTCCTTCCAGTTTTACAGTTCAGTTTTGTATTCTTTTGATGTACAGCTCCAGAATGGCAGAAGACGACCCATATTTGGGAGGGCATGAACAAGTAAGTATTTTAATAATCTCACTAATAATTTTTTGTAAATGTATTCATATTTTAAAATATACAGAGGCAACAATAGTAACTATCAGGAAAAGTCTAAAAGTGGTAAAAAATTTCTTTTAAATTGTTTTTCCTGTCCCTCTATGTAAGGTCTGAGAGGACATGTCATGTAAAATGAGTAACTTAAACCCTGCTGTCACTTATTGTTGCATAAAAGTTATATATGCTTCAGATCAAATGATAACTACTTGTATTAGTTTCTTAGGGCTGCTGTAACAAATTACAACAAACTGAGTAGCTTAAAACAACAGAGATATATTCTCTCTCAGTTCTGGAGCCTAGAAGTCCAAAATCAAGATGATGACAGGGTTAGTTACTTCTGGAAGATCTGAAGGAGAACCTCTTCTATGGTTCTCCCCTGGCTTCTGGTGGTTACTGGCAGTCCTTGGCATTCCTTGGCTTGTAGCTTCGTCACTCCAGCACATTGGCCTTCTTCCCTTTGTCTCCTCTGTGTTTCTGTATCCAAACCTCCTCTATTCTCTTGTAAAAGTACCAGGCATTGGATTGAGGGCCCATTCTTCAGTATGACCTCATCTTAACTTGATTACATCTGCAAAGACCCTATTTTTAAGTAAAGTCACATTCAGAGGTATTAGGAGTTAGGACTTGAACATACCATTTTGGGGGAGAAGACAAAGTATTTATTGAAAACTCACCTAATGAGGCAGACTGGTGTAGTGAAAAGGACTTAGAATTCAAAGATCTTAACCAAGTGCTGGCTGCTCTTAAAACCTGAGGAATTACTTAGCACCCCCCTCCCGTCTTCACTCACAGGGATCTTTAAAAGACTTAGTGGGCAATGAATGTGCTTTGGGAATATAAAACTGTTCATTATAATTATATTTGCAATTATAAAGGGATTCCAGTGTCCTTTTTTTTTCCTCCTAACTTTGTACTTGAAAATTTTCAATTTCAAGCCTGTAGAAATATTGGATAGTCCAACAAATCTTCGTTGGTTGGTAATATTTTGCCCTATACATATATATGTATACTTATATAGAGAGAAAGAGATTTATTTATATAATGTATATATATTTAATGAACCATTTGCAAGCAATTTTCAGACTCTAGGGTAATTAAATATTAAGTGTTTTTAAAATATTGATATTTATTCATTCATGAGCTGTTCATTGAGGCATTACTATGTACCAGAGCATTGGCTAAGGAGGGGTACAAAAATGTGACACATTGCGGGCAGCTGCCATTCTAATAGGAGGGACAGAGACGTGAATAGTTTCCACGTGGTGGTAAGTGCTGTAGTAGCAGTCTGCACGGTACGGGACAGAAATGTCCAGGAGGACCACTCCGTGCTGCCTGGGAAGAAGAGGAGGGTTAGGCAGACTTTCCAAAAGAAGTCTGTGTAAGCTGAGATTTGAAAGATGTAATTTGCTAGGTTAGACAAAGAGAGGGAGCACTAGGTGCCAGGACACCCTGGTCCACATTTTGTAATCATTTCACACTGAAACTTTAGCCACCTAAAAAATGTATTTCCCAAATTTATGCATGCAAAGAACCAGAAACCAAAAGCGAAATATTGGGCTGGCCAAAAAGTTCGTTCGGGATTTTCGTAACATCTTATGGAAAACCCAAACCAACTTTTTGGCCAACCCAATACTTTTTTTTCTTTTTTACGATACGCGGGCCTCTCACCGTTGTGGACTCTCCCGTTGCAGAGCACAGGCTCTGGATGCGCAGGCTCAGCGACCATGGCCCAGGGGCCCAGCCGCTCCGCGGCATGTGGGATCCTCCCGGACCGGGACACGGACCCGTGTCCCCTGCATCGGCAGGCGGACTCTCAACCACTGCGCCACCAGGGAAGCCCCAACTCAGTACTTTTAAAGGGATTTAGTATTACTTCTTTAAATAAAATAGACTTACATAGCATTCGTTACTCTTGATAATGTTCTGATTGGTTTAGAAAGAATGAGTATGCATTGCTTTTCACATTAAGATACTTCTTTTGAATTTTATTGTACAAATGATGATATAGGATAAATCTAAGACCATTTGCTTTGATTGAAGCATGAAAAACATTTGGCTACTCATATTATAAAAAACCTGTGTTTTACCTTTTGCTTTTAATATGCTATCTCTAACAATTAAAGGCAAACTCTAACCAGCATTAGGGTTGGTCAGCTTAGTTTTAAACCATGCTTTCCTGTCTATACGCGGGAAATCCTAACAGCAAGAGGTGGTCCTTTATGCCACACAAGAGTAAAACCTGCTAAAAACATTCATTTTGAAAGCTTTTCTTAAGTGGGCATTTTTGTGATCATCAGCAACAGAGGTTGGGCATGTTCTGATATTTCCATTTTTGAAGGGAGAGGTCCTTGAAGTTTGTTTGTTTCCTTGTCTCAAGATTAATGGTATATATTTCCTGAAATGTGCATGTCCTCAGTGTTTTAATGTATTCTGGAATTTACTCCCCACCGCTGACCTAATGCACAGTGCAAGCTGCAGCACACAACACAGCTTCCCTCTTCTTGTCTGAAGTGGGGCATGTGTCTCTCCTAAGATCAGAGTTTTGGCCCTCTAACCACTCGTTTTAGCCACCTGCAGGACCATAGGAAATATTTTTTTCTGCTAGGTCATCTTTTCTGCTCTGAGACTGACGAATTCTCTCTGTAAGGTGGGGCCCATTTTTATAATAACATGTTTTTTTCATTCCTTTATTTCCTTTTTAGCAAATGGTGAATTGTGTAGATGAACTTCACTCTGAAGCACTGAAGTGGAGTACATTTATTGTTCCTCAATTGAAAATTTGCATACCTCACAACTGGATCTGAAGCCTTCTTTATTTAAGCACTGCATTTCTTAGTCTTGATTTAACTAGGCATACAGATTCTTAGGTACCCAAGAATGTCCAATAATATGCTAGTAAAGAAAAGAAGTAAAATATTTGTGTTTTTTAAAAAAATGTCAGCTCCAGCATATTTACTAACTAGCGTATCATAAAACAATGAAACATGTTTGGTTTCTGTGTTGTCCACAGATGACTTACTTAGGTTGAAATAAATGCCAAACTCAGAAATATGAATTTTAAATCCTAAGTGAACTAAGTGGGAAGAAAATGTTTCTCTTGGGATAAGTAATTATTAGTAACTTATTGTTAGATTATAATTCAATCAAAATATATTGTTTGCCCACTGTATTAGTTTTCTGGTGCTACTGTAACAAATTACCACAAGTTCAGTAGCTTAAAAAATACAAATTTAGGGCTTCCCTGGTGGCGCAGTGGTTGAGTGTCCTCCTGCCGCTGCAGGGGACGTGGGTTCGTGCCCCGGTCCGGGAAGATCCCACATGCCGCGGAGCGGCTGGGCCCGTGAGCCATGGCCACTGGGCCTGCGCGTCCGGAGCCTGTGCTCCGCAACAGGAGAGGCCACAACAGTGAGAGGCCCGCGTACCACAAAAAAAAAAAAAATTTATTCTCTTACAGTCTGGAGGTCAGAAGTCTATAATCAAGGTGTTGGCAGGGCTGCATTCCTTTGAAAGCTTTCCTTACCTTTTTGAACTTCTAGAGGCTGTTTGCATTTCTTGGCTTGCGACCCCTTCCATCATTCCACCTTCCTGCTTCCATTGTTGTATCTCCTACAGTTCACTTTGATCTCCTGCATCCCTCCTATAGGGCCTACCTAGATAATTCAGGATAATCTCCCCATCTGTATATTCTTACCCTAAAAACATGTACGAAATCCCTTTTGCTATATGAGATAGCATTCACAGGTTCTGGGGATTGGGATGTGGATGTCCGTGGAGGAGCCATTATTCAGCCTGCCACACCCACTAAATTCCAGGTATTTTGTGTTGTGCTAGGTAAATAAAGGTGGGGAAAAAAAGTGAGGGAGCTCAGTTATTTGCTCTTTGGACTAAGTTGTATTTTCAGTTTTTCTGTAAGTTGTTCTAGGGCTGCTACCTAATTCTTTCAGGCCTTGAAGTTGGATGGCTAGAGGAGGAGTTTATTTATCATCATAAAAGAAATACAGATTTCTAGGATTATCTTCTCATGCTTATATTTCTAAGAGAGTATAAGCTTTAAATCATAAATTCAACAAATATTTAAGCATCCACTCTGATAAATGTACACTGAGTCCTGCAGATATACCAGTAAGCAAGCTACACCATGTCCTTACCTCTGTGGACTTCACAGCTAGGTCATTCTTCTGAAATCCCTTTGTCACATAGCCCCCTGTAAAGTTCCGTACATATGAGAACTTAGCTAGGTCTTCTGAGTGTATTTTTTAGATTCTGATTTGAAGTGTTTTCAGGTTTTTGTTTTTGGCTTTAGTTTTTGTTCCTGTAGTTAAGTTTTAGGTGTTTCAAGTTCAATTTTTTAATACAATGTTGGAAAAATAATGACTGAAATATCTAAATTTTCCTTTTTATAGATGTTTCATTTGGATCCTTTGAATCATACAATATTTAATCCAGAATTATTTCCACCAGATATGCCACTGCCAACAGGTAAGAAAATTCCTCATCTCTGTTGCCGTGTCATTTTGCTTTTGCTTTCTTTAAATTCAGGATTTTCTGTACATTCTTTTAGAAAGTCAGTGAGGTACCTGGAAAGGAAATGGTTATTTATGTTTTAAAAACCAATCTTTTGGGACTTCCCTGGTGGCACAGTGGTTAAGAATCTGCCTGCCAGTGCAGGGGACACGGGTTTGAGCCCTGGTCCGGGAAGATCCCACATGCCGCGGAGCTCCTAAGCCTGTGCGCCACAACTACTGAGCCTGTGTTCTGGAGCCCGTGAGCCACAACTACTGAGCCAGTGTGCCACAGCTACTGAAGCCCACGCGCCTAGAGCCCGTGCTCCACAACAAGAGAAGCCACCGAAATGAGAAGCCCTTGCACCGCAACAAAGAGCAGCCCTCACTCACTGCAACTAGAGAAGGCCTGCATGTAGCAACGAAGACCCAATGCAGCCAAAAATAAAAATAATATAAATAAAAAATAAATTTATAAAAAAAAACACAACAATCTTTCAGTATACTTTTTTGGACTGTGTTTGCACAAACATGTTTGACCCCAGTTACCCATTGTATAACTGACAGTTGTTGCTGATATCTGCTAGCACAGCTCAAAAGGAATTTCTTTACTCCATGTAGGATTTTCCCTTTCACCCAATCTTGTTATCGCTGGTGTCTTTATAACTCCTGTTTCCTTTGTCCCAGGCAAACATGAGGCAGTCTCAACTCCTCAGATCTATTCCAAAAACACTTTTGAGTACCTGTTGTGTGCCAGCCAGTATACCAGACACTGGGAACATAAATTGTACAAAAATAATAAAAGTCATCTCAGTAGAAGAATCATCTTTTTAAAAAGCTTTTTGCTTTATGTTCTGACCAGTTGGATAAACTCATGAGGATCATCCTTCCTCCTAACATGACTCTATTAATTATCCCCATCAACAAATTGTTTAATCTCATATGGCCGATTAAAAACAGTCAACTCAGTCTCTGTTTTTATTTATTGATTCTTATGTAAGCTTGTTGTGATAGCTCTTTTTATGTGCTCCTCACTTCACCAGGGGGACTCGACAGATGTTCACAAGCTATGTGAGTCAATTTTGGAAGTTGTATGTAAGAGAGAGTTGTGCGATCACTGAAGTGGGCATCAGCTATTCTATTTACCATGGATTTGCTTGTCCTCAATGGGAGACTTTATCCAATTTGTATCATCGTCATTTAAAATTAGTGGTGTTACTCTGGCACTTCTCATTTTTTAGATCAGATGTTTTTCTGCATTTTTATATCTATTATTTCTAGAAGTTCATGGGAAGGGAAAAAAGTAAATCTGCTGTACCTTCACCTTCATTAGCTTCACGAAGTGTGCTACTGAGCCCTTTCTCTCTTTACCCCACAAAACATATTTTGTAGGCTACTGTACCTGAGATCTCCTCAAGTGCTGTCCAGTATAAGCTCTAGGTCAGTTTCCTGTGAACAAGTAAATGTCTTGGTAGCTTCCGTGTTTCCTGTGAACTTCTTATTCTGAGGATCAAAGTCTTTTTCTTGGTACTGATACTTTATTGAAAACATGAAAGGCTCTGACCTCAGGAAGCATATACATTTCCATTTAATGCCTTGTAGGTGCCAAACAATATCCTGATGCAGATGCTTTCTTAGTGTTTTTATTTCATCAAGTTTATGGAGATAGAAATAAGATGATCAAAAGAACTATCGCAGTAAATATTCTGTAGTCAGAGCTTCATGTTGTAGGAATTATTTAGCCCATAACATTAGAAAAACTTTTATAATTATACCTCAAAATCATATTTTCCAGTTATTACCTCATCATTTTTATTGTCACATACTTTCCCTCTGCATTGCAGTGGCATAGTTCAGTTTTTATAAACCAAGATGTATGGATGTTTTATTCACATTTTAGAGGGACAGAGAGGTAATGTAAACCAGTATTAATTTGTAATTTTCATGTAGACTGTTTTATATTTCTTGAAATCTAAAACCATTAGTAGTTTTGCTACTTGTGGAAAACTCTATCGGATATGGCACGACTGCTAGGTCTATAACATTATGCTGTAGGATGTCAGTTAATGGCATAGAAATGCGGCCAAGGAAAATTGGCATTAAAACAAATATATGCATATCAAATCTAATTTTCTAGTTGATTTAATGTTTGAGTGTGTTCCCTGAAAGAGAAAAAATGGCCCCATTTCACTAATAAAATTCCCAAACCTTAAAATTTCACATATTTAAAGGAAATTAAATCATACAGCAAAAATAATAGCAAAACTTCAAGTATTTTTAGAAGAGTTAATAAGAAGTGAGAGACTTGAAGTTTGATGTAAATGTGTTCCAACTCCTCTATATCTTCCATGGCATCCAAATGTTGCCTTCTTTTTTTTAACTGAAGTATTGTTGATTTACAGTGTTGTGTTAATTTCTGCTGTACAGCAAAGTGATTCAGTTACACACATGTATACATTTTTTTATATTCTTTTCCATTATGGTTTATCACAGGATATTGAATATAGTTCCCTGTGCTATTCATATACAGTTGGACCTTGCTGTCAAATGTTGCTTTCTTAAAGACTTCTCTTCTTCATAAGTTCACTTAGCTTTCTAGAGGGAATGTTAATGAATAGATTTATTATATTGTTGTACAGGCTTTATATTAGCAGTGTGAAAATATTTCCTTTTCTAATCAGTTTTATCTCCTTATCAGAAATTAAATTCTAGCCATTTTTTGGAATTTTAAAAGTCTAACAGTTTCTTTTCTAAAAGTAGTTAAATACATCCAGGAATTAATTTCATACAGACAAGAGAAGATAATTTACCTAAATTATACTACATTGGTCAGTCCCTACCCTTTTTTCTTGTGTATGTTTCAGTTCAAATTCAGTCATTTTTCAACTGACTTCCTTGTAAATTTCTTGAATAATAACAGGAAATAATTATACCTTAGTTTCCTACAGTTTTCTAGCCTTATCCTGACTGATCATAATACTGAAAAGGTAAAAATAAATCCTCTCTCAAGTTAAAGTTTATTTTTAATTTCAACCTGAAAGTTTAGCTTTCTTAATAAATATACTTATCTAAAATAAGTCTTGAACTTCTGGCCTAGAGACAGTGAAGGTTGAAATGGACACCAAAGCATTCTAGAATTTTTTTAGTACCATTTTAATTTACATTCAAACAAGTGAGAAACACCATGAGCCTTTATGTATTGCAGAGCTATGGATTATTTTACTGTTGACATAAAAACCAGCTGGGACGCTTAGGGACTTTCTCATATTGAACAAATTTGAATTTATACTGTCAGAGCTTCTGATTTTCCTTTGAGTTTCCAAACTCAGGTATAGTCAGGCTATGGATTAAGCTTCTAGTATTCTTTGTTTTTATAACAATTAATTGGTATGCACCTATCTAAATTATTTTCAGAATTTTATAAAATGCTTGTTTTAGAACAGAGTTTATATGAGAGCACAGTATTCAAAAGTTGTATACAAACATCAGAAGCTATGAGTTAATAAGAATCTACCATGTCTGAGAGACCAAATTAAATTTGGGAGGGAGGAGGAACAAGCTAGCCAGTTAAGGAATGAGGGCAGTACTTACGGATTCTGAGTATTGGAAAGGAACCAAAAACTTAGTGTAAGGAAAAGCAGATAGCCTGAGATCATTATCTGTGTGTTTCACTTGTAGGCACTAGCTCAGTCTCTTGTAATTTCACATTAAGCACATTCTCTTTGAAGAATGGAAATCAGTGTTTAATGATATGACGGCAAAAGAAAATTTCATAGTGCCCAGGCAGTGGTTGCTGCTTTTAACTGGTATTTGTGTCATTTAAAAAATGCTTTGTTAGTGGACATGATTGTGAAGGCTGTTGACGCCTTAATCCTTGCCAGACATCATGCCTTTTGTTGGGTTGTGCAATGCGCCATCACCATTCAACGAGACGTTTATATAGTGTGGTTCTCTCTAACGGTGTAAAACTGTTGTTAAAATAAGGATAAATTTAATATTCGAACAAGGAAGATATATCCTTGTGGAATTTTAGCTAAAACATTTATTTGAAGCCTATATTTAAAAACATAATTTCAGTTTTTTTACTTCTTTTATATGTATATATTTTTCTTTTTACCAAATTTGAGAAGCCTCACAGTTTCTTTTGGTTTCTGTTTGTTGTTTTGTTTTTAGCAGATGGCCCATACCTTCAAATATTAGAGCAACCTAAACAGGTAAGAAGATGAAAGGGGTGGGACTTTCTCTTTAATTGTTAGATCCATAAGTCTAATATTAACATCTCAAGCACCAAATAAAATAATAAATGAATTTTACAAAGGAAGTACCTTATCTAGAAGATCAACAACCTGACAAATTATGTGACAACTTTATTCATCCACTTTACATTTCTCTTAGTCATTCTTCACACTGTCCTGAGCCTTAGTATGTAGTTCTATAAAACTTAATTAGAGATCCTTGATATCCCACGATCTCTACTAACTTTGCTTACCAGCCACTCCTAGGAGAGGCATAGGTTATCTCCACTCATTTTCATTTATAAGGGAATACACATGCATGCAGTTCATGTACGCTGAGTTACGTCCATCAACATGTCCCTGCACATGCAGTACTTCTTAGCCTTCCTCCTTTCTTTGGAGCTCCAGCCTTCTCTGTTCTGTCTTTGAAACATGTAACCTAAGATACTAAAGGTACCAGTAGGGTGTAGAGAAAGTATTAGAATGGACGGTTGAGTTCTCTCTGGTGGTAGCTTTGGACTCAGTCTCTTTGGAGTCAGGAGAGGAGCATTTTATTTTATCAGGCTCTTCCTCTTACTACTAGATTCTATAGAGGATACCTGGCTTGAAGTGGCCTCCTCACCATGCCCTCATGGGTGAATAGTTATTAGAAATTGTATGGGACCAGTGCTATCAAAGAGGAGGGAAGAGGATCTCTAATATTTGCCTGTAGGAGATTTCAGTCACTGAGGGATGGAAATAATGGTATAGTCTTCTGCAAAATGAGGACAAAGTCGGTAAATCTCCAAATGGATGTGCTTATTAGCACATCTTTGTGAGACTGAGGATGAGTGTACCTGCTCTCTTGAGTTATATCATCCAATACCTTTCCTAAATGTTTTTAGTAGCTCAGGCAAGTAAGTGTAACACTTAACAAATGCTAACTAGGTCAAGAACTTAAATAAAGCATGGTTGTGGTTACTCTAATCGTGGCCTTATATATGTATTTGGATTTTGGTCAAGATGTAAAGGATGTAAATATCTTAACTATGACCGAATAGACTATCCTTATGAGGTTGAACTTGGGTTAACATTTTTGGTGTGGGGACAGGAATGCCATGTGAGACTTGAGGCTGTTGTTTTAGTCGCTTGCAGGTGGCACACCCTGACCCCACAGGCTGCTGACATGACTTTGTTTTACCTCCGTGTCCAATTCCATAGTGGTGAGTTCCCACAGGAGGCCACTGACTCTCTCAAAGACCCTCCCAATGGAAGGTTATCCCTTAACATTCTAGGCAGTAGTCTGGCCTCCTGGAAAATTTTCTGAGTCTGTGAAACTGAGAAATCAACTAAACTTTATTTGCATACTAGGTAAAATGTGTTTTTCAAATATCCATTTTCATAAGCATAGCACTACAATAAGAATTTTTAAATGCAGTTTCTTACTACGGGTCCAGTAGTCACAAGGAAAAATTGATACTTATGATTTATTTGAAGGGTGGGTTACGTAGGTCCACAATTCAAAATTTAATTCGCTATTTGTGGATGTGTAACGGCTTATCTGAGTAAATCAGTGTGTTTGCTTACCAAACTGATAATATTTTGATGTCTGACTCCAGTGAAAGTAAGAAGATTGTATTTAAGTCAGACTTTCTGACCGGATGGTTATAGCCTTGCCTTTGAGGTTGATGACTCATTTTAAGCAAATGGAGTTACTGAGATGAATGGCTGTGGATTGGCAAACCTTTAATCTCAAAAATTTAGAATCTGAAATGCATCCAGACTATGCATTTGAAGACATCCTAGCTTCCTTAAAAAAAAAAAAACAGTAATAAATTTCTATCCTCAGGTTAGAAATTCCTTTGCATGGAAGTTTAATACTCTTATCCAACCATGAATAATGTCTGTTGCTTTTTAAATGATAAGCAAGCTATTAAGACATGTCTCTTTACTCATATTCTATTTGAAACCACTTCCAGTAAGATAGAAAAGTAGATGTATAAGTACTTATTTTTCCAATTGTTCTGAAGGAATTTTGTGATTAAAGATAATGAATTAATTTATTAAGTTTAAAAAATAAAATCTAGAAAAATGTTCCTTTGTCTTTGGAGTCTCTGCCACAATTTTCCCCAGCTCTGACAGAGATGAGTCACAGCATAGACTACTAATCTTTAGCGTATCCAGTTCTGTTGCATATTATTAAGTGCTAATTATCTAATATTATTTAAAAACTAAACTTGTATTTAAATTGATTAGCAGTCAGGTAAATCCCTATTTTATGGCTAGTCAATTCTGGAGGCTGTTACACACGGGGTTGCTTTTTCATGCTTTTAGAAATTTCACTTAATTATTAAAAATAAGTCAACTTGGGCTTCCCTGGTGGCGCAGTGGTTGAGAGTCCGCCTGCCGGTGCAGGGGACACGGGTTCGTGCCCCGGTCCGGGAGGATCCCACATGCCGCGGAGCGGCTGGGCCCGTGAGCCATGGCCGCTGAGCCTGCGTGTCTGGAGCCTGTGCTCCGCAACGGGAGAGGCCACAACAGTAAGAGGCCCGCGTACCGGAAAAAAAAAAAAAAAAGTCAACAGCCTTTGTCTATAAAAGGTATAGGTCTGAATTTGTAATTTTTTTTTTAGTTTGAATTTTGTGAGAAGCAAAACAGAGTATAATTGTCTCCAAATGACTAACCTCAAAAAGCTTCCCAGGTGTTTAGGTTTGGGATCTCCTGAGGAGCCATTTGCAAGAGTTGTTTTAGGTGCCACTTTGATGAGTTGATCATACACACCAGACCCATGTGTGACTTGAAGCAGTTTCCCCGACTAAGGAATTTACTTCAGGCCTTATTTGTCCCATTAAATATGCTTTAGACTGATCCTCTTTGAAAATTAGAAAATTCTCACAGAATTTAGAAACAATTTCAGGTGCTTTAATTAGTTCAGGGTACCTGGACCTCTCAGACTGCTTTTCAAGACCCTGTGAGGCATAGTGAAATGCAGTGCAATCTAAGGAGGGCAGAAATTTTACATTGGTCCGTGAGCTCAAAGCTGTCAAACCTTCGTGTTTGCTGGGCTCCACTGTCCAGTGTGCAAGGGAGAAAGCCCTCACCACCAAGTAGTGGGTGTTCGAAGCTTCTGATGCCTAGGGATCCAGTAGTGTTTATATGAAGTCAACCCCACAATAACATAAATGAAAGGTGAGGATGTTCCTTAAAGTGTATTAACATATTCTTTTCACTGAAGGGTGAATTTGAAAATAGGAAAACCATCTGGTCAAGTGACTGTATAATTAAAACTACTAACACTACCACAAATTGTTTGACATCGTTATAAAGTTGAGTCTTTCAGGGAAAATGTTGAAAGCTCCCTTAATATGATGATGAGAGCCATTCTCATAAGTGCTCTTGTTTTATTCTTCGTATACAAATATGCACAGTTATAATTGTTAGCTTTGCAAGTCATAAAATGTTAGAACTGGAATAGATCTTGAGTATGGTCTAGTCTAACCTTTTTTGTATAGATAAAAAAACATAGAACTTAGGTGTTTATCAGCCCACATAGTAAAGGCTTCTAGCTAATTCTTAATCAATTTGCTATGTCTATAAAATTCTTGAGTTAAAGGGACTATCTAATTTTGGATTTATTCAAGTCAGTTAACATGGCCAGCTGGAGCTGATAATAGTGATAATCTTAAAACTCTTCTCTTCTGAGCTGTTGAGAGTTGCTGACCAGATGTGAGGTCTAGCGTAGGGTGTGTTCTACAACGCTGATGCGATATATTTAACAAGACATTTCTGTATGCCCTCCTGGACCAGCTGTCATCGGAGTCGATAAAGGAATTCCTTCAAGAGTCAGAGAAGCTTAACTTTGAGTCATATGGCCAATTTCAGAGCTTGGCAGCAGCAATTCGAGATGAGGAAGCTGATGCAAACAAGCTGTAGCACGTCGAGTCTAAGGCTTAAACTCTGCAGCAGGTTACTGTCCACATAGCACAGCAGGAGAGGTTCCACAGGGCCAGGGACCTGGCTTTTAAGCCACAGCTCAGTGCACAAATATCAGTTACCGTCAATGTTTGTAATAAGGTTATGGGAAAAGTGGTTCTCATCTACAGTCTTTCACAGTTTATGTTTTTCCTTTAATACACCAAGCATTTGAAATTTGTATAACTTTGTCCCTGTAATTTTTCGTAAGTATTTCTCAAACTTGTTCACCTTGTGTTTACCTTTGCAGAGAGGATTTCGTTTCCGTTATGTGTGTGAAGGCCCCTCCCATGGCGGACTCCCTGGTGCATCTAGTGAAAAGAACAAGAAGTCCTATCCTCAGGTCAAAGTAAGTTCGTGGTACCTTTCCATGTGAATTCTGGAAGATTTGATGTCCTAGGAGCAAAAGAAAGGAACCCTTTAAATGTAACTACCATTTGCCTCTGTGCCTAAGCTGGAGTGTTCACGTGGTTAGTATAATATTTAAACAGAAGTGTCTTTTAGCAATAGAGGTGACAGATTTTAAAACTCTGTTAATATTTCCATTTAGTACAAATTGTCTCAACATTAACTAACAGAACTTCTATTATTTCTTGATAATCTTAAAGGGTTTTTTAGTTGTATACTTCCTAAAACTGTAATAAGTCTTTGAGAGAGTGCTTGATTTCAGCTCTTTGGAGTTTTAGTGAAAAACAAACCTCAGTTGAAAAACAAAACTTCAGTTCATGAATTCAGATCCAGACTCTGTGCCTTTGCCTGGGTTATCCAACACTACTAAACCTCAGTACCTGAATGTGCAAAATGCAGACGTGTTAATGGTCTCTACTTCATAAAGTCTCTAGAGATTGAACGAGAAAACGTATCTAAGTGGTCCACAGAGAGCCTGGCAATACCATAGGGCCGCTGCTTGAGCAACTGCGCGTCCATATGTGGTGGTGCTTGGAATGTAGTACTTCATGACATGCTGTGGTGGGCTTGGCCGAGCCTTTTCTATACCTTCAGGTTCTTTTTCTCTCTTTTTATTTAATTGGGAATATCTTCCGCTGAGGTAATTTGAGTTTTTTATTTTCATAATGTGATGTCTTGTTTCATAGACTGATTGCTATCAGTTTTGCAGATAAACCAGTCCATAATTGCAATTTCATAATTTATAAACATTTTCATTTGTTCAGTGATTCAAGGCTTTGGCAAAGGTTATCAACTCAGTTCCCACTAAGGTGTGAGTGCCCCTTAGGATATAACATTCTTTTGGCCTCAGTCTTCTTATTGGTTTGGTGTTGTGAGTAGGTGAAGGGCAGCAAGACAGACCTCCAGTAAAATCGTGATGTCAAGGAAATTTGTCTTTGGTTTTCAGCCTTGCATTTTATACCCTCCCTCTCCTCATATCCCACTTCTAGGTCCAGCCCTTTCTATTTTCTTATCCCTGATCTAAAACAAAATCCTGTGATTCTTTACCTCTTGAGAATATTATGTAGTATTGGTCCTACCAATTGTATTAGCATTTTAAGTCTCCTGTCCGAGCTCTCCTGTGGAATGAAAGATGTTTTTCCTGTTAAGGGTCATTAGGCAGGGTAAATATGATGTGTTTAGCCACAGTCTTATGGTCTCAAGTCCTTTAGAATCTGAATGAGGAAAGAGGAGCAGCAATAAAACAAGGGAATTAGTATTTATTAAGCACCAAAGATCTGCGAAGTGCTTTACGTACATTATGTCTTCTATCCTCAAACAACCCTGTTAGGTAGAAAGTGTAAAGCCTGTGAGGAAACTGAGGTTCTTAGAGAGGAGCCTTGCTGTCCTCAAAGGACCCATGGCTCATCATCCTACAGCAGGCTCTTGCTTATTGAACTCTTATATGGAACGTGTGCATTTGGGGTGCTGGGGGCCGGGACCCAGGGGACAGGACACGGGAGGACAATGGTGAGATAAGGTGCAGAGAATTACAACTCTGGACAACATGGGAGAGGAGCTCAGGGGTAAAGGGTACTCAGATACTAGGGAGTCAGATCCAGCACTTATCTTTTTAACACCTGTGTCTGTGTGTCCTGTATATAAATATTGTATGTGTCTATACATGTGTACTTGTAATAAGGATAATTGAAAGATACATGTTATCTGCATTGACACTGATTATAATTACTGAAGAATTAGCATTAAGAGAAAAACTGGGAGTTTTTTTCTAGACTGTCTCTGTACAAAAAAATATAAATTACAGTATTTTCAAGAACTGCTTACTCCTATTGCTCCAGTCTTCTGTGGCTAAGTGACAGTTCTTGATACCAGAAACTACATGACATTAGCTTTGTTATAAATTTGTTACCGAATAAAAAAACTATGTATCCATTTATGCTCAGTCTTCATACATCCTTCTCGTGTAGTGGTTTACAAAATAGAAATAAAACAACCTAATGGACATGAGATGTTCTTCTCAAATCATAGTTTCTGTATCAAGGCGTTTAATACTTAGTGGGAAATCTAGATACATAAACAACTAATAATAAAGGAAGTCAAAATGTAAATGTGTAAGATTAGTTGTTATTGAACTTCAGCTACAGCTTCACTGTTTCACCCAATTATATTTTTATTCACTAATTCAACATATATTTATTAAGCATTTAATCCAGTTGTAAGAAAATGAAGAATAGTTTAGAGAGTCTATTACAAACTGTCATTGTTCTCTTAGCCTGTCATCATTCACTCAGAGTTTAAATGACTCTGCTCTTTGTAATGATTAAAGGAAGTAATTTTATTTATCTTTGAAGCTCTTAATCAGAAGGATGGGGAGGAGGGAAAGAGTCAATCATGAGGCAGTTTTCCCAGAGCTCTTCCAATATCACTTTTTTTTTTTTTTTTTTGGGGGTACGCGGGCCTCTCACTGTTGTGGCCTCTCCCGTTGCGGAGCACAGGCACCGGACGTGCAGGCTCAGCGGCCATGGCCCATGGGCCCAGCCGCTCCGCGGCATGTGGGATCTTCCCGGACCAGGGCACGAACCCGTGTCCCCTGCATCGGCAGGCGGACCCTCAACCACTGCACCACCAGGGAAGCCCCCAATATCACTTTTAATATATAGTGTTTTTCACAGAGGATAGTTGAGGGTGACCTTTTGGTTTACAAATGAATTTTTAAATGTCTCTTGCCTGTAAAATTTAGGCAGAGGAAGGAATTGCTCTCAGTGTGTATCTTTACCAGGAGGATCTTCACAACTGTACATGTATCTGGCAGTAGTTCAGTAAGCACACGCTACTTGTGAGGCTGCAAGACAAGCGGTGGGATAGATACAACTAGCCAGGGATTTGGGTGAGAAAACTTTATACTTTGGAGGGTTTTCCAGTTCATTGTAGGATACTTAGCAGCATCCCTAACTTATACCCACTAGATGCAGTAGCATCCTTACAGTTGTGACAACCAAAATGTGTCTCCAGACATTCCCATATGTCCTGGCGCCCTGCTCGAGAACCACTGATCTAGGTGCAGTGTCTAATCAACCTTAACCTTTCTCCTTTGCATACTTTTCTGCTATATAAAGCTGTAGTGCATAGGTTATATAGAATTGCCTGAGTATATTATTTTGCAAACGTGTGTACTTTTCCTGATTATTAGATACTTATTTTCGAGTTGATGATCATGGCGACTCTATAATTTCTTATAGACTCTCTGAGTTAGTGTGCCTGGATATTAAGGAGAAAGATAGAAAAGGGAAGAAAAAACATATCCTAAACATTCCATATTCTATGATAACTGCATACCTGAAAGTTAACATAGGAGTTCTGTTGGTTCTCCGTTATAAACTGTTACAGAAGAGAAAGTGAAAGTGGAGATGGATTCAGTCAAGGCTGTAAACCTGCATAGCCACTGGGTGTGAGCAACGGAGGCATCTATGGAGTGGTCCTTGTTCCCCCTTACAGCAGAGGGAGGTGTAATAGCCAGTGCCCCACGCTCTCACCGAATTCCATTTCCACAGGAACTTCAGAGGGAGAGCATTTACATTTACTGGAAGGAAATGATATTTCTGAAATTTACGTATGCTCCGTATTTATTAAAGGACATTTGTTCAGGCTTAAGAGTGAAATGTTCCAGGCTCTGTCTTTTCCTCACCTACAGCCTCTTACCCTCCTCTTACCCTCCTCTCCCTCCTCCGGCCTCACTCATTCTCTTCTCATCCTGCCTCTGGGAGAGCGCACCACGCACCCCAGAGCGGCCCCTGGAAGGCTAGTGGTTCAGCATGCGCTTGGTCACACACAGGCAGCAGCAAAGTGTTGAGGGCCAGCCCCAAAGCTGTAGGGGCTGCCTGTGGTTTGGGGGCTGCAGACCTCTAGCTGGGCTTTATAGAGCTTGTAAACATATAACCCTGCTTGGGTTTCTCTCGTGCTGATTGTCCAAATGTGATACCTCAAGTTAAATCATTTTAAAACCAACTCTAAGAGCCTACCCCAGTTCTCCTTTTGCTACTGGAGTTTTGTCCTATGCTTAATACCCTATTTGTGATAAGCTGGATGTATGCTAGGCTTAGACACACTTACAATATTGAGATTATTTCTAGAATTAGGACTGTTGAACCATCTGGTGTTCTGCATGTTTCTTTCATGTCAAAGAATCCATTAGCTTTCACAGGTCTTGCCGTGGAAGTCTTCACATTCTTTTTAAAAAATTGTTTTAATTATAAAATATTTCATGTGTACGGGACATTTAAAAATTGACGTAAAGAACACCATATACCACCACCTGATTTAACAGGTACAGTCATCCCTCAGTATCCTGGGGGATTGTTTCTGAGATCCCCGCAGATAGCAAAATTCATGGATGCTCAAGTCCCTTGTATAAAATGGGGCAGTCTTTGCATATAACCTTTGCACAACCCTTCTGTATACTTTAACTCATCTCCAGATTACTTTTAACACCTAGTACAATGTAAGTGCCATATAAATAGTTGCCGGTGCGCAGCAAATTTAAGTTTTACTTTTTGGAACTTTCTGGAATTGAAAAAATATATTTTCCACCTGTGGTTGGTTGAATCACTGATGTGGAACCTGAGGATACAGAGGGCCAACTGTATCAGCATTTTACCGTATTTGCTTCTGATCTCTTTCTAAAATAAAAGATACAACTAAAGCCCCACACCCATTGTTCACTTTTTTCTTCTTCTTCATAGGTAAACCACTGCTCTGAATTTTCAATCTCTGATATATTTAATATTTTTACTATACAAGTATGATTCCATGAATACCAGCATTTTCAAGAACATTAATTTTTACTGGTTTCAACTCAAATTTTCTATTATACATGATGGCTTTTTTTCAGGGCAAATAAGAGTTAAAATTGGGCTAAAACACTTGAAGATTAGTGTTCACTTTGATTCTATTGATTCCTTTTTATCATCTAGATAAAATTTCTTCATTCCTAATGTAGAGTTTATTCTGACTCCTACAGGAAAAAATAATAATATTCAAAAATCTAGGGAAGGTAAATATGCAGCCTAATTCTTACATCTTGCCCTTTTTAAAGAAAAGCTTTCCTGTTGTTCAGCATTTAATAATCTATTATACTGTCCTACAAAGTTTCCCTTTAAAGTTTCCTCAGTTCTAATTTCATCGTGGATCTCCTAATGGGAGAGGCTGGCAGAAAAGCACAAGTACCTTCCTCGAGGCGAAGCTTGTCCCTGCCTGTTTTTGACTCAGTGAGGAGTGCCAGGGAAGGCTCATTTCCCTCTTTCCCGAAAGTTAATCATGAGATTTTTGTATTAGCCAAACTACCTTCCTCTTCACAGAGGTGGAAAGGTGCCCAAGAGGAACAGCCCCATGCGGCTTCAGAAACCCTCACCGATTCTCTTCCAGAGTGGCCAGAAAGCACGCAACCTCAGCTGCTGTGACATCCTCCCACATGGCCCACTCTGTGCCAACCAGAAAGCTGTCAGTGACCTTGACTCTAAAATACAAATAGCTGACCAGTTGGTATTCTTATTTTCTCTTTAGTTATAAATACCAAATGCAATGGACTACAACTTGAAACACAGCTGATGTAGTGTAACTATTTTTAATTAGATGTTTTCTGAAAGCTGATTCACACATATGTTTTCTTTCCTTAGTGTTTTATATTGAACAGAAGGTATGTGTTGAAATGTTTGGGTCAACAACAGCTTTTTTATTGTCCCTACCCCCCACAATTGGGTTGCTTCTTTTCTTTCTTAAGTCTCCACTCTTGGTGATTTCTCACTTAAAAATCCTAAATGTTAAGTTTCTGTCAAGGTCAAATAAAGACTGGCTGATCTGCTGTGGCATTTAGGGATATCACATATCCTTGTGTAATCTCCCTTTCCTTTGTATGGACTTGTCTGGTTTGGGAGGTTTGCCATTTTAAGGATCTAGTTATAATACTAGTTTTGGGTAATTTAATCTGATTCAGTTAACTAAAAGCAGGGAAGAAGATCACCAATAATCAATTAGGCGTGCACATGAAACCTACTTCATAGCATTTTAAAAAATTTTTATCAATACCCCTAAGCTGTTCACAATTTGCATATGTTAAAAGGGAAAATAACCACATCCCCTAAATCCAGAGCTCTGCGCTATGTTGAAGAGAAGGGCTTTGTAACCTGGATCCCTTTTACCGGTTTCAGAGGAATTTTGGACTTCTAAATCTATATGCAGAATTTTATGTGTATACATATTTCTGGGGGGATAAGTATAACTTTTTATCGGATTTTCAAAGG
Organism: Neophocaena asiaeorientalis asiaeorientalis; assembly: GCF_003031525.2. Lineage (NCBI taxonomy): Eukaryota > Metazoa > Chordata > Mammalia > Artiodactyla > Phocoenidae > Neophocaena > Neophocaena asiaeorientalis. The sequence continues at coordinate 8,236,154 of NW_020185337.1, read as the reverse complement.
GAAGGACTCAAACATGGTTAAGAACCAGTGCTGCAGAGTACCTGTCACTTTAGCTTTCTAACAGCAGCTGATTTTAAAAACTGCTAATAAAAAGCAGCTAATAAAAAAAGATATAAAAAGCAGCTAATAAAAAAAGATATATAAAATGCCTTAAAAATTTTTGTAATTTTTAATTTTATATTTCCATTTTTCCATTTTTTTAAAATCCATTTTCAGTGAGTTTGAAATAATTAAGGTTGCTCAACACAAGGCCCAGGAAAACCTCCCTTCACTTTGGGTTTAGGGTGGAAAGGTGGGAGACTTAGTATCAACAGCCCAAAAAGGCAAGTAGGCTTCACTGCATTTTCTTCCTTGCTCTTCCATAGGGATGCTGATTAAATATGAAGTTAACCATTAGTAGTTGAAGCCAAAAGAGAGAAAATTTATTTAACATATATTCATTGGGTACTATGTGTCAGGTCCTGCTCTTGGCAAGCAGACAAAACTCCTTTCCTTGTGTAACTGCAATCTAGACTTCTAGATATTTTTCTTTCACATAGTTCAGCAGTTTTTCATTTGGCCCCTAGAACCAAATATTACCTTATAGAATGTTTTTAAAAACAGCCCGCTAAATTTACTGTATGTATTCATAGTCTGCATTATGAACTAGAGAAAGCTACTCATGAGAGGAGACTTCTAGCATGGATCATAGCTGTGAAATGTAACCCTTAGAAATTATTAGGAGAACCATAGGCTTCTTGAATTTACAGATTGTCTGAATTTTAAGCTTCATTTTTGTCCATCCTGGCTTGGCGACCTTCCTCTCTTGGCTATTCCCATTTTTCTTCCATCTGTTTTTCCTTAAATACATGATTGTTCCTGGGACTATTATTTAATCAGAAGCAAATCTCTGATGGCTTCTTCTAACCCCAGTAGTCTCAGTTTGAAGATTATATAGCCTTTCCTCATTCCATTCAGGAATTCGGGTCTCATAAAGTCACATACTGGTTATTCTTCTTGATAAGGTAATAATATACAGGAGAACTGATTTCAGATGCATGCAGCAGCGAGTGGTAGCTGGAAGCAAGATCTTAGTTCCCGGACCAGAAGTCCTAACCACTAGACCACAGGGGTCAGTGGCTAGGGCCTGGATCCCTACTTTTTGCCTGCCTTGTCAGGAAGGAATTCAGGCGAGGAGGCAGAAGGTAAAGAGAAAAGTAAAAAGTTTGTTGGGAGAACAAAGTACGTGCAGAAAGACGCATGGGCGAACTCAGAGGGAGAGAGTCACGCCTTTGGGAAGTTTAAATTCTTTATAAAGGGGCAGTTTTCTGGGTCTTTGTCTTCCTTCTGGCCAATCATCTTGTTTTGTCCCCCCCTGGCTAATTTGTCTCGGGACCCTCCCCTTAGGTGCCCACGCACCTCTAAGCCAAGATGGATCCCGACGTGAGGGTATCTGGGAGAAGCAAGAGTCACCATGGCCTGGAGTTGTCCCCGGACTTTTGACCCCTAAGGAGCCTTTCTGCACATGTGTAGTGTCTCCCTTGCCCCAGGGAGGGGGGAAGCAGAGATCCCCTGATCCTTTACTCAAACAAGGTTTTGCCCCTCTCTGTTCCTGCCATGACTGTTACCTTAAGGTGTCCACAGAAGACAAAGCCTGGCTGTTTACCCTGTCTCTGTCATTGCTTCCATTTCGGAGAGCAAACCAGGAGGCTGACTGTAAATGCCTAACCTGGAGCCCACCTACCTCTTGTCTCAGGAACTGCAAACAGGAGGCTAGATTTAAGTGTCTGGCTTGAAGCCCACTTTTTTCCTGCCTCAGTAGTACGGCCTCCAAAGGTGCAACACCTCTTCCACAGGCAAGCTGTTTTTCCGCTTGTCAGCAGATCTAGAGCTGAGGCTGTAAACTACTCTGCAGTCTCAATCTCCTCTCCCCACCCTCCAGGTAGATTCCAGACCAGAATCCTCTAGTCTCCATTCACCTCTCTGAACTCTCATGAAGGGGGACTGGAAGGTGCAAGCAGACTTTCCCACACAATGCCTCTCACCTTTAGGTCCCCATCTACCCAACAGAACGGTTATAAGGATGGCTTGCTGTGCTTATTTATATCATCTCATTTAGTCATCGCAGCCCACTGAAATAGGTTCTATGATCCTCATTTGATAAATGAGGAAACCGAAGTCCAGAGAAGTTAAGAAGCTTACCCTGGGTCTCACAGTCTTTTGGGGATGGAGCCCAAGATTTCAGTTCAGGCAGTGTCATTTAAGAGTGCATGCTCTTAACCACCATGGGATACTGTTCAATTATTGTAACATTAAGGGTCTGTCTCTACCTTGGGGGTTCCTTAAATCGATGGTTCTCGACCACGGATGTGCGTCAGAATCACCCAAGAATATTTTAACTGCAGAGGTGCCAGGGGCCCACTCCACACATGCTAAGTCACAGTGGGTCTTTTAGTGGGCTAATTCTTCGATAATTTCTAAGGACTCATGTCATATAATGGCAAGATATAACAGGAGAATGAATAGGTAAATCATGGTGTAACCACGGAATAGAATATTATGCTACTGTTTAATTCTGAAGACTGTACAGCATGGAAAATGCTTATGACCTAATGTTAAGAAGAAAAGCAGGATTTCAAATTTAAAATATCATCACTGAAGTGATTTAACTCAGTGAATGAGTTAAAATCAAGATTAGCGATGGAAGAATTACCAAATTTAAAAATAGATCTGAAGTAATTTCCTGGAGTGTAGCACAGAGAGAAGGAAAACTTGAAAGAAAGGGTGAGATACAGGTTACAAGAGAAAGAGTAACAGGGGTCTATGTTGAAGTCCTGGAAGGAGATAATAAAGCTGCAGATTTCTGGTTCTGCGCTTAGAGGTTCTAGTCTAGGGTGAGGTCCAGGTGGCTTGTGGACCACACTTTTAGATTTTAAAACATTGGCTCTGAAGGCAGTTAGTTCATGGCTGAAATGATGTTGATTCCTAGCTTTGCCACTTACTGGCAGTGTTACTTAACTTGGCCAAGGCTCAGTTTCTTCATTTGTAAAGTTAAGATAGATAATACCTGCTTCATAGGATATAAGTTGAGTTGTTCAGTGCATGGCACACAGTAAGCACTTAAAAATGGTAGTCGCTTCTATTTTTATATTCCAAAATACACTAATTTGAGTATTGAATGGCAGTTTTATTGATTGGTTTATGGAATCATGGAGCTACACAAAAGCATCACCAGTCTACTAATTTATTTTTGGCACAACTTCACTAATTAGTACTGCTTCCACTCTATTTACACCATGTCCTTCCTTCTATCTGGGGTTATTAAGGTAGGAGATGGAAAACATGCCATGTCAAAAGCTTACTGTTAGGGCTTCCCTGGTGGCTCAGTGGTTGAGGGTCCGCCTGCCGATGCAGGGGACGCGGGTTCGTGCCCCGGTCCGGGAGGATCCCGCATGCCGCAGAGCTGCTGGGCCGTGAGCCATAGCCGCTGAGCCTGCGCGTCCGGAGCCTGTGCTCCACCATGGGAGAGGCCACAACAGTGAGAGGCCCGCGTACCGCAAAAAAAAAAAAAAAAAGCTTACTGTTAGATGTAACACATGATTTCTTATAAAATCTTATAGGTAGCAAGAGGCCAGAAAGGAATCTATTAAATTCTTTTTAAACTCCTTAACTGTGTTCCCTTAGGCATTATGCATATGATAATTTGCACAAGTATTGTATTACTTTCCTAGGGCTGCCATAACAAATTACCATGAATTAGGTTGTTTAAAGCAACAGAAATTTATTCTCTCACGGTCCTGGAAGCTAGAAGTCCAAAATCAAGTTGTCAGCAGGGCCATGCTCCCTCTGAAGGCTCTAGGGAAGAATCCTTCCTTGCCTCTTTCTACCTTCTGGTGGTTGCTGGCAGTCCTTGACATTCTTTGGCTTGTAGCTGTGCCACTCCAATTTCTGCCTCTGTCTTCCAAAGACTGTCTTCCCTCTGCCTTTCTGTGTCTAAATCTCCCTTTCTCTTATAAAGACACCAGTCATTGGGTTTAGGGCCCACCATAATCCAGTCTGACTTCATCTTAATTAATTACATCTGCAAAGACCCCATTTCCAAGTAAGACCACATTCTGAGGTTCTGGGTAGGCATGAATTTTGGGGGGACAATATTCAACCCATTATAATTGTATTATGGTATTAAGCTTATAAACCAGTGGTTCTGAAAGTCTGTGACAATGACCATTTTAGCCCCATTATGCACTGGGAAAGATATTGACACATATCCATGGCATCTCTTATATATCATTATTACATACTTAGGGAATAGTAGAAAACCTTTCAGGTTGGAAAGTTTGCCAGTGTTTTGAATAACTTATTTCATAAAGTAACTCCTGTGACATTTCTCCATTGAGTGGATGGTGGGCCTTAAATACAGTGTGTGCCACCGTGAATTGCACTATCTCGAATAAAATCCAGCTTTTACTTTCAAGTATGGTATTTTGCTCACTAAACCACAGCCCTACTTAACTTCTGTAGGACAGATGTCTCCACTTTAGCAACTTAGTGGGTTTACTCAGATCCTGCTAAGTTCCTTACATGAAGCAGTTTATTGGTAGTAGATGTTCAGCACCTGGAATAATATGTAGTATTGGGTTGGCCAGAAAGTTCATGGTATAGTAGGTAACCAGTAATTATTTGTACAGTGGTCAACGTGCAGGAGATGCTAGGATTATCTTCCCCAAATGAGCACTAGTACTATCATGATGTAGCTAAAGAAGAGACAGATAACATGACATAATAGTAACAGGTTTTTATTGGAAACAGAGTCTAGCACGCCATCACAGCTCTCCTCCCCCTGCTGCTCCGTCTTGTTCCTCACATCTCAGCAGCCTTCTTTTCCTTTTCCTCCCCTGCTCACCTGACTACGAATCAGGTGACCCAAGTCCCAGTCAATGAGTTGGGACACTATTACTTAGACCCTAGGTATGTCACCAAACTTTTCCAGGTTGAAATAGGCTTTTTCTGCCTCAGTTTCTCTATCTGTTGGAATCTTTCCACGTCAAGTGAGAGAAAAACCAACTAAAACTAAGCAAAAAATGGGAACTTATTTGAGTAGAAAGTTGAAAAGTCCAAAGGAAAAGCTAGCTAGCTTCGAACTCCACTGCATTCGGAGCTGACACTATCATTTGGCTTCTCTCTGCCTCTCAGCTCTGACTTCTCTTATGTAGGCTCCCGTCTTCAGCTCTGGAAGGTGGCCCCCGCAGCAGCCTCAGGCTCACTCTGTTAGGGCACCAAGTCCTGCAGCGACAAGTCTGCTTTCCTGGAAGCTGAAACGGGTTAAAGGGGTCGCAGATTGAGGGTTCTGGGCCCTCAGTGGTTTGCGTTGTTTCACAGCCCATTCCTGGAGGTGTAACACTGGGGACAGGGAGTGGAAGACAAAGTGATTACGGTAACAGCCATTCCCAGGCTCCACTCCTGGAGCTGGTAGTGGGGTTAGCTGCACCTCAAACATGCAGACCGAATGGGGGAGGTGGATCGCCAAGCGAAAAATATGAGTACTGGTAAAATTCAGAGAGGGAGCAGAAATAACAAATATCCATTAATTTCTCCGCCCATGAGCAAATTAAGACTTCTCAACCCCCTTCATTACTGAAATTGTGTGATCTTGTGTACTCCCTCATTAATTAGCCTGTGTGCCATTCCCATTGTTCTATTTTTTAAGTAAGAACTAGTTTTTTATTTATTTAAAAGTGTGACAAAGAAATTCATAGAAATGCAAATAATACAAAGACATATATAGTGAGAAGTAAATTTCCCTTCTAAGATCCTCCTCCTCCCCAGAGAGGAGCACTGTTATGAATGTGTATGTTTATGTGTATAAGCACATGTGTATCCAAATACATATAAACTATAGAGCATATTCATTTATACACACACACATATTCTGTTAATCTATAAAACACTCTGCTCCTTGCCTTTTTCACTTAATGAACTTAATGAACATCCCTCAGCAGCCTATAGACCTCTAGGGAAGTAATATAGCAAAATAATTAGTAGCAGACTCTAGAGCACATTACCCTGGGTTCAAATCCATCTCTGCTCCTTATTAGTTGTTTAACCTTGAAGCAGTTGGTTCACCTCTCTGCGTCTGTAAAAGGGGAAGGAAAACAGTCCCTACCTCCCAGAGTTGTTGGGAAGATTCAAATGAGTTAGTATATGTCAAGAGCAGTGCCCAGCACATGGTAAGTGCTCTGAGAATGTCAGCTTTGGGTGTCTACCTTATTCTTTGTAAGGCATTTCATTGATCATATGTAGCTTCTCACTGCCGCTTTTGTACACATACCATCTTTCATAGCATCTGAATCCAGCTACTTTGTTTTGTCAAAGACAAGCTCAAAAAGCCTACCCTGATAATCCTACTTGATCCTTAATGACAAAATGTATTTTGTCATTAAGTTGCCTTTTAATAGCCATGAAGTTTTTTTCTATAAACGTTCTTTATGAATTGTGGGGATGTTTTATCCTGAATTTATTTTTAGCTCTTTGGAATGTCATTTCAGCTCCTTGTCACAGAATTTATTTCCTATGTAGTTTTCTGACATATTTATCAGTGTAATAACTCCTTCAGAAAGTCTGCTCTGAATTGCCCTCATTTCCCCAACCGCGTAAGTTGACCTCTGAGTGTCCCTCCTTAATAGGCCCATGCTATCTTTGCCTGTGCTTATCACTGTTCCTCATGTTATTTCAGTTACCCACTTATGTGCCTGTCTCCCTGTCTCTAGACTTTCTTTCTTGAGGACAGGCACCATGTCTTACTCTTCATGATATTCTTCTGCTGGGAGATGTACAAAAAATACCTGCTGAATTAAACTGAATTCTTTTTCATTCTTTGGGCACTCGATTGTTGCTCACCAATTAGAAGCTTAACTAGAAATGGAAACTTAAATAGAAAGTTAGCTTGTTTAGTTAAAAAGGGTTTAGTTAAAACTTGACCCAGAAGAGTTTCTCTTTCTCCGTTTCCTCCCTCTTAGAGCTTTATGTAACATAGATATCCTGATGGCTCCAAATTCTTTTCTCTAGCCTAGACTTCTACTCTGAAATCTAGGCTCCAGGCTTAGCCGCTTGATTGACGTCATTTGGTTGTCTGGTAGACTTAACAAACTGAATTCCGAATCTTCCCTACCAATCTGCCCCTCCTAATATCTTCCCTTTCTCAGGAAATGGCAGCTTCATCCTTCCAGCTCAGGCCAGAAACCTTGAAGTTATCCTGGACTCCTCTCTTTCTCTCATACCCCACATCTAAACCATTGGGTCATCCTGTTGGCTGTGCCTTCAGAACTTATCCAGAATCTAGTCACTTGTCACCACTGCTGCTACCCTGGTACATGCCACCATCCTTAACATCTTTTTCCAATGGTTTTAGCTTCCATGGATGATTCTGTCCTGAATCAATTATGATCAGTAGTTGATGATTATAAATTTGTGATTTTCTGTTTCTGTTACTACTTTTATTTTTGTTAGTTGATATTCTCTGTTTTAAAAAAAACACTCTCGGGCTTCCCTGGTGGCGCAGTGGTTGAGAGTCCTCCTGCCGATGCAGGGGACACGGGTTCATGCCCCGGTCCAGGAAGACCCCATGTGCCGCGGAGCGGCTGGGCCCGTGAGCCATGGCCGCTGAGCCTGTGCGTCTGGAGCCTGTGCTCCGCAACGGGAGAGGCCGCAACAGTGAGAGGCCCGCAAAAAAAATAATAATAATACATATATATATATTAGTGTCTTCAGTGGAGGCTGTATCACATTTGCAATGACATAAAGTGATAGATAATAAATAATTTAAGTTCAAGTTAATTTTGAAAAGCTGGGGCAAAGGGCTAAATTCTTTTTTTAATGTAAAATTTGTGTATTACTTTTGGGTTTTAAAATTCAGAAATATACTTCAACATCCATATCTTCATCAGAACCAAGGGCTAAATTCTTAAGCAATGATATTTAAAAGAGTTGAATGCATCCAGAAAACAAAATACTACAAGTACAGGGTAGGAGGCATATGCATGCAAAGAGCTCTAGAAGTTTTAGTTAATAATGGACTCAACATGAGCCAACAGTGTGATGTGACAACCAAACAGGTAATTCCACATTGGAATAGAATAATAGAAGTAGTATATAAGAGCAGACGGTGGTCTCACTGTCACACCAGGAAAACTGTACAGTGCTGGGCACCCTGTTTGTAGAGAAATAGAAACTTGAGTGTGTGTTCAAACCAGAATAGTGACAGAACTCGAACCTTCCTCAAAGGGTCATTGAGCATGAGAATATTTATAGCCTGGAGAATTTGGTCGTCTTCAAATATTTGGATGGCTGTCATAGGAAAGAAGGGTGAGGTGTGTCCTGCCGTCAAAAGAAGATGAAATAAAAAGCACTGAGTGGAAGCCCCAGGAGGCAGAGGTTTCAGTTGTCACTGAGAGTCAGAGCTGCCTGAGGATGGAATGTATGGCCTCAGGATGAAGTTCATTGTCACTGGACTGGTTCAAAAAATAAACTGGAAGACTGCAGGGCAGGGAAGGTAACTTATGTTAAGATCCTTTGCGATAAGTAAATTCTTTTTTTTTTATGCCTTTAAAAAGATTTTTTACTTAATAAGTTGTACCTTCATAATAAGGGAAAATCAAGATTTGGTTATAGGGCAGTTATAATTTTTCTGGAGAATTCCTAAAACTAATAGAAATTAATAGCTTGCAGAACATTTTATCCAAGCATCAAAGTGTATGATTTATTTCTAATACTTTGTTTTAGTCTGTATAGGCTGAACAGTATAAAGTTATCACATTGTAGGGTTTTTTGCAGGTTTAAAGTACTACTGTTTTTCCAGATTACTGGCTGATGTTATCCTAGACCATGTTAGAAATTTTGGTGTTTCTCCCTTCCTCCTTTTGCTTACATAATAGTATGTAGATGGTACAATATGTTGGTTAACCTCAGTCTGACACTTAGATTATGTTTTCTCTTTTGCCCTATCAGTGTCTGGGATGTAAATTAACCAGTAAAGTGGCAACAAGAAATCAGACAAAGAAAATTTCCCATTTCTTTCTACTCACTTGTAATTCTCCTAATTTTGTAGGGGTTTTCCACAGGAAATCACAGAAGAATAGTTGAAATGCTTTATCTTATGTACTTTCCTTCTGCAGAAAGGAACAGTTAATTGTCTTCTTCCCAGAGTGGTCCAAATTCTTGTACAGGCAGCTGTGTTTACTATAGTACAAATTAAATTCTACATTAAGTGATATCTGTAAGTACTTTCAGTCATTAAAAGCCAAAGTATTTAATTACTTCTCTAACCAGTGGATTTCAGTGAAGGTGATAGGATGGGTTTTCTAAGCCAGAAAAATATATCATGAGGATGATTGTATGCCTTTAAACAGAAAGAAATCAATGACATTTAATCCCAAGTAAATTTGAATATCACAGAGTCAGAAGATACTCTTAATTATCTCAAATTAGGTTTTCATCAAACACAATGTGTTGAGAGACTTTAAAACTATTTTAAAAGGATATTTAAAACTTATATTAATAATTTCTATTTTCAAAGAATAAATAAATCCAAAACCTAAAGTTTTTATTTTGCACATACTTCAGTCATACTTCATTCAATAAATGCTACATGGGATCTAATCCTCCTAGTTACTTTTATGTAGTTTGTAAGGATTAAAAAAAAAAAAGCTTCATAGATTAAAAGTTTTCATTCTGTCTTTGGTTTACTTGTATGTTTCTCTCCCACCCCCCTACTTGTATAATGGAAGCATTTTTGACATATCCCCAGAAAAGTTGGTTCTTTATTATCAGGATTTAACTTACCCAGGGCAGGACCCTTCTTGGATTTACTGAAAATAAACACTTTGGTTATTCAATTTCAGTTTTAATGAGAAAAGTTGAAATCTTTGCCTAACATAAAGGTTTTTCTTTGTCTCTAAATTTTGATTTTCCATGCTATCAGAAGCCCCATTGCAACAGGTAATTTGAGTGTTGATTGTATGTTTTCTCAGTTTGTAATTGTGTTAAATGTATTTAAAATGTTCACAATTTTAAAAATAAGTTTACTGTTAGGATCCTTCCAACTCAGAAATTCTGTGATTTTAAACTTTTTTTTAGTTTGAAAATGTGATCTTTGGGGTGTTGTCTTGTGTGTCATATATATATATATGACTAGGAATCACAGAATTTCAGAGCTGGAAGACATATAGTTGTTATCTAGTGATTCTACACATGAAGAATTCGGAAGCCCAAAGAGATTAGGGGCCTAACACAAGATCGTAGCAGTAACTGGCACCTGGAACTCTGGCCGCTTACTGGAGCACTGAAAATCTGCTCTAAAAATTAACCCATGTTATCTGAAAATGTGCAGACTTCAGGAGAATGTTCCTCTACAAATTTAAGAATGTTGAGGCATTTATATTAAGCACAATTTATTTAAATCCTATAAACTGTGCTCTCATCCCTGTTGTTTTCTCCAAACTTGGAATCACACTTGAAAATAAATGACAACTTGGGGTAGGTTAAAGTGTCTTGATTTCACACTCCTGGGGTATTTTTTAGTAATTTAGAAGTGTAAACTGACTCTGTGAAGTTAGGCCTGTTTTCAAGTGGGAGGGTGCCCGCGCATCTCTGGGATGCTTATGGGGAAAGCCCTCCTTGTGTAGCTGCCCTGGCAGAGTCTAGCTGGGATGATGAATGTGAGATCACCTCTCCAGATTACATGGGGCTTGCGGCCAAGGCAGTGCTTCTAGTCCTCCCAGTCTCACTTCTATTTTATCTGGAACCAGCCCTTGATGACTGTCTTCCGCCCATCCTTCCACCTTGGCCAAACTCCAGCACCATGGGGAAATTGTATGTCAGGGTTAAGTTCTCCCTGAGAACTGAATTTATAAAAATTAAAGATGTTTTAGCACCTCTACAGCCAGTCTGTCTGTAAATGGAAGTTATTTTCTCAGTGGAAAAGCCTAAGGGAGTACAAGTACTTCAAAAACTCCTCTTAGAAATAAAAATGGTGCCAGGGTTAGGTCTTCCTAAATGTGATTTCAAGCCAAGGAGTCAGTAGAATTTCACAAGTTAATTGGCTTCATGCTCTCACCTTCTGCTAGGACTTTTCAGAAACTTCTCAGGGTAATCCCTCATAGTTATAGTCGAGAGATGAACCACGTCACGTGACTGTAACCCTTCAACAGATCTTAAGGCAAGATGGCCTGATGGGCCCTGCTGTCAGCATTCTTTCCTAATAGTGCCTGGGAGCTGTTAACTACTTGGCTGCTCACTCCTTCCTCAGAGTAGCCTGGAGCCAATGATTTATTCAGTCATTAGTTCTTTGAACAGCTCTTAATTAAATACTACTGGTTCCATCCTGGGGGTTGGGGAAATAGAAAGAATTAAATAATGCCTTGGTCCTCAAAGACCAGTCAGTTTAATAGAGGAACGAAGATATGTCCTTAAATATTGAAATACGATATTGTTTGTTTTATTCACCACTGTAGAACCAGCACCTATAGCTGCCAGGTAGGAATTGCAGAATAAAGTAGTACTTTTCAAATGAAAGAGTGAATGACCTAATGGCCCTAAGGTAAAAGATCCCGCTAGTTGGGGTGGGCAGAGAAGACTTTGAGGCAGAGATTGCATTTGGGGCTGGATCTTGAGAGGTAGCAATTTGAAAGCATGAATCTAACTAGAGAAAATAGCACAAGCAGAAAAGTCAGCAGCAAAGGCTCAAAAATAGAAATCTCTGAGGTTGGATAGGAAAAGTGAATAATTCTGCAGGAATGAAGAGTACATGAAAGAGAAAGGTGGGAATGAGGCTAGAGAGGTATGATAGGGCCAAATCGTGCAAGCCTCAGGAATTTAGACCACATTTTGTAGAAAGTGGGTAGATTATATAAGTTTTAATATAGGAATGATATGCTATAATGAGCATTGTGCTTTAGGAATATAAATCTGGTAGCAATCTGCTGAGGGATTAGAAGGGAAAAGCACAGGGACACCAAGTGGGAAGAATTGCAGTGATTCCTCATGAGTTAAGCTCTGGTTCAGGCTGAGATAGATAAACTAGGGGAGTGAGAATAGAGGGAAGGGACAGGTGCCAGAGATTTTGGGGAGTGCCACCTGGCTGAATCAGTTAATTCAGCAATTGGTTACATGTAGAGGACAACAGAGGAATCCCAGATGATAGGAGAATTTTGGTGCAGTTGCTTAGAAGGTGGTGGTTTCACTTACTAGGAGGTAGAGTAGGTTTCAGAGGAAGGCCATTCATGGGCCTTCAGTCGTGGGCAAATTGAGTTATAAGTTATGGGCAGGAAGATGCCCTGCAAGCAGCTGGAAATGTTACAGATTCTTAAAAGGAAGGTAAGCACGTGAGACTTAATTGAGGAGTCGTCCTGCATGGACTAGATAATTAAATCCAGGAGACTGCATAAAAGTGTCAAGAGAGTGATTATGGTAATGGTTAGAGATAGACCAAGGACTGATCTCTGGCAGGACTTCTTTTGAGGAGGAAGAGTGCTTTAGCAGAACTGTCTAGTGAAGTGGGAGGGGACCATTTTGAGGAGGGAACGTAACACATCCTAGGCTACAGAGAGGTTACGTGGGATGAAGAATAAGAAATGGCTGGTCAGTTTGGAAACATGGAGTAAGTCATGACCTTGAAGCACTTATTTCTTTGGGACATAGAGGGATTAGTTAATTTGCAAAGGTACTACAGATTAAGTTGGAGTTTCACCATTGGTGATTAGAGCTTTTCTTGCATACTTGATAAGGAAAAAAAGAGAATGGCACTCAAGCAGGTATAAGTGCCTTTTAAGAATGTTTCTTACTGAATTATAGAGAAAATCAAATGAAAGAATGGTTCTGTATTTCTTACTGTAGTGCCCGGCTCATAGGTTTCAATAAATGCTAACCTGTACAGTTGTTATCATCATTATCAGAGAAAGAGTTGTTCCGAATAAGGGAGAAGAGTGTACATGATTTGTGGATAAAGGGGAAGCGTCCTTTGGAGAGGGAGGGAGGAGAGTAATTTGAGGAGATCTGGAATAAATCTGACAGTAAGTGCAAAAACAGAGTGGTTGGGCCTAGAAAAGGGAACAGAGCTACATTTCTCTGAATTGGCAGCGGATATGTAAAGTAATGGGGTTGTTTTGAGCCTGGGTGACAGTAAGGAGAAGAGAGGTTGAAGAGCCTGGCATGCAATGCATTTTCACCTTCTCATTACAGTCAGAGGAAATCTCTACTGCAGATATCTGCTTAAAACATGAAGAGACAAAACAGAATCACTGTCATCTCTTCTGCCCCTGCTATGAAGCAAGCACTGTATTAGACAGTTTAAATTGCCTCCTGTAACCCTTGTGAAAATTCAGATGTTATGTATTTGCATTCACATTTTACAGATGAGAAAACACATCAGAAAGGCTGAGTAACTTGCCCAGGATGGCACAGCTAGTAATGGGAGGAGCCAGGATTCAGAGCCGGGTCCATCTGACTCCAGAGCCTGTGCTCTTTATTGAAAGGGAGCCCAGTAGTTTGAGATCTTGGAGGTGTAGGCCTGCACTGCTTTATGGTAAGGTCCTGTGGAGTGGTTATTCATGTCAGTCACCAGAGTGAATATCAAAGAAGGGCCCTCTCATTTGGGGAGTACATGACTGTGAAACTGGGGTGAACCAGAAATGTGAATTCTTGATCCCTGAGGGCAATAGTAAGGCAAGGAATAGAGAAAATGTTTTGAGTCAAGTCCCTAGCCTCTTCAGTACAGCAGGAGAATGCCTTATGGGTAACAGCAGTTGGGGTGGAAAGGGGCAAGTCCAAGGGGGTGTCTTGGACTTCGGGAGCACTGTTACCTTGATTTTCCAACAAGATGATTCAAGAGTCACCTTCCCTTCACTTTCCCACAGCTGCCCGAGTTCCTGACCCTCAGCAGTTACATTCCTCTAACCATACTGCAGGTCCAGATAGAGCCCACACCAAGATGCCCTTCAATCAACTTACGCTAATGTTCTGCTCTGGTGTAAATAATCACATTCTAATTTAAATAGCCTATTGAGAGGCTGCACTAGGATCTAGCCTTTATTTTTTTTTTGAAAAGACAAAATAACGAAAGAATATAATTTCTTAATTTCCATCCCCTACCTAACACAGCTCTTTATATTTTAATAAATCGCCTTCCATAGCTGACATTTTAGTCATCTTATTTAATCATGCATTTGCTACAGGATTAATTATTGAATGCCCACAGTATAACAAACATTATTGCAGGCATTTGGGATATGACAGGGAAGAAACCATTGTCTCCACTCTTACAGAGCCTCTGTTCCAATGGGGAAGTTAGGCAATAATCAAAATAAGTAAGATATGTAGTATATTAAATGGTAACTAACGCAGGGAGAAAAAGCAGGGGAAAGCAGCAAGGAACTCAGGGATGGGAGTGTTAAAATTTTAGATAGGGTGTAGGGTAACCCATGAAAGCTCCCCTGAGAAAATGGCATTTCTGCAAATCCTGAAGGGAGGTAAAAGAACATGCAGGTATCCAGGGAAAGAGTGTTCTAGGCAGGAGCTCTCAGGTAGGAGCTGAGCTGGCAAGGAGGCTGATGTGGCTCCAGAAGGAGTAAGAAACAAAATCAAAGAGGAAGTGGGGTCAGAGGGCCCAGGGCCTGTGTGCTGTTGTAAAGACTTTGGCTTTTAAGATGGAAAGCCATAAGAGGGTCTGAGGGTTTTTTTTAACTTCTTACCATGGAAAACTGTAATCATATATACCCAGAACACTACACTGAGTCCCCTTGACGACTCATTCATCTTTAACAGCTTTCACTTTTGGAGGACTGAGTAGAGGAGTGTCCACACTTGGCATGACCTGACTTGAATGGGATCACCTAGGAGAACAGGCCATGGGGAAGTGGGGGAGGCATAGGAAACTAATCATGGCAGCTTGAAACCAGGGAGTAGCAGTAGAGACGGTAAGAAGTGGTTAGTTTGGGGATATCTTTTAAAGGTCTGACTAAATACTATATATTTTATGCTTTGTTCAAAAAGAAGAATTTGAGAATGCCCGTAGTGCAGCAATGAGGGTAAAGAGATGTAGAAAAGAAATTCAGTAGCAAAGAATACTACTGTTTTATTTTCTATTTAAGAATAAACCAGGTTTGGGGGCTTCCCTGGTGGCGCAGTGGTTAAGAATCCACCTGCCAACGCAGGGGACACGGGTTCAAGCCCTGGTCCAGGAAGATCCCACGTGCCGCGGAGCAACTAAGCCCGTGCACCACAACTACTGAGCCCTCGTGCCACAACTGCTGAAGCCCGCGTACCTAGAGCCCGTGCTCTGGAACAAGAGAAGCCACCGCAATAAAAAAGAGGCCGTGCACCGCAACGAAGAGTAGCCACCGCTCACCGCAACTAGACAAAGCCTGCGCATAGCAATGAAGACCCAATGCAGCCAAAAATAAATAAATAAATTTATTTTAAAAAATAAATAAATAAAAGAATAAACCAGGTTTATAAGCCAGGTTCCAAAAAAACTGGCCTATAAATGAACATTTGCAACACAGTTCATCCATAAGTTACATATTATTTTGTAACCATGAACAATTGGGCCATGCAAAGGGTAAACATTTATTTTTAATATATTAATGAGATAATGACACCTATTGAGGTGCAAGTCCCCAGAGTTAGCAATAGTGTGTTACTTGATTTTCTGAAAGAAGTATGATTTATAAGTGGCTATATTTGATGTAATGAAACTGAAAATTCAAATAAAACAAAAACCAGGGGTCAAAGTATGACAAAAAACTCAAAACTTGCAAAGTGGAGTTTTACATAGATAGTGATTTTATTCCACTTCTCTACATAGTTGATGAAGCCCTCTTTGTCTATTTTGTTGTGTTTAATGGCCCAGTTTGCCCTTCCAATCCCAAACATCTGAGCCACGTGTGCTGTTGGTCAAATAAGTAGGGCAGTAAAAAAGACGAAAGAATGTGAAAGAATCAACGCAAATCCAGGAGCACTACTGGAAGAACAACCATGTTATCAACAGTGAGTGGGCCAAAGAGGATATTTTCATGTCATCCCATCTTATAAGAACACTGCACCTACATTCAGAAGACTCGGGATGAATTCCAGCATCCTCCGGATCTTGACTGTCTCACCTTGGGTTATGTCATTTGTTAATCTGTCTGAACTGTTTTCTTATCTGCAAAATGGGGATGATAGTGCCAAGTCTGTCTGCTTCACAGGGTCTTTGGGAAATCCAGGTGCGAAACAGCCCCTTTTTATAAAAGAGAAGGAAAGAAACTGGTGCTTCCATAGTACATGCCATGTGCCAGACACTGTGTGGTTCTCACAACAGCCCTCTGAGGTCCCATTATTGTCCCATTTTGTAGGTATAGAGCGTGCAGCTCAGAGAGGTTATTTATCTTGTGTAAGCCCACAGAGCTGGAAGAAGAAAGAGCTGGGATTTGGTCCCAGATTGGATCAGCTTGAAGTCTGCTGGCTTAAAAAGAAGGAACTAACTTTACCAAGCATCTTCCTACCCTATGCCAGAAACTATTAGATATGGTTCTGTACTATCTTGCTTGATGAAGGTTATTCAGTGCTTCCTGTGTACTCAACAAAGAATAAAGAATAAAGAACAGTAAAGTCTCTTTTGCGTCACTGAGAGGAGGTATGTTATGAAAATCATGTTCTTTTCTTTCCTTCTCCAGCTCCTCCTCTCCCTCCCCCCTTCCCTTGTCCTCCTCCTCCTCCTTTTTCTTCATTTTGTAATATGACTTGCACCATAACAGAGGAGAATCAATGCACAGTTTAATAATGTCTGTGGCATGATTTTGTTTGTAAAGAAGCCTTACAGGGGGACAAGTGCACTTCTGCCACCTCACACCTTTCACTGAGACCTTCTTCCCCACAACACACACCAACAAAACCAAACAAACAGGTTTTTCAGGGATAACTGTCACGAACACTGTGCTAGGCAAAGGAGAGCTATGAAACACTGTGCACACTGGACATATACAGAAGAAAAAGTGATTAAGCCAAGTGGTAGCCAGTGTACTGGAAAATGTGAACGGGCTTTGAAGGTGGACAGACCCAAGTTCAAAGGGCTGCCCAATCACTCCACTTACAGGAATGATGGCAGTTTAACTCATCGTAGTGTGCCTCACTTCCCTTGGCTGTGGGATTGGGTGGCACTACTGATCCCACAGGGCTGATGTGAAGATGGGCCGAGTTAACAAGTCCCCTTCCCTTCCATAAAAACAGAAAGTGAGGGCTTCCCTGGTGGCACAGTGGTTGAGAGTCCGCTTGCCGATGCAGGGGACGCGGGTTTGTGCCCCAGGTTTGGGAGGATCCCACATGCTGCGGAGCGGCTGGGCCCGCTGAGCCTGTGCATCCAGAGCCTGTGCTCCGCAACGGGAGAGGCCACAGCAGTGAGAGGCCCGCATACCACAAAAAAAAAAAAAAAAAAAAAAAACAGAAAGTGAGGAAGTATAGCTAGATGTGCTCTGGGAGTTGAACAAGCAAGAGAGGTAAGACAGTAACCCTTCAGTTGCCAGTTGGTTTTACCATCTTCTTGCTGCAATGAACTCTGTATAATTTTCCTGCCCTCTTCCTATCACATTCCCCAAAAAAGGGACAGTGGTGGAGTTTTGTGGGCTAAAGTGGTGAAGGGAGTGTCATGGAAGATTCAGATTTAGGTTGTACCCTTGAAGAATGGATGGTTCTACATAGGGAAGAGAAGGAAGGGACACCCTCAGGTGGTAGGAACCACGGGGACGAAACCCTGAGAGGTGGTAGTAAGTTCGACTGAGGAGACGATGAGTCGGACTCTCACCACAGAGCTTTCGGTTTGTGCTGCTCTCCCTGCCAGCAATACTCTTCTCAACCCCTACCCACCCCGTTGTCCCTTGTTACATTCTTACTCTTCTTTGAGAGCTCAGTCCTCATTACTCCCTCAAGGAGCTTTCTCTTTCTTCCTGACCAGGTCAAATCCCTATTCTGCATGTCCTGTGTAAGTGCTTCATAGTTATGCACTTACGTTTATTTGTGGTATTTTTGAGTAGTATCGGTCCTACTCTTTATTTCCCGTAGGAACAGGAGTTATGTCTGTTTTCTACTCAGCTGTGTATCCCTCCATTCCCTGACCTACTGCAGTGCATGGGACATAGAAGGGGCTTAATAAGTACTCACTGAATAAATGGATACATTTTGGTTGTCGGTGAGGTAATAGCCTGGATAGGAGAGAGGGTTTATATTTGAGATTGCTAATCCTGTTAGGTGCCAAGCACTTAACTCATTTAATCCTTAAAAACAATCCTATAAAAGCAAATGTATTATTACTTTCATTTTAAAGGTGGAGAAGCTGATGTCCAGTGATGTTATCCATCCTTCCCTGCTGGCCCAGCTATTAAGTGACAACAGAGGGGCTTGAGCACAGCAGCCTGGCGTCAGAGCTCTTGAATTTAACCACATTCCTCTGCTGCTTTAGCAGTAGAGGTCAAAGTTAGATACACAAGTAAAGTTAGGGTAGATTTCTGTTTGAAAAGTGTGGATTTTCCCCTCCTCTTCTTCAGGTATCATCATCATCATCACTTCATGAGGAAAAGCTCAGCAGAAAAGAACTACTTCATGTGTCACGTCTCATATTCATGTTGACTCTACATTCTGCCAAAGTGATATGTCCAAATTAACTCAGCAAGTAAAGTGGACCTTTCAAAATCTGATTCTTAGAAAATTCTAGGTTACTTCTCTTAATCAGCTTTAAAGAACCAGTATGCACTTTTCCAGAGCATGACAGAGTTAGTTGCTTTAAATAAAAGGAGGTGATTTGACTAAGAGTTTGGTATTATCTGAGATACTTGGTTTCTGTTTCTTACTCAAAAGGCAGATCTAGCCTGTGGTCATCAGTAGGTATTGAGTCATAAAGCTCCTGGAAGAAAGGCTTGATTTCATCAAGGAAGCCAAGGAAACCTGAGCACCTCCAAGAATGATAGGTATTCCTACAATAACATAATTATTACTAAAATAAATAAATAAATAGATAACAAAGCCCAGTAAAATAAATATGTCACTCTGGAAAAAAGTCTTACCCTAGGAATAGAAGTGGCCTGAATTGGTCATTTATTCCAGCCACCTGCCTTTAAACGGGATTTCTAAACATTCACCTCAGGGCAGTTGTATTATTTAAAGGTCTCTAGGTAGAGGAATGTATTACAGTAATACGATAGTGGTTGACACTGTGTATTGCTGTTATTTACTGGGCAGTGGTCTTCAAGACTTTACATGCATTAATGTATTTAATCCTCATAACAAACCTGTGAGGTCCTGTTATTATCCCCATCTTACAGATGAGCTGAACACTGCCCAAGGTCACAGAACTAGTAAACAGTGGAACTGTCTTCAAACCTAGCTAGTCTGTCTGTCAAGTACATGCTCTTCCTGTGTCCCTTGGTAGCTGATTGTCACCTTTGTCTCCTTGACTCTAAGTGATAGCTTAACTTGTATTTAAGCCAATAGTGTTTATTAAAAGCTTGCTATGCTCAGACTCTTTAAAAAATAACCCACCCTTTCTGGCAGACACAGTTGCTTTCTACAAACTTAATTTTCAAGGGAACCACTATGCAAAGAAGTAAAAGGGAGGCTGAATAAAAAGAATCTGATTCTCCATAGAACAAATGAATTTCTGAGTCAGTTGCAAATAGCTCTCTGTCATAGTGGCATTTTATGAAGTATTCCCTCCCCTAAGGTAGAATTCCACTGTCTTCATTAGCCATAGAGCCTGAAAATAGAAAATAGTATTTTTTTGTGTGTCCCCATGCCTCAGCTTTCTTCCTTCAGTCAGTATTTTGGAAAGTCCACAAAACCCAGGGGGCTCCCTGTCGTTGCTCTGTGGCCTGTGTGAAAAACCAGATGATGCCATGCTGACTTGAGCTCTTTCAAATGGATCAAACAGCACATTAGTCACTGGCACATTTTTCAGGCCCTTTACCTCAGAGACTACCCAGTTCCTCATTCTTGCCACCCTTCGATCATGAAGTAATAGCAAGAAAAAGATGTGAGTACTTTTTGAGGAGACCTCCCACCTCTTTCCTTCAGTGCCTGTGACTGATTCCGTCATAGTGGTAACGTTGAAGGGTCCAGATATCCAAAGGGATTGGGCTTTAATGGGTGGATTCCTTCTGGTGTCCTGCTTAAGTGGAAAGCCTACCTGATTTCACCCAAGTGAAGAATTTCGTCATGCCTTACACTGTTGAATTCCTATGCTCAGTGCACTTAAAAGTGAAATGACATGGTCTATTTCATGCTCTTTCACTGTTTATTTACTGTCGAAGAAGTCCCTGTGAAATATGTCATCATAACAAAGGCTGATTTCAGATATTGACACCAAGACACAGAACTGACATCAGCAATCCAGGGAGTATGTAGGGACAACAGCCAACTTTGGAGCAAACCCAGAACTTTTCATTTCCTGTCCTACCCTGAAGGGTAAAGGCTTTCTACCTGTTATAAAAGGGAAAGCACTAAGTTCATAATTGGTTTTATGCCCAGGGGGCTTTTTAAGTGCTTAACCTATTTAAGAAATTATTTATTTGTGCTCTGAGGTGGTCAGAAGCTAATTTAATCCTAAGCATTCTTTGCGATTAGCTTGCTCTGCAAGGACTGGAGGACATTCCCACAGGTGGCCCTGCTCCTTGGGAAGGGGTGTTAGTGGGTTGGGAAGCAAACTTTTGCAGCAGTCCTGAGCCTGGGTTCAGGCAGAGAGGCCCTAAGGTTTCCAGTGGAGCTACACTGTGGACAGAGGGGAGTCTGTCCTTTGTTCAGGAGAGGAAACTTCTCTCCCGCAAAAGCCTCTGGGGAATAATCCCAGTTCTGATCAACTTTTCCTCAACTCTTACAGTGGGAGATTGGATTGGGGAAAAAAATCCATACTGAAAAAATCCTAACAAAACCATGCCTCAGTGGAATATAAATTCATTTGATGGTATTTATAGTAGAAGTAGATTGGTGGAAAGGAATTCTGTCTGTTTCCAAGCAATTTTACTGGCAAGTGTAGGTTCTTCCTCAAGTATATCTCAGAAAGACATCCATCAAGGATCCATCGCTACATGAGATTTCTATCTACTCTCTCTCCTGAGCTAAGGGTTGCTTGTGTAGATTGAAATATTTCTAACGATTGTCTGGTTGGGAGGTCCTGGATTTAGGTCATATACTTCCTCAAAAAGAGACAATATGAGCTAAGGAGTTAGGGTGACCTGGAGTTAGGTTAGCTAAGGAGTTAGGTTAGCCCTGAAAGTGCTGCATCCCAGGAAACCCCCTCATTCCCGGGCAAACAAGGATAGCCGGCCACCCTTTGAGGAGATACAGTGCATTTCCAACAATTTGGCTGAATTTATCACAGGTTTCTGACTTATAATATTCAGGAAGTTTAAAAATAAAGCCATTGGTCTTTTCTGTGAGTATGGTTTTAGTGTTGGGGCTTTCTCAAGGAAGGAATCTGTGGTCTCCTATAGAGGGCTGGAGAACCAACTAGAGGAGAAAGGGTGTCCAAGCTCTCTTTACTTAAAATGTCATTATCTCCTTGCAGTTTTCTTTTTATTGCTATTGTCATCATTTTAAAGGTATAACAATAAAAAATATAAGTTACTTTAAATGGAAAAATCTTCTAAAACAAGAGCTAAACAGGTGTCAGATCTAAGGGTTTGCACTTAGGTAGTACACTTATTTGAATTAAAGAAACAGATCACTGCAGGCCAATTCCATGGGCTTGGGTGTCCATGGCCAAGCTTCATAGCCAGGTCCCTGGGCAAGACTCTCTCTCCTGCCTAATCTCATGGCAGAGAGTTAGGACGGACTCTTTCTGGTCACCTCTTTCCTTCTCTTGGTTTCCATCAATCAATCAACCCCAATACCCTTCTCACTGATCTCTTACCCAGCTTTTATGACCAAAAATGCAATGAAGGTGCAGTTGAAAATACGTTCTTGGTTAGTAGCAAGGGGATACAGCATCCTCCAAGATGTGCTCTTCCTTCCAATGTTAACAATACGTGCTGTATTTTAAATGGTCTGCTTCCTGCAGAATATCTTTCACACCCAAAACAACCGCCATTAGCATTTTAATTTATTTCCATCTCATCATTTGTTCATCACATATTTTTCAAAACGGAGCTGTGGTCGTATATGTACAGATATGCTTAATTTTATATCACACTTTTTATACTTAACTGGCGTGTCTTAAGCATTTTCCCATGTTGTAATATAGTCAGGTGTGCTAACTTTGAAATGTGCTTCTTATATAGATCTGCAACTATGTGGGACCTGCAAAGGTTATTGTTCAGTTGGTCACAAATGGAAAAAACATCCACCTGCATGCGCACAGCCTGGTGGGAAAACACTGTGAGGATGGCATCTGCAGTGTAGCTGCTGGACCCAAGGACATGGTGGTCGGGTAAGTGAGGGTGTATGATGTGGTGGAAGGGAGGTGCAGATCAAACATGGCAGCCAGGGAGCAGGCCCTTTTTATTAAGGGTCTTTCCAAGACCCTCAGAGAGCCCCAGAAAATGAAAATTTGAGCTCTCACTTGGACTCCGAGGACTCCAAAGAGTAAGGTGCCCACTTGTCTGGATTTCCCTGATACAACCCACTTTGTACCTGTTGTCCTGGCCTAATTATTTATAGCACCCTCTTTAACTCTCAAAAGTGGCCCAGTTTGGATGATAAATTATGCAGTCACTTGACCTGTGAGACATGTGTGCCACTTTTAGCAATATTTTCCTTCTGGAAATAAGGATAAGGACAAATTAGAAGAAAACTGGCTATAGCAGAAATCAACACTTTATGGATGATTTCATACTTTGGTGATTCCCTTAATGAACTATTGATTCTCGATTTACAGTGTGAACATGTTGAGCATGAAGTGGATAGGTAAATATTATTTCAGTTCTGTGTTGCTTAGAAAGTGTGCACAGAAATGATAAGGGCTTAATTTCCCAAACATACAAACAGCTCATTCAACTCAACATCAAAATAACAAACAACCGGATTAAGAAATGGGCAGAGGACCTGATTAGACACTTCTCCAAAGAGGACTTGCAGGTGGCCAACAGGCATATGAAAAGATTCTTGATCTCGCTAAGTATCAGGGATGCAGATCACTACCACAGTGAGATGCCACCTCACACCTGTCAGAATGGCTGTCATCAAAGAGAACACAAAGAACAAATGTTGGTGAGGGTGTGGAGAAAAGGGAACTCTCAAACACTGTTTGTGGGGATGTAAATTGGTGCAGCCACTGTGGAAAACAGTATGGAGGTTTCTCAAAAAACTAAAACTAGAACTACCATATGACACAGCAATTCCACTCTTGGGTATATATCCAAAAAACCCAAAACACTAAATCAAAAAGGTACATGCACCCCAGTGCTCATAGCAGCATTATTTATAATTGCCAAAATATGGAAGCATATTGTCTATCAATGGATGAATGAATAAAGAAGATGTGGTATATGTATACATATATGATGAAGATGTGTGTATATACATATACACAATAGAATACTACTCAGCCATAAAAAAGGATGAAATTTTGCAGCAACATGGATGGACCTGGAAGGTATTATGCTAAGTGAAGTAAGTCAGACAAAGACAAATACTGTATGATATCACTCATGTATGGAATCTAAAAAATAAACTAGTAAGTATAACAAAAAGGAAACAGATCCACAGATAATAGAGAACAAATGAGTGGGGAGAGAGGGAAGGGGGGAGGGGCAATATAGGAGTAGGGGATTAAGACGTACAAACTACTAGGTATAAAATAAGATACAAGGATATATTGTACAAATGGGGAATACAGCCAATATTTTATAATAACTAAAGAGTATAACCTTTAAAATTTTTGAATCACTATATTGTATACCTGTAACATATAATATTGTACAGCAACCATACTTCAATTTTTTTTAAAGTGTGCACAACCAAGGATTATAAATTTGTTTTGGCATTCATTCGACTTGAAATGTAAATACAAAGAGACATTCATTTAAGGGTTGGTCAGAGAGATAAAACAAGCCATTTTTAATGAATGAAGTATTATAGAAATAAATTCAATTCAAAAGAAATTTTTAATTAAATTTGTCTAATTTTCAGGAATATCTTTCAGGGCTTCCTAATACTGGTTTAAATAGTTTACAGTAAAATCCCATTTAATCTAGACTATTCACTCAAAAGAAAGGAATTGTTTAAATCAACTATAATTAAGCTGATGGTAACATTTCAGGCTTTGAATTCTGATCAGGTTTCAAGTTGGCTGTTATTGGGGAGGTTGAACTTTCATGTTCCTTGGTATTTCTTTGTTTGACTGTTTAAATTTTCAAGTGTGAAAAACCTAGACAGCTTTCTTTTAAGTCACTAAAATCTGATTCTTTTGATGTCAGAGAAAAAAAAAACCTCTAGATTGGAGGAAGAAGCCTAAATTGATTTGAAAAATTCAACTATGCTTTAAATGACCTTGTTTCAACATCCTCTTGAAAGGCTGGCCTGTTTCCTCTTGTGTGTCACGGTTGGTCATTGTTTGTTTTGGAATACCCTTACAGTTCCTGACTGACCTATGAGAGCTTTGAAATGCAGGGTAATTGTCAAAGAGTTTCGGCCTAATTGATCACGTAGTGTCTGCAGATTTACTCGAGTAGGCTACTGTCAGTACGAAGTGTGTATTCTCTTTGGTCCTGTTTAATGTGTGTGATAATCATATCCTTCAGAGGAGATTATACATGAAGTTTCCCTTCTAACAATGTTTGTTATTATAAACATTCCAGTACGGTATCTGTAATTTGGTGTTTCTGTGGTTTGCCTTAGTAGTCTTTGAGGACTTGGGGAGGAACTAATGGTTATTTAATTTGGGACCTACAGCAGGAGTAAAAGTAAATTCCTTGTCTCCAAGGAAAGTGAGGAAATCTGTTACTCTCTTTTAGTGCTGGCATGAGGGGTTCGGTAGTTGGAAGAATTCATTCGTTCAACAGTTTGAGCATCTAAACTTGTAAATGTGATCATCAAGATGTCTGGTCACAGCTCTGGGGGGTTTTCTAATACTATGCAGTTTCACCAAGAAATGTAATCAAGAGGATGCCACCTAAGAGTTACAGTAGACTCAGTAGCCTCTCCCATTCAGAGTGCTCTGTGAAACCTTGGTACTCCTTTTATAATTTGATTTTTAACTGAGAAACTTTTGCATACAGTGTTTCCCAAAATGCAGTATTTCCTTCATGATTTCATTTGTCGCTCTTATTTTTTTTTAAGTTTCTAATGCCAGAACCTGTTGCATTTTAGTAGAAAGAGTCTCATGCTGGGGGTCTGGAACCCAGAATTCTATTTCCAGTTCTGTCACTCACAACAGTAGGACTGGGGGCAATTTGCATGACTTCTTGGGGACTTTAATTTCTTCCCTTATAAAATCTGAATGTTAGGCTACAGAATCTACCTCTAGGCCCTTTACATCCAAATTCTACACTGAACTAACATCAGCTAATACTATGAAGTAACGTGAGCCAACTTGCCTCATGTGTATTTACAGGATATCAATGATTATTCTTATTTAGTTCTAACTTGTAGGTAAGAATAGCATATAGAGAAATTTAGGAAGATAGCCAGAGTTATTCCTTAGACTTGTCAATACTAGAAACAGAACCATGATAAGCAGTTTTCAATACAGTTTAGGTTAAGAGTATAAATTCATAAGCTGGGCATCAATCCAACACATCAAAAAAGATAAATGGAGGGACTTCCCTGGTGGTCCAGTGGTTAAGACTCTGCGCTCCCAACGCAGGGGCCATGCATTCGATCCCTGGTTGGGGAGCTAAGATGGTGCATGCCGAACTTGGTGTGGCCAAAAAGAAAAAAAAAAAAGGTATATGGAAAATGACATTGAGAAGATAAATAACTTCTAAATTAGCAAAACCAAAAGAATGACCTTTCTTTGGAGTGTTTCTCTTCACTTTACTCTCAGCATGAGTTCTCAGTAAAATTTAATTTATATTTTCGAAGATATTTTCTTATCTATATTAAACTATTCATGTTTTAGATAACTAAGTCATGATTGTAAGTTTGATTGGTTTAATTTGAGGGGGTTGTCCTTTAACTTCTTTTAGTTAGCTTTAATTTTGACTTTTTATTTCCTACTCACTTATTTAGTTAGTCCTTCGTGCCTGTCCTCATAAAAATAATCTTTGGTGTTTTATTTTCTATCCTGAATATCAGCAGTTTGTTTCAACAGCATTTTAGTTCTCTGAAATTTGCATTCGATGGAAACTGTTACTTGACTTTGCTTTAAGCCACCTTCCTCACCAATAATCACCACACCCTCTGCTTGCTTCCTGGCAGCCCCGATTTAAAGAGATGTGAAGTTTTTCTTTTTTTCTAACTAATATTTCCAGCATATACCAATGGTAAGCACTCGAAGTAGATATAGAAATATAAAAATGCAAGACAGAAGCAAGTCTTCCCTCAATGAACTAATGCAGATCATATTAAACTGCTATTTTTGTAGATCCAAGAACAGTTAGCTACTGGCAGTTTCATATGGTTCAACCTTAATGCACAGAAAAGGAGCTGTTTGGAGAAAATGGACAAGGTCTGGACTGAGAGTGGAAGTATCCAACTTCCAAACCTAGGGTGTGTATTGTGAGTCAAGGGCTGCTTTTAAATCTCAGGCCAGCCGTGAAGTCAGTATTTGAGTCTGGAGGTGAAGAAAGGCCAGATGGAGGAGGCACTTTAGAATCCCAACCCAAGGACCTGGGGATTTGAACCTAGCCAAAGGGCAGAGGCAGTTCCCAGACGATCATAATGATGGCAGCATCTGGCACAGTGTAGAGGTTTTCAAACCTGGCTGCTAATTAAAGTCCCCTTTGGTATGGATGCCAGGCCCTACTTCCAGAGATTCTGATCTCATTGCCCTGTCTCATAGTGCAGAGCAGTGGTTCACAAAGTTTAGGGGCCATCAGAATCACCTGGAGGGCTTGTTAAAACTCGGATGGCTGAGTCCCACCCTCAGAGTTTCCGATTCAGTAGGGTTGGGATAAGGCCCAAGAATTTGCATTTTACTAAATTCTTGGGTGATGCTGATGCTGCTGGTCTGGAGAGTATACTTTGAAAACCACTGATGTGTAAGAATATGGCATTTTGAGTAAGAAACAGGATTGTAGTCCCGGTCCCGTTACTAACCCCTTATTAACTGTGATAACCTGTCTTTCTAAAAAATTTTTGAAATTAATTTAAATACTGTAACAGTCACCCTTTAAAGTATACAGTTCTATGAGTTTTGATAAATACTCATATAATCACCACAATTAAGGCGTAGAATAGTTTTATTCCCTCCCCCCATCCCCCATCCTGAAAATCCCTGTGTGACCCTTTGGAGTCAGGTTCCCCCCAACTCTAGGCACTGGCAACCTCTGATCTGTTCTACCCCCATAGTTTTGCCTTTTCCAGAATGATATGCAAATGCAATCATACAATATGTAGCCTTTTTGGGTCTGACTTGTTTCACTTAGCACAATGTATTTCAGATTCCTCCAGATTGCTGAGTCTGTCACTAGTTTATTCCTTTTAGTTAATAAGTAGTGTTGCATCGTTGCATTGTGTTGATATATCACAGTTTATCCACCTGTTGAAGGACATCTGGTTTGTTTCCAGTTTTTCAGAACAAAGCCACCTTTTGTGTGAACATAAGTTTTCATTTTTCCTGGCTTGGGTAAATACTGAGGAGTGGAATTGTAGGGATGTGTGCTAAGAGTATGTTTATCTTGATAAGAAACTGCCAAATTGTTGGACTTCCCTGGTGGTCCAGTGGTTAAGACTACTCCAGGCTTCCACTGCAGCGGGAACGGATTCGATCCCTGGTCAGGGAAGTTCCACATGCCACATGGTGTGGCCAAAAAAAAAAAAAAAGAAAAAGAAACTGCCAAGTTTTCCAAAGTGGCTGCACCATTTTGCATTCTCACATGTTAACATTTATGGTCCTTGTTTTTTTCTGTTTTTCATCCTAATAATGTCTGCTCTCATTTTTCTTTTGCACTTTATTATAGAAATTTCCAAACATATACAAAAGTAGAAAGAATAGCATAGTGAGCCTTCGTTGTACCCGTCACCCACCTTCAACAATTAATTATTACGTGGCCAGTCTTGATTTAAATGTACTCCTACCAAGGTAACTTTGTTATTGATATCTGATTTAGTTCCATTGTGGTAAGAGAATATTTGGTATCATTTGATTCCTTTTAAATATACTGAGGCTTGTTTTATGGAGGGAATATGGTCTTTTTTTTAAGTCAATCCTTTTTTTAAAAAGTTATTTATTTATTTATTTTTGGCTGTGTTGGGTCTTCGTTTCAGTGCGAGGGCTTTCTCTAGTTGCGGCAAGCAGGAGACCCTCTTCATCGCGGTGCGCGGGCCTCTCGCCATGGCGGCCTCTCTTTCTGCGGAACACAGGCTCCAGACGCGCAGGCTCAGTAGTTGTGGCTCATGGGCCTAGTTGCTCCGCGGCATGTGGGATCTTCCCAGACCAGGGCTCGAACCCGTATCCCCTGCATTGGCAGGCAGATTCTCAACCACTGTGCCACCAGGGAAGCCCTGGTCTGTCTTGGTAAATGTTACTGGTGCACTTAAAAAAGAATGTTTAGTCTGATCACATTGAACGCATGTTCTGTAAATGTCAGTTGGGTCAGGTTGTTTGTTCAAAGCTTTTCTCTCCTTACTAATTTTCTCTCTACTTGTTCTATTAATTATTGAGAGAAGAGTATTGAAATCTGACAGTATTCATAAATACATCTATTTCTCTTTTCAGTTCTATAAGATTTTGCTTCTTGTATTGTGAAGCTCTTTTATTAGATGCATAAAAATTTAGGATTCTTATGTCCTCTTAATTAATTGATCCCTTTATCATTATGAAATGACCTTCTTTTTTATTCCTGGTAATATTCTTTGCTCTGGAATTTACCTTGACTGAAACTAATATAGTTACTTCAGCTTTCTTCTGAATAATGTTAGCTTGGAACATTTTTTTCCCCATCCTCTTAGTTTTAACCTTTTTGTGTGTTTATATTCAAAGTAAATAGGCACTGCATATAGTTGGGTCTTACTTTGTATCCCGTCTCACATACTCTGTCTTTTAGTGGGGTGTTTAGGTGACTTTTATTTAATATGATTGCTGATATGGCTGTGTTTAAATGTGCCCTCTTGCTGTTTGTTTTCTGCTTGTCATATCTATTCTTCATTCCCCCTTCCCCTGCCTTCTTTTAGATTAATTGATTATTTGTCATTTCATTTGTCTCCTTTTAGATTTATACCTCTTTGTATTTTTTAGCCATTGTTTTAGGTTTATACTATACATCTTTAACTTATCATAATCTACCTCCAAGTAGCATTATACCTCTCTATGTATAGCATGTTAACAGTATATTTTCATTTCCCCTCTCTTGACCTTTGTGCTATTATGTCATATATTTTACATCTGCATATGTTGTAAATCCCACCGTATATTGTTTTTTATTTTTGCTTTAAATCGTCAATTATCTTTTAAAGAAACTTTTAAATAAGGGAAAGAAAGTATTTTGTACTTACCCATGTGTTGACTTCCTTTAATTTTTCTTATACCACTGGTGTGCTGCTGATAAACTCTTTCAGTTGTACATCTTAAAGTCTTTATTTTGTTTTTGTTTTTCAAAGATATTTTTGAGGAGTATAGAAATACAGGTTGACACGGTTTTTCTTTCATGTCCTTAAAATATGCTGCTTCACTGTCTTCTGGCTTGCCTTGTTTCCAAAAAGAAGTCTCCTGTCATTCTTACCTTTATTCCTCTGTACATAGTGTGTCCGTTTTTTTCTCTATCAGCTTTTCAGATTTTCTCTTCATCGCTACTTTTCAGCAGTTTGATTATGATAAGCTTTAGTGTTGTATTCTTCATGTTTCTTGTGCTTTGTGGTTCACTGAGATTCTTGGATCTCTGGGTTTATAGTTTTTATTAAATTTTAAAACTTTTCGGCCATTATTTTTTAAAATATTTTTTCCATCCACTCCTCTCTTTTCTCTTCTGAAACATCAACCTCATGTATATTTGAAATTATGCCACAGCTCATTAATGATCTCTTCTTTTTAAAATATTTTTCATCTTTTCAGTTTCATTTCAGATAGTTTTTTTACTGTGTCCTCAAGTTCACTAATCTTTTGTCTGTACTGTCTAATATGTTCTTAATCCCATCTGGTGTGTTTTTCTTCTCAGACGTTGTAGTTTTCATCTCTATGGGTTTTGAGGGGGGGGTCTTTTTTATATCTTCCATGCCTCTCCTTCGCATACTAATGCTTTCTTCTCGACCATATGGAGTATATCTCTCATAGCTTTTCCATGTACTTACCTACAAATTCTGTTTTCTGTCTCATTTCATTTCTGGATCTGTTTCTATTGAATGATTTTTTTTCCTCGTTATGAGTTATATTTTCCTGTTTCTTTGTATGCCTGGTAATTTTTGATTGGATGGTAGACATTTTGAATTTTGGATTGTGGGTACTTGGATTTTTTTATTTTCTATGCATCTAAATATTTTTGAGCATTGGGATGAAGTTAAGTTTGGGAATAGCTTGATCCTTTCTAGACTTACTATTAAGCCTTTTTAGGGAGACCAGAGCAGCCTTTAGTCTAGGGTTAACTTGATGCCATTACAAAGGCAATACCTTTCTGACTGTACACCCTAACACTTCGTGTATCACAAGATTTCTTGAACTATTCTAGCCCTGTGTGTGCTCCAGGGGCTGTTTTGCCTGTGCTTCTGATTGTTCTTTTCCCAGCCTTGGGTCATTTCCTCACACACATGCTCTGAGTGTCTCTCGGTATATGGTTCTTTCTTCTCAGGTATCGGCCTGTGCATTCTACCCTTGTTGACCTCCTTTGTCTCCTAAACTCAGGGAGGTCAGCAGGCCCTGTTTGGGCTCCCCCTTCCTTACTGCAGCCTGGAAGCGCTCTCTAGATATTAAGGCAGCATAATTTTAGAATTCACCTTATTTGTTTTCCTTTTCTTAAGGCTCACTGTCCTATGCCACCTATTGTCCAGTGTCTGAAAACTACTTTTTCATATGTTTTTTGTTGTTTAAAATGCAAGGTTCAATCGGTCTGTGTTGCTCTACCATTACCTAAGGTAGAAGACTGACTTCTGTATTGTTTCATTTATTTCCAGAGTAAATCCATTATTCACATAATGAAAAATACAGATGATGACTTTTCACAGAGATTAAATTAGATAATATACATGAAAAGCACTTTCTAGGTGGTAAAGTGCTGTACACGTGTTTATCATTGCTGTTACCTAGAAGATCAGCCTCGTTTTCCTGTAGTTATGGGTGGTGTCTGTATAGGAGTAAAGCCTAAAAGGCCAAAATACGGAGGTGTTGTTTCTGAAAATCCCCCTGTGCCTCCATGCATACCAATGTGTCATATTGCATGTTTTTCTGTGCTGGATTAATTCATGCATTTATTTATCCAGTAGACATTTATTAAGCACCCAGGTCTCTAGTCACTGGATATCTCTGCTCGCAAGGGGCTTATATTCTGTATTTTCTTTTCAGTGTCTGTCTCTGCTGTCCTACTTTTTTTCATCACTGTCTGTACACCTGTATCATTTCATCTCTGGGCCTCTGTATGAGTGCTCATCTCATTCAGCCTTCACCTCCTATGTTTTCTTTCCCTAGTTTACCAACATTATCTTCTTCTTTATTTCATTTGATCCAGTTATCATAATATTTCTATCTTTCCTCTAATATTCCTGCTAATATTTATTTTTCTTTCTGAGTAAAAGCCAGAGGAAAAGAAGAGTCCTTACAAAAGCTTACAAGGCTTTAAAAGAATGGTACCCCACTTATCTCTTTGAACTCCTTACTTACTTCTGACCCCTTGTTCATCTCACTCCAGCCACACTGGCCTGTTTGCCATTGTTGTCTTGTGGACACCAGGCATGATCCTACCTCAGGGTCTTTGTACTTGCTGTTCCTTCCACCTCAAATGTTCTTTTTCCATATATCCATGTCTCACCCCCTACTTCCTTCAAGTCTTTGTTCAGTTGACATATTTTCAGTGAGGCTCTGTCTGGCCTCTTCCTATTTTTAAGTGCCGTGCCTTCTACTACTGCCTTTCCTCTTCCCCATTCCTACTTTATTTTTCTTGGTAACACTTTTTACCTTTTCAATTATAAAATTTACTTGTTTGTTTCCTCTCTGTTGTTGCACTAGCATATGAACTCCATGAAGGTAGGGATTCCTTTACTGTTGACAGAAGCATCCAGGACACTGCCTGGTACTAAGGAGCAAAATAAATATTTGTTAACCGAATGAGTCTCCTTGGTAAAGTGCTGTTTTGTTTGTTTGTTGTATTACATTTATTGAATACACTTCTTTGTTTCATGTACTTTATTTTAAAACATGAATGGCTGGAGCATTTTATATATTTAAAGATCCCTTTAATTGCTTTAATTAGCATATTAACATATTTTGTTTTATGGATATGTAGGCTTCACAATATAAAAAGTTATCCATCCCTGATTGAAGGTATACCTCAAGACTGAGTACATGTAGAGTTGGACATTCTAGTGGTCATAAATAATTCCAACCTTAGAGATAGCCCAGGAGGAGATGGGATTCCTGGTAGACATTAAATTCCATCTAGAAACCCAGGGATGAGCCAAAAGAAAAAAAATCTTCTAAATATAGTATTTTGCATATTCTTTTTTAAAAAAGTTAGAAAAGTTAGTATATTTGGAATTAAAATTTCTTTTTATACAACTCTCCTAGAAAAATACTTTAAAATGAGTCTAGGTAAAGCTTTCTTATTAAGATACGTACACCCCACTCCCTTATTCATAATTTGCAAGTCTAGTAAGCTTTGAAAACGAAAAGATTTTTCTAATTTTACCACAGACTGATTTGGTGGCAAAACCCAGCCTGACATGATGTGCAGCTGGTTATAGTCTTTATTATTCCATTTGGTGAGGCTGCTTTGTATGTTTCACTGCAGAAATAGTAATGTGTTTGAGGGCCAGTGATTGAGGGCCTGTGCATTTTTTCCTCAATCCATAGGTAAGGTAAAACAGGACTCTCTAGTCATTGACTGCCTAATTCTGGTTGTTGTTGCTGTTACTGTTTTATCTCCAGCTTTGCAAACCTGGGTATACTTCATGTGACAAAGAAAAAAGTATTTGAAACACTGGAAGCACGAATGACAGATGCATGTATAAGGGGCTATAACCCCGGACTTTTGGTGCATCCTGATCTTGCCTATTTACAAGCAGAAGGTGGAGGAGACCGGCAGCTCACAGGTGAGTATCACTCTCCCAGCCTTGCTCCTTTGAGAGCTCTGGCTCTCCTTGTCCTGTGTGTAGGCCATGTGCTCATCTTATGCCCCAGGTTTCTCCTTCTCCTGGTCTGTACTCCAAGCTGCTCTCACCCTTTCCCTGCTCAGAAACCTTTGATGGCATCCTGCTACTTCTAGAATAAAATCTGTACCCCCATAGCCTGGCATACAAAGCCGGGCCTCAGCCCCCTTTCCAGCTTTATCGGAGGTCCCACCTGTACCCACCTCTCCCCATCACCGCCTCCTGAACACTGATGTATACTCATACCTTTGTATGTGTCTTCCTCTACCTAAAACACCCCCCCTTCCCTTTTCAACCTGTCAGAACCAATTCAGAATTCAAGACATGGTTCAAAGAACACCTGCTCTGTTATACCTCCCCCAGCTCACCTTATTATAAGGAATCTTTCTTTCTTTGGGCTCTTCAGGCTCATTGTAAGCTATCCTCTTTATCATAAAAATGCTATGATTTTATGTTTTCCTGCCTTCACTTATATTTTTTTCTTTCAACCCTAATCCTTGTTCCACCACATATGCCATTTCTGCTTTTATGTGTCGTCCTTTCGTCTGGCCATCCTGTCACCAGCTCATACTCAGGCAATCCAGAGACAATCATTTTCCCATTAGCCATGTTCTGTCTTCTGCTATTCATCCTCAAAACCTTCACATCACCTTTGAGTCCTCCTTTTCACCTCTGCTGCATCTCCAGTTCGTGGTCCAGCTGTTCTATGCTGTCTGGGGTTCCCCTCCTCACTCCATTTTTTGATGCTCTGTCTCTGTCCCTCCCCACTTCTAATCTAGTTTACACCCTGTGGCCAGATGGATCTTACTGAAGCCTACAGGTCACCACTACTCAGTGTCTCCCTGTTGCGTCCAGAATCCAAATTCCATACCCTGGCATTTTAGGCCTCCCAAGAGCTGGCCCCAATCTGCATTTTCGACTTTGTTTCCCACTACATCCCTTGTTGTCACACTGAACTACACCATAGAAGCACAATTTCTCACTTTCTCTCTTTGGCACATTCTTTCCATTCCTGCTCTTTCCTCTTCCTGGGATGCCTTTTTTCATTCTCCTCCTAAGTTCAAGTTCTACCATCCTTTCAAGATTTAGAGCAATGCCTCTTCTGCTTCAAAGCCTCTGGATTCTCCCCTCCTTTGAAGTTTCATATCACTTCAACTGTAGCTCTTTTATAGTACTTATCACTTGAATTATCACCTCTTGTGATATTATAAGTTAAGTACGATTATGTCCATCAGTATGAAAGCTCCATCAGGAGGGAAGGAGCCCAGTGCAGGGGAGTCGTTTGGCTCCTTAAAAACGCTTGTTGAGCTGTACTTGCTTAGTGCCAGGTACTGTGCCAGGCACTGTGGGATGAATACAGTCCCTGTGCCCAGAGAGCTTTTGGAATACTTAATTCTCACATTCCTCCACACAAGTGAGGCATGGTCAGGCTACTGCATTCCATTCCATCACATCCTTTGTGTCTTGGGACAGGGCAGGGGAAGATAGGAGAGAGGCAGTTTGACACATGCAGGACAGTTTTTACTGTGATCCAGAGAAAATACAGGCCCTTTTTTGATGCCTTTACGTTTGGATGACATAAATAGATAATTCTTAAAATTGTATTAGCAATATGAAGAATTTCAAAAGAAAAAAAATAGACTTTTATTTTAAGTTGATGTTCTTTATTTGGGCTTTATAAAAGCATCCTATCTAAAACGTTCACGCTTTACTCTTTCCCTGGGCATGAATACCGCATGTTGTCTGGTCCTAGATCGGGAAAAGGAGATCATCCGCCAGGCAGCTCTTCAGCAGACAAAGGAGATGGACCTCAGCGTGGTGCGGCTTATGTTTACAGCTTTCCTTCCAGACAGCACCGGCAGCTTCACGAGGCGCCTGGAACCCGTGGTATCGGACGCCATCTATGATAGCAGTGAGTACCTGACTTCTGACAGGAGGCGGCTTGCT
This sequence comes from Neophocaena asiaeorientalis asiaeorientalis, assembly GCF_003031525.2. Lineage (NCBI taxonomy): Eukaryota > Metazoa > Chordata > Mammalia > Artiodactyla > Phocoenidae > Neophocaena > Neophocaena asiaeorientalis. The sequence continues at coordinate 8,200,826 of NW_020185337.1, read as the reverse complement.
GTAAAGTCAAGAACAGACTTCCAGCCCGGCCCCGGCAGTTATGACTAGCTCTGATTCCTGGGGCAAGTAACTTAATCACTGGGGGCCTCATATTTATCGTCTTACAAAATGAGAATACTGAAATTTAGCTTGAAATTTGATGTTGAGATTAAACGTGAAATACTGTGAGGTGCTCAATAAATCTTCCTCAGATCACCGTTGTAGTCTTCTACGTGCAATGCCAAATCTCCTATTATTTATGAATTCCTTACTACGAGGATATATTGTTGGTGCTCTTAGATGAGAAAAGTATCTCAGTTGGGGCTCTGAAGAGAAGTTAATAAAAGACAACTCTTATCCAGTTTCATTCTTGCATGTTATAGCTTTATCAAGTTAGGAACGTCAGGTTAACTAAGTGAGCAGTACAGATATTTCGTAGCTTCAAAATTCTATTTCAGTCTATAGTTCCTGGAGTTTTTGAAAGAGTTTTACAGAGGTCTTCAGCATTTACCATGCAAATTTCTAATTTGGTATGCATGGGCTTTATTAAACAGATATTTCCAAAAAGTCTACAAGGGCAGTATTTAGGCTCCTTGAAAGGTTATAGAGTTGGGTCTAAGTAGAGAACGCCATGCCCCAAGTACAACAACTAACTGATTTCTCTAATTTAAACATGTTTGAAGGGAAGTGAAAGCTTTATAAACTGATGTAGACTCGCATACCAAAGATCACTTTAAAATGCAGCTGTTGGAGCCAAAAAAAAAAAGGGAAGCCTTATACTATTACCACACAAAACTTTTACCCCTTAACCACACAGAATTCTAATTTCGTTTGGGGAAAAGAAATATAACATCTTCATTTTTCTTTTCTGCAGAATAAAAATTAATAAATAGTTTTAGAAAACTGTGCTTCTCCTAAATTTCTAGGACTCTTGTAAATGGTATCATGCACATAAGTTTGGGGTTAAAGTCTTGACCTTATTGAAATTCCACACATCCATTAGCTTGGAACTTCCTGAAACATCAGAAAATTTCTTTCTCTTTCTCTATTAATCTCTCTTACTGTGTTAGTGGGAGAAACAAATACTGCTCCTTTGTGTCTCATCTGTTTTGGTGATAATGAATGAGCCATGCCCAAGAAGTGCTCTGAGGGTTTCAGAAGGCATTTTTGTTTTATTTATATCCTTGTTAAAGCAGTATGAGTGAAAGCATCTATTTAAACTTTCTTTAAGTTCCCTCATAGGAGGTTAGCATGTGAAGCTGAGGATAAATAATGAAGTTTGTTGTTTTTCTCCTGTGGACAGAAGCCCCCAATGCCTCCAACTTGAAAATAGTAAGGATGGACAGGACAGCTGGATGCGTAACTGGAGGGGAAGAGATTTATCTTCTCTGTGACAAGGTTCAGAAAGGTAAATATATGCTCTGATCTCCAGATGTGAAGTATAATTCTGAGTGTGTTTCTGAGTCACTTTTTGTCAGTGGGCCCAGTAATATCCCTCCTTGCCATAGAACTCCTTTTAAAAATTTATACATTTCGTCTCTTCCAATTTTAAGTTGTTCATGTTATTTTGTTAACCCAACTAATTCATTTTAAAATTTTCAACAGAAGTAAATATAAATAAGAAAACAGTGACCATTGGAATCAGTGATGTTTCAGGGGTTTTATACTTTAAATTTTGGTATCTGAACTTTAAATAAATGAGTAATAGCCCATGCTTCACACACACACACACACACACACACACACAGAATAAATGTTTTACATAGTGTAAAATTGTTTATTTTGTTTATCTTACCATGCTTCATTGCAACACAGAGAGCTTCTCTGGATATCTTCACATGACACTATGATGTCATTTAAGAAAAAGAAAGAGAATAAGGACTATAGGGAAATTCTCAGAGCATACTCCTCTCATAATTTTCACTTTCAGAAAGGTTCTTGGCATTTATCTCTCATTAAATATAGCACAAGATTGATAAGTCAGCAAAAGCTGAAGGAGATTGTGTTATTTTCTCAAGTTTCACTCATTTTTTAAATAAAATGATAGAAGGTATAGTATAATAAAGATACACTCACTTCCACGACGGCAGCAGCAGGGCACGTGGCAAGAATCACGGCTTGCACGTGGCCCCGGGCAGTCTCGTCTTTCTGCAGCTTGTAGATCCTCAGGTGTAGGAGCTGTTTCATGCGCACAGCCTTGAGAGAGTAAGGTGTTCTTAAGACCACCTGTACCAAATCCGTGACCGAACTCAGCGAAGACCTCTATATAAATGTTCAAGATTCCGGCAGCACATGCGAAGACCTACTCTTTCAGCCACGGGCTGCTGGAGACAACCTCGTAGACAAAGTGCTCCCGAGTCAGCCTGTTCTAGCTGAGCAGCTACTGAAGACCCTTGTAATCAGACTTCATAACTGAGACCGCCACATTCACTGCTGTGTGGCTCACAGCGTCTTGGTGCTCCGGCCGGGTGTCAAGCCTGAGCCTCTGAGGTGGGAGAGCTGACTCCAGCACATTGGACCACCAGAGACCTCCCGGCCCCATGTAATATCAATCGGCGAGGGCTCTCCCAGAGACCTCTGTCTCACCGCTAAGACCCAGCTCCACTCAACGACCAGCAAGCTCCAGTGCTGGATGCCCAATGCCAATCAACCAGCAAGAAAGGAACACAACCCCATCCATTAGAGAAGCTGCCTGAAATCATACTAAGTTCACAGACCCCCCAAAACACACCACTGGACGTGGTCCTGCCCACCAGAAAGACAAGATCCAGCCCCACCCGCCAGAACACAGGCACCGGTCCCCTCCACCAGGAAGCCTATGCAAGCCACTGAACCAACCTCACCCACTGGGGGAAGACACCAAAAACAATGGGAACTACGAACCTGCAGCCTGTGAAAAGGAGACCCCAAACACAGTAAGTTAAACAAAATGAGAAGACAGAGGAATAGGGAGCAGATGAAGGAGCAAGGTAAAAACCCACCACACCAAACAAATGAAGAGGACGTAGGCAGTCTACCTGAAAAAGAATTCAGAGTAATGATAGTAAAAATGATCTAAAATCTTGGAAATAGAATAGAGAAAATGCAAGAAACATTTAACAAGGACCTAGAAGAACTAAAGAGCAAACAAATGATGAACAACACAATACATGAAATTAAAAATTCTCTAGAAGGAATCAATATCAGAATAACTGAGGCAGAAGAACGGATAAGTGACCTGGAAGATAAAATAGTGGAAATAACTACTGCATAGCAGAATAAAGAAAAAAGAATGAAAAGAATTGAGGACAGTCTCAGAGACCTCTGGGACAACATTAAACGCACCAACATTCAAATTATAGGAGTTCCAGAAGAAGAAGAGAAAAAGAAAGGGACTGAGAAAATATTTGAAGAGATTATAGTTGAAAACTTCCCTAACATGGGAAAGGAAATAGCCACGCAAGTCCAGGAAGTGCAGAGAGTCACATACAGGATAAATCCAAGGAGAAACATGCCAAGACACATTACACAAACTGTCAAAAATACAAAGAAAAAATATTAAAAGCAGCAAGGGAAAAGAAAGAAATAACATACAAGGGAATCCCCATAAGGTTAACAGCTGATCTTTCAGCAGAAACTCTGCAAGCCAGAAGGGGTGGCAGGACATATTTAAAGTGATGAAAGGGAAAAACTTACAACCAAGATTGCTCTACCCAGCAAGGATCTCATTCAGATTCAGTGAAGACATTAAAACCTTTACAGATAAGCAAAAGTTAAGAGAATTCAGCACCACCAAACCAGCTTTACAACAAATGCTAAAGGAACTTCTCTAGGCAGGAATCACAAGAAAAGGAAAACAGCTATAAAAATAAACCCAAAACAATTTAGAAAATGGTAATAGGAACATACATATTGATAATTACTTTAAATGTGAGTGGATTAAATGCTCCAACCAAAAGACACAGGCTTGGGCTTCCCCTGGTGGCACAGTGGTTGAGAGTCCACCTGCCAATGCAGGGGACACGGGTTCGTGCCCCAGTCCGGGAAGATCCCACATGCCGTCGAGCGGCTGGGCCCGTGGGCCATGGCCGCTGAGCCTGCGCGTCTGGAGCCTGTGCTCCACAACGGGAGAGGCCACAACAGTGAGAGGCCTGCATACCGCCAAAAAAAAAAAAAAAAAGACACAGGTTTGCTAAATGGATACAAAAACAAGACCCATATATATGCTGTCTACAAGAGACCCACTTCAGACCTAGGGACACATACAAACTGAAAGTGAGGGGATGGAAAAAGATATTCCATGCAAATGGAAATCAAAACAAAGCTGGAGTAGCAGTTTTCGTATCAGACAAAATAGACTTTAAAACAAGAGACAAAGAAGGGAACTACATAATGATCAAGGCATCCATCCAAAAAGAAGATATAACAGTTGTAAATATTTATATACCCAACATAGGAGCACCTCAATAACATAAGGCAAATGCTAATACCCGTAAAAGGGGAAATCGGCAGTAACACAATAATGGTTGGGGACTTTAACACCCCACTTTCAGCAATGCACAGATCATCCAAAATGAAAATAAATAAGGAAACACAAGCTTTAAAGGACACGTTAAACAAGATGGACTTAATTGATATTTATAGGACATTCCATCCAAAAACAACAGAATGCACTTTCTTCTCAAGTGCTCACGGAACATTCTCCAGGAGAGATCATATCTTGGGTCACAAATCAAGCACTGGTAAACTTAAGAAAATTGAAATCGTATCAAGTATCATTTCCAACCGCAACACTGTGAGACTAGATATCAATTACAGGAAAAAAATCTCTAAAACACATAGAGGCTAAACAATACTCTACTAAATAACCAAGAGATTACTGAAGAAATCAAAGAGAAATCAGAAAATACCTAGAAACAAATGGCAATGAAAACACGACGACCCAAAACCTATGGGATGCAGCAAAAGCAGTTCTAAGAGGGAAGTTTATAGCAATACAATCCTACCTCAAGAAACAAGAAGCATCTCAAATAAACAACCTAACCTTACACCTAAAGCAATTAGAGAAAGAAGAACCGAAAAAACATGAAGTTAGCAGAAGGAAAGAAATCATAAAAATCAGATCAGAAATAAATGAAGAAGAAATGAAGGAAACAATAGCAAAGATCTATAAAACTAAAAGCTGGTTCTTTGGGACAATAAACAAAATTGATAAACCATTAGCCAGACTCATCCAGAAAAAGGAGAAGACTCAGATCAACAGAATTAGAAATGAAAAAGGAGAAGTAACAACAGACACTGCAGAAATACAAAGGATCATGAGAGATTACTCCAAGCAACTATATGACAATAAAATGGACAGTCTGGAAGAAATGCATTAATTCTTAGAAAAGCACAACCTTCCAAGACTGAACCAGGAAGAAATAGAAAATATAAACAGACCAATCACAAGCACTGAAATTGAAACTGTGATTAAAAATCTTCCAACAAACAAAAGCCCAGGACCAGATGGCTTCACAGGCGAATTCTATCAAATATTTAGAGAAGAGCTAACACCTATCCTTCTCAAACTCTTCCAAAATATAGCAGAGGGAGGAATACTCCCCAACTCATTTTACGAGGCCACCATCACCCTGATACCAAAACCGGACAAAGATGTCGCAATAAAAGAAAACTACAGGCCAATATCACCGATGAACATAGATGCAAAAATCCTCAACAAAATACTACTAAACAGAATCCAACAGCACATTAAAAGGATCATACACCATGATCAAGTGGGGTTTGTCCCAGGAATGCAAGGATTCTTCAATATACAGAAGTCAATCAGTGTGATACACCATATTAACAAATTGAAAGATGAAAACCATATGATTATCTCAATAGATTCAGAAAAAGCTTTTGACAAAATTCAACACCTATTTATGATAAAAACTCTCCAGAAAGTAGGCATAGAGGGAACCTACCTCGACGTAATGAAGGCCGTATATGAGAAATCCACAGCCAACATCATTCTCCATGGTGAAAAACTGAAACCATTTCCACTAAGATCAGGAGTAAGGCAAGGTTGCCCACTCTCACTGCTGTTATTCAACACAGTTTTGGAAGTTTTAGCCACAGCAGTCAGAGAAGAAAAAGAAATGAATTCAAATTGGAAAAGAAGAAGGAGAACCATCACTGTTTGCAGATGACATGATACTATACATAGAGAATCCTGAAGATGCTACCAGAAAACTACTAGAGCTAATGAATGAATTTGGTAAAGTAGCTGGTTACAAAATTAATGCACAGAAATCTCTTGCATTCCTATACACTAATGATGAAAATCTGAAAGAGAAATCAAGGAAACACTCCCATTTACCACTGCAACAAAAAGAATAAAATACCTAGGAGTAAACCTACCTAAGAAGACAAAAGACCTGTGTACAGAAAACTATAAGACACTAATGAAAGAAATTAAAGATGACAAACAGATGGAGAGATATACCATGTTCTTGGATTGGAAGAATGAACATTGTGAAAATAACTATACTACCCAAAGCAATCTACAGATTCAGTGCAATCCGTATCAAACTACCAATGGTATTTTTCACAGAACTAGAACAAAAAAATTCACAATTTGTATGGAAACACAGAAGACCCCAAATAGCCAAAGCAATCTTGAGAAAGAAAAACAGAGCTAGAGGAATCAGGCTCCCTGACTTCAGACTATACTACAAAGCTACAGTAATCAAGATAGTATGGTAGTGGCACAAAAATAGAAATATAGATCAATGGAACAGGATAGCAAGCCCAGAGATAAACCCACACACATATAGTCACCTTATCTTTGATAAAGGAAGCAAGAATATACAATGGAGAAAAGACAGCCTCTTCAATAAGTGGTGCTGGGGAAACTGGACAGCTACATGTAAAAGAATGAAATTAGAATACTCCCTAACACCGTGTACCACAACAAACTCAAAATGGATTAAGACCTAAATGTTAAGGCCAGACATTATAAAGCGGGAAACATAGGCAGAACACTCTTTGACATAAATCACAACAAGATCCTTTTTGACCCACCTCCTAGAGAAATGGAAATAAAAACAAAAATAAACAAATGGGACATAATGAAACTTACAAGCTTTTTCACAGCAAAGGAAACCACAAACAAGATGAAAAGACAGCCCTCAGAATGGGAGAAAATATTTGCAAACGGAGCAACTGGGAAAGGATAAATCTCCAAAATTTACAAGCAGCTCAATATCAAAAAAATAAACAGCCCAATCCAAAAATGGACAGAAGACCTAAAAAGACATTTCTGCAAAGAAGATATACAGATTGCCAAGAAACACATGAAAGGATGCTCAGCATCACTTACCATCAGAGAAATGCAGATCAAAACTACAATGAGGTATCACCTCACACTGGTCAGAATAGCCATCATCAAAAAATCTACAAACAATAAATGCTGGAGAGAGTGTGGAGAAAAGGGAACCCTCTTACACTGTTGGTGGGAATGTAAATTGATACAGCCACTATGGAGAACAATATGGAGGTTCCTTAAAAACTACAAATAGAACTACCATATGACCCAGCAGTCCCACTACTGGGCATATACCTTGAGGAAACCATAATTCAAAAAGAGTCATGTACCACAATGTTCATTGCAGCACTATTTACAGTAGCCAGGACATGGAAGCAACCTAAGTGTCCATCGACAGATGAATGGATAAAGGAGATGTGGCACATATATACAATAAAATATTACTCAGCCATAAAAAGAAATGAAATTGAACTCTTTGTAGTGAGGTGGTTGGACCTAGAATCTGTCATTCAGAGTGAAGTAAGTCAGAAAGAGAAAAACAAACATCATATGCTAACACATATATATGGAATCTAAAAAAAAAAAAAAACTGGTTCTCATGGACCTAGGGGCAGGACAGGAATAAAGACACAGATGTAGACAATGGACTTGAGGACACGGGGAGGGGGAAAGGTAAGCTGGGACGAAGTGAGAGAGTGTCATGGACATATATACACTACCATATGTAAAGTAGATAGCTAGTGGGAAGTAGCTGCATAGCACAGGGAGATCACCTTGGTGCTTTGTGACCACCTAGAGGGGTGGGGTAGGGAGAGTGGGAGGGAGATGCAAGAGGGAGGGGATTTGGGGATATATGTATACGTATAGCTGATTCACTTTGTTATACAGCAGAAACTAACACACCATTGTAAAGCAATTATACTCCAATAAAGATGTTAATAAATAATAATGCAAAAAATATATTTCACTTTCACATTTTTCAACAAAAATAATTATAGTTTCTTCACTAAAAAGAAAAGAAAGAAATATACTCACTACAAGAATGAGCATTTTCAAAGTAAGCAACTGCATAGCTGGAAATGTAGCCCCTATTAAAAGGACTATGGCTTAAAACAAAGAAAATTCTCCTTTGAGGCTAAATGCTCTGAGATAAAAAGTCAGAAAAAATGAGATAAGATTTTAAGGTAAAGGTATGAATATATATCTGTATCCCAAAAATGTTTACACTTTCTCTGCAGGTTTTGGTGTCAGTATTTTTTCAACCCATTGTATCCAAGTGATAAGCATTTCCAGATTTCTGGTTGTGCATGCTATGAGTAAACACAGTCTGAGTGCCTTTATTTGTAAATGTGACTCTTAATCATTATCACTGCGTTGGAATGGCTTATTAAGAGAAGTCTTGAACCTAGCCTAAAGAATCTGAATAACTAGGTCCAGGGTAGTCCTACCTGAAGGCAGAGGTATTAACCAGTATATAGTATGTCTTATCCAACCCTAATATTCCTAAAATTCTATGTAAATAGAAATATAAATTTAGCTTTTGCAAGTCAATAGTGTACACCTTCCTATGAAATAGGAAGTGAAGCCAGGGAGATGCCAACCTGAGTTATATTGTCATATTTCTGCAGGAGTAGAACCCATGACTGAAGTTTGAAATTTAGATGTTCTAATTTAACCCGAAGGGACTAGACCAACATGATATATTTAGCAGTTTCTCAATATGGACTAATAAAATATTATAGGGAGGTAGCATAGTAGAATGTGTAAGAGCCTGGAATCTGAAACTTCACTGTGTTCAAATCCTGGCCTCTCCATTTACCAGCTTTTCAACCTTAGATAAGTTACTTAACCTCTCTGACCTCCAGTTTCTCTTCTGCAGAACGAGGATATTAATAGTAGACCTGCATCACAAAGTTGTTGTGAGGGTTAAATCAGCTAATGTATACATATAAAATCCCTCAGAACAGTGTCTGCCATATAGTAAACTTTATATTAGTTAAATATTATTATGTGAATCTGTATCAAGTGAACCACCTTTTGGGATTCTGATATTCCTCACTATCCTTCGTGTTTCTCAGGAGAGAATTGGTTTAGGGATGAAGAAGTGGAAAAGACTGATTAAGAGAAAACTCAGATTGAATAGGTAAATCTAGTATTCTGTCATTGTAAATGAATCTTGGGGCCCATTACTATGGTAACTAATAGAAAATTTTCACTAAAAATTTTAAATAATTCACAAGTGTATTTTATATTAATTACTTTTGAAAAAGGTTAAGTACGTAGTATTTATAGGTAGAATCTTGAACCAGCTTTATTTTTCATGTTTTTGAATATTATTATACTATGTGAAATTATACATCTGGACGTGACTGTTCGCAGATGATATCCAGATTCGATTTTACGAGGAGGAGGAAAATGGTGGAATCTGGGAAGGATTCGGAGATTTTTCCCCCACAGATGTTCATAGACAAGTAAGTGGATGATGATGGCGATGAAGATGATTCTACATTTTCTGCCTTATTGAAATTCACTAGTTTCCGTATGTAAAACAAGGAAAAATCATAAATATTTATTTAACTTTCATAAAAGAGCACTGTGACTGGCAGGTGTTCCAGAAAAGTTACCTACCATAGAATTATGGGCAAGGCTGTATTAGACCTTGCAAGGCATTTCATTTGGGTGTCTGATCACCTAGCCACAAGGCAGTGGCCCTTAGGTCCTTTAGTAGAAATGTTTTAAGTGTTGTATTCATCTGTTCAGGCTTCCATAACAAAATATCATAGACTGGGTGGATGAAACAAAAGAAATTTGTAGCTCATGGTTCTGGAGACTAGAAGTCCCAGATCAAGGTCTGACAGTGTCAGTTCCTTGTGAGGGCTCTCTTCCTGGCTTGCAGACAGGCACCTTCTTGTTGTGTCCTAACAGGGCAGAGAGAGAGTAAGCTCTCTGCTCTTCTTTAAAAAACAGTAATCCTAACCAATCAGGGCCTTGCCCTTATGACCTCATTTAACCTTAATTCTTCCTGTAAAAGCTCTGTCTCCAAATACAGCCACACTGTTAGGGCTTCAACATACGAATTTTGGGGGAACACAGTTAGTCCATAACAATGTGCTACCAGTGTAATATGCGGAGACCTGTTAAAAGGGTATTCTAATGAAAAGTGTTGAAAGGAGGAGTCTTCTAGTTGAGGCTGATGTCATCATGATAAATCAAGATCTCCTGGTGACAATGGAGTATAGGACTAAGAGATGAAAATGCTGAATCCTCATCTTAATGATTACACTGAACGATTGAGGAATACAGTTTTCACAAAAAATTGGAAACAATCCAAATGTCTATCAGTAAGTGGCCAGTTAAATAAATTATGGTGTATCTATGTGATGGACTATTGTGCAGTTATTAAAAAGAATGAGTACTCTATGGACTAATATGGAAAAGTCTCAAAGATACAACATTAAAATTATTTAAAAGATAGATATAAAGCAAAGTGTATATAAAAAAGATTCTATGTTTATGTTTACATACACATAAAGAAACTGGAAGGATACAACAGAACAGGGAGGGACAGGAATGGCAAGGAGAATTTTCAGTGTACACCATTGTGTACCTTTTTATATTTACGAAGCTTGGTCCATGTGAATATATTACACAGTCCAAAAATCCAGCTAAAACATCTTTGAGGCGGGGCGTTAAATGCTGACACTGCGTGGCTGCTCAAAGCAGTGGGCCCCTCAGCACCGGTGATTCGGCCCCAAGCATAGTTTAATGAAAAAAATAAGTTTTGTTACAAATGCATTAAAGCTATAAGCTGAGATCACATTTTGATAGCATAATACTTTTATTATTGCTCGGTTCTTATTTTATCATTTCTATCATGATTTTCTTTCAAATTTTTTGTCCAGGAGTCCATTTTTAAGTTTCCAAACATTTAAAAGATGTTTGGTTGATGATTTCAACATTATATTGTGGTCATAGAAGGTGGTCTTAGATATAAGTTCTTTGAAATTTTTTTGTCTTTCTCTGTGACTCTATGATCAGTTTTTTTAAAATGTTCCATGTGTACTTGAAAATAATTATATCCTTTTTTTTTGTTTGGTGGAAGGTTCTGTACATAACTGTTAGCTTGAACTTATTAATTTTGTGGATCAAGTAAAAAAAAAATCTAGCTAAGAACTGTGAAAATGCCTGACTATTCTGGCACTGCCAGATATCAATGAGGAGGCTGTCTTATGGGTGTTACCGAATGCCCTGTGTATGCCTAGAGCCTTGGCCATCCTCACCTCACAATACACTGACCCTGTCATGATGTCTCTCTTACAGGGTTTAGTTTTTTGTCTTCATTGGCTGGCAGGCAGGCTGGTAGTAGTACCACCTTCCTCACTCTCTCTTTCCATGACTAGCCTTTCTGATATTGCCGTAAATAATCTTGGAGGATTTTAAGGCTAATTTGGAAACGGAGAAGATGTATGCAACATATTTTATTCACGTGATTATTTATACTGAAAGACATTTGAAATTTTAGACGAGTGAACTAATGAAGTTTTGCAATACATTGGCATAATCTTATATTTCAGTTTCACATTGGCAATTTAGTAAAAATGTATGGGTATAGAATTCTAAGGTTGTAAGTTTCTCTAAGGTGTTGTATACTTTTTAGTACCTTGTGTCTAAACGTTGGGCATAAAGAATGTGTTTAATGAGTAGCGTTGCTGGAAAAGAAATGTAGTCCTACTCCAACATTTGGATCTTTGTATCCTGCAGTTTGCCATCGTCTTCAAAACTCCAAAGTATAAAGATGTCAACATTACAAAACCAGCCTCTGTGTTCGTCCAGCTTCGGAGGAAATCTGATTTGGAAACCAGTGAACCAAAACCTTTTCTCTACTATCCTGAAATTAAAGGTAACTTGGTTGTTTAAACACTTGTGCTTGTTGCAACGAGAGGATGGTCTGATTAGAAAAGATCAGGTAGTCTCCTCCTTTGAACAGCTTCCTAGTAACTGGTTTCTGGGTCCATGGTGCTTCTTTTTAGAGAAGAAAGAAGTAATATATGATTTGGGGGTCATAGAATTAAGTCTAGCCTTTTAAAATAATGTTATTTCCATTGAGTTTTATATGAGATTTAGACATTTGAAAATTTCTCTTTGAATTTGAGAATCTATCATTTATTGACTACCTCAGGGTTCAGGTAGTTGAGATGAAAAGATAAGGCTTGTTGTGTAGGAGAATCAGCCACTCTGTCAACTGGCCTCAGGCACCGTGCACTGCGGAGCTATGAAAATGAATAAGGCAGCATTCTCTTCCTCACAAAGGACACGCCGAGAAGCGGGGATCGCAAGTCTCCTTCAGTTGTTACAGTGCGAATTATTACTCTGGTAAGTTCCAGAAGTGAGGCGTCCACAAAAACGTAGAAGAATGCAAGGAGAACGAACCTTGGATTCTGAAGAAGCCCCCAAGAAGAAGGCTTCTTCGGGGTCCTGAAAATTGGCGATGTATTTCAGTAGTTGAGTGTGCAACAGAGAAGGAAAGGCTTTCCTAGACTTAGGAAACGTGAGGAGCTAAAACAGCTAGTGTTTATTCAGGGAAGAGTGAGCATTTTGAGCACTGAGATGCACTCCTGGAGGCCACAGCAGGTGAGGAAGGCCGGGGCCAGGCTCTGTGGGGCTGTGATTGGCACCTAAAGAGTTTTGCATTGACTCTGGAAAGGGGAATGACCAGGCCAGTTTGGATTTGGAATGATGCCTCTGATCCTCTCTGTAGACACTGTGGAGACTATCTGGGTGGCAGACAGTGATGAGTCAGAGGAGGAATGCAAGAATCCAAGTGAGAAATGGTGAAGTTAGTGAAGGTCTTAATGCAGTGGAGTGAAAGGAGAAGGTGGATTCAGGAGGCAGTGCAGGGATGGTGTCAAGAGGACCCAGGTGCTGGTTGGGGTAGGGGGTGAAAAGAGAAAATCAGGAGTCCTAGACGTTTCTAGGAATCCCAGCCTGGGAAGGCTGTGATGTGGTTGAACTGATGAAGAGTCAAAGGAGCAAAAGTAAATCTGGGTGGGCAAAGACAGAGTTCAGTTTAAAGCATGTTGCATTTTAGGTTCCTGTGGCAGATTCCTAACAGGCCATTCAAAAGGCAGGACTGGAACTCAAGAGAGGGCAAGGTGGGAAATTCACACTGAGACTCCTCTCGGAATGAGGGTAACAGGCCTCAAAGGTTATTTGTTAACCTGGAGTCCACTCACCCCTATGGGGCTCCATGGTTAGAAGTGTACTTTAAAACAATTAGTTTTTTTTGTAATCCTATTTTGAATTTTACATACTAAAACCTGTGATTCTAAGAAGAGATCCGTAGACTTCACTAGACTGCAAAAGAGGCCGTGGCACAAACATAATTAGAAACCCCTGGACTAGAGGGAAGTGAGACTGGGGAGGGACAGGGCGCCCAGGTCCTGGCTGAGGCTGGAACCCACAAAGGTGCCGCAGCAACGATCCACACGGCTGCTAATCCTGTGATAGCAACATGTGATGGGGGATCTTTGAGGAGGGCTTTCTTTTCCTAGAATTCATGTTGTGGCAGCAGCATTTAGAAAATGGTTCTGTGATTTCTTGTTTCTTCTCTGAGCTTGTAGCCCCTCCACTGACGGGTCAGATGTATAGTGCATTCCGTTACTGGTGCTTTGAAAACACTGTCAGCAGAGGATCCTTTTTTTTCTCTCCACGTGACATTTCATGCGAAATCCCAGTATATAAACCGGAGAGGCTTGAAGTGGAGGTGGCAAGTCCGCCCACTTGGCTAGTCCAGGAAGGAAGCTTACCTCTCCTCACTTCCCTCCCTGCCCAGGAACTGCCTGAGGGCTTCCGAACGGGCCGTCGGCGTGAAGTTTGAAAATCACTGCTTTGGATTAAGCACCCTTCTTTAAAAGTAGACCCAGAAGAGAAACGCAAAATTGTTTTGCACTTTCTGAGGGAAAAAAAAAAAAAAAAAGATTTCTTCTCCTAAAATGCGTGTTCAAAATAATGTCAATTTTTCTAACACAGAGAATCAGATAAAAAAAAAGGAAACCCAGATTACCTACACATGTGTAAGCCTAGAAATACTCAAAGCTGAGCTTGATTTCTAGGCTGCCTGTGTCCCTTTCCCAGTGGTATCGGTGCCTGAAAAGAGTCTGATACAGCAGGGACACATTCAGACTATTACTTTCTTTGCTACCCTCTTATGGTAGGAGCTATCCAGGGCTGGAGTTAGAGAATGGGGTCTCCTGAAAGTTCAAAATCTCACCTTTATGCGTGAGGCACTTACCTTCCATGTTATCATTGACTAAAAGCTCCATCTATAAGAACAATGTAGAAAACCATCTGGAAAAATAAGAGTTTGTAGTTGAGCTCCACAGAAGGAATGGCCAACATGTATTGTGGTTGAGTTGTTGTGAGATTAGAACAATTTTATTGAAGATAACAAATTACCTTAGTCTAGAGAACCTTCTGGATTATAAAATCCCAAGTTGAAATAATCACCAGGACAAATGATCGCACCAGGCACGTGTGATTGGCCAGAAAAGTAGCAGGTCATTTAGCATCCGAGTCGCTATGTGAAGATCAATCTAAACCATACAACCCGAGGAATCATTATGCTCCTTTCTCAGAAGTCCTTGAATATACCTTCCACTGCCCCCAGCCCCTGCAGTCACTCCTGAACTCATTGCTTCATTTTATATTCTTCACTTATTTTTATCAACATGTAAAATTATCTTACCTATTAATTTATGTGTCTATTGTCTTCTCCTACCTGTGTTCTTTAGGTCACATATTTGGTCTTTCATATTTATTGCTACATCTCGGACAACGTAGGTCACATAGTAGATGCTTGTTAAATATCTGAGAGCTAAGTTATTGTTTGACCAACCAAGTTGCCATCCTCACCTGAAAGACTAGTAACTTGTTGGGGGCCACCAATTAAGACATTAGACAAAGCAATATAGATCATATTCCTTTTGTTGTACAGAATCATGCAGCCCCAAACTCTGCATCCTTTATGGTCATTGACGTTGTGTCTCATAAAAACGTCATGGAGATGGTTGGGTCCAGGAAGACAATCAAAATAATCAGGAGAGGGATGGTTGGCAAGGGAAGAAGAGGGTTGAGGAACTGTTATACAAAAGCAAAGAAAGACCATAATGACTTTTCAGTCTGAAAAGATGGAGATTAGGGAGAAACAGAATCATAATCTGTAGATTATGAAAGGTATGCTCAGGATAAATGCCGGCGTGTTTACTGGCAAACTACAACCCAGAAAGTGAGAATGAGATACTTTTAAGGCATATGCACGGCATAAGGTGGTAGAGGCTAAAAGTTTTATCGACATTTGTGAACTAAGCTGTTATCTTAAATCATCAATTATTAAAGGAAGCAAAGATATGTTGGAGTGTTTCCCCCGAAATGGTGACCTAATATAATGGAATGCTCATTAGACCTTGTATCTGTTCGTCACTGAGCCCTGACCTCATACAAGTCCCTTAACATCCTAGCTTCGGTTTCCTCTTCTGTAAAAGGAGAACTTGTAGTGAGTGGCCACTTAGGTCCCTTTTAGAATAGGTTGATGTTTCATAGTACATCCCATGCTCCACTGTCAAAAGCAGACCACAAGGGTAAGTAAACCCAGGGTGAAAATCCCCATGTTCAATTCCATGGAAATTCAGACTGTAGGTTCTTCTATTTAAAAAAAAAAAAAAAAAAGCTTGTCACATGCAATTTTCTATATCAGTTTCTTGTTATTAACATCTTAATGGCTGTAGGATAGTTAATATTTTTAAACTGAGTCTTAAAAATTCCCATTTTACAATGAAATATAACCAGTGAATGTCCCTGTTTTATAAGTCAAAAGGAGTACATAGCAAATACCAAATGATCTCTTTGCTAGAAAGCGTGTCAGTAGATAACATTTATTTCTAAAGGTGAATGTGTTGTCTGCCTTGCTCTTGTATTTCATATTTCTGATGAACTAATATCCCATGTGAGATCAACAGTTTATAGGATGAGTAATAATTGTGACTTAGTTATGATACAACTGATGGAGAAACTTTATCTGTCCAAAACCTTTGATAAGGAAATTGCTCAAGTTTCTCCACTTCGAGGTCACCCCTTTCTGGTGGAAGCATGTTTTCTTCAGAGTTGACCCATGCTGGCTTTTTTCTTCCTAGTGAGTCTGGACAGGATCCGTTTTTAAAAGATTATTTTTTAAGGTACTTTGCTACCCTACTTTCCCCTGCTTATCTTTCAACTGCACTTAGATGATCACGAGATAATCAGTACACAACAGCATTCTTTCTAGCCCTGAGATGACTGAAATGACGACAGAATTAGAAATAAGTGAAGATCTTTCTGAACATAAACAGTGACCAGAACTGATGTGAAGAATCAGAAATAGGACAGTTGTCAAGTATTGGGCTGCTGATTGAAAAAAAGAATACCATATTGACTGTTGATTTAATTTAAACAAAAACCAAAAACTTTTCAGTGCTTTATTTCAGAAGAGAGAAGGGAGAAAAAATATATAGGGTGGGAAAATCAGAGAAGGGAAAGAAAGGGAAACAGAAAGAAGAAACAAGAAAGGAACAATAGACCACAAAGGCACTGGCAGAACTCACAGGGGCAGTGGAGCTGGAGAGAAGCAAAAGAAAAACAGAGCAACCACATGAGGAATGAGGGGGGAAAGTCTCAGTAGTATCTAGACTTGGCCAATCAAAAATCTCAGAGGGCATCACTGTATTTTAGTCAAGTAGTGGTCTTAGACTTGCATGAGTCTTAGACTCTCGAGTTACCAATGACTACAGATCCATCTTTTATTGTCTTTCTGGGATGCACGCATTTTTATTATTGTGGTGACCACCAAGGAACAGCCTCCAACACCTAATGTCTGCACTGTCTCTGCCTCTCACTTTGACTCTTTATTTTATCCTATGCACCAGTGACAGATGAATCTTTCTAAAATACCACCATATGCATGGCATTCCCCAGTTCAAAAACGTTCCATGGCTCTCCTGCCTGTAAATTAAATCCCTTAGGTTCATAATCCAGGTGCTTGGCAATGTGGTCCCAATCAGCCCCATTTCTCAAGAATTCCTCATACTAAACTTTCACTTCAGCTAAGCTGATCCACTGCTGTTCTCATAAGCACGCAGTGCACATTGGTTCCTTCGTTACTTTCCCTCTACATCCCCTTCCCAGAACATCCTCCCTTTGCCCTCTCCTGATACACAGTTGATTCTGGGAAGCCTTTTCCTGAATTTTCCAGCCCACAGAGACTCCCTAGAAGTCCTTCCTTGAACTCCTGGAACCCTAGTTGGCACCATGGATTTAACATATGTAGCATTTTAGTGCTTTGTCTCTAAGTCTTTCCCCTACAACCTTAAAATTATATTGGAGGGTTCTTGACAGCAAAGACATGATGTCATACTTCTCTTTATCCTCAGCACTTAGGTCATTGTAGACGCATAATAAATGTTAGCTGATTAGTAACAGTTGTTTTGTATGACCAAGTGAAAATGCTCAGTAATGTTGTTCTCATTCAGTATTTTCAGTCTCTTCATCTTTGATGGGCAGTCTAGTCTCTCACTAACTTGAATGACACGGGGGACTTAAGAAACAATGGCAGAGAGAATTTGGGTGTGTACTGTTCTGTGGTCCCTCTGAGGCTGGTTCTTGGTCTTTGTGCTTATTGGAATAAATATAATGCTTCTTGACATTTGGCATCTCTTCCTCCTTGGGTGCTTTCTATTTCCCTTTAAGATGTTTAAAAATACCATCAGAATCAGTATTCTTTCTGTGGCTAGTAGTGGAGCTGAATCAATCTTTTCTCCTCTGGTTTCTCTTCCTTTAAATACAGATAAAGAGGAAGTGCAGAGGAAACGGCAGAAGCTCATGCCCAATTTCTCAGATAGTTTCGGTGGCGGCAGTGGGGCGGGAGCTGGAGGTGGAGGCATGTTCGGCAGCAGCGGTGGAGGCGGTGGTGCTGGTAGTACCGGCCCAGGTACGAACCAAGCCTGTTCTTTCACATCTGAAAGGGCAGATTTTCTTCTCCTAGATTTCCTTGTCTGTGGGTTGAGTGTTGTGACATTACTGAACATGATATATTACATTACTTAAAATTTCCCAGCAAACTTTTTTCCAAAGAAATGCATGTTCATCTTATAATATGTAGATAGATTAATACCAAAAACTGTAAGAAGGAAAAAAGTCACGAAGGCCAGTTACCCAAAGGATACCTCTTAACATTTTGGTATATTCCCCCCTCCTTTTTTTTTTTTTTTTTTTTGGTACAGTTGTCTTGGTATTCTTTGGAAACATTGGAAAGGTTTCATATTATATTTGCACTATGTTGTAGATACATAAAATCCTGCCATCAAAGATTAACTATTGTTTTTTGGCAGGTACATACATCATAATACATATTTATACATTTCTCCAAGCACAGCTGTGATCCTTATTTTGCATAGTTTTAATCCATTTACTCGTATGACCTATTTATTATCATGATTGTGTATAGAGTCATGTATGCTGCTTTTTCCTAACGGTTTAACATAAGCATTTCCCGATGGTAATAGAAATTTTACATAAGCATCATTTTTAAGCATCATTTTAATGACTTGTAATAATTCATCAAATGAACAAACTGTAGTATAACTTACTTGAAGATTATTTCCTGTTTCTTATCTAAAATGTTTGCACTGAACTCCTCTATCCACATTGCTTTTCTTTTATTCCAGATAATTTTTGTAAATTAGATTCTCTGAAGTGAAATTACTATGTCAGAGAGTATGACAACTAACACTCACTGCTTCCCAGAGTTTTACCAGCTTGTGCTTCCAGCAGAAACGCATGAGAGTAACCAGTGGGGGCATGTTTCTCTTGAGGAACCAGTATATGTTTCTGTATTTTGTTTTGTTCAGTTTTTCCCTCCAGGGGTTACTTTACTGTCTTCTGTGTCAGCAAGTCTGAGTCTGGGTGGCAGCCACTCACCATTACCCTCTCCCCTCCATGCAGGAGTGGGAGACTTTCTCCAGCATGAGCTCCTCCACGCTGCCCAGAGCCTGGGCTCTGCCTGGGTTGCCAAAAATGTAACCTGGCCAGAGTCGAATTCTGATCGTCCCAGGACCCCCGGTGATGTGCCTTATCACTAAGTCTCAACAGAAGGACCGTGTCGGGCCCACCAAAGCCTGTTCTCACCAGAGAGAGGGACACTAACGTTTGCTGAGTTTCTTTTCATTTAAAAAATCATCACGAGGTTTCATTTGTTTCGCCATTTCAGGGTATGGCTTCCCACACTATGGATTTCCTACATATGGTGGAATTACCTTCCACCCTGGAACCACTAAATCTAATGCTGGGATGAAGCATGGTAAGTAACACTTTTCTTTTTTTTTAGTACTGAGAAAAGAATGAAAAAAATTATTTAAAAATTAATTAAAGCCAAAAAGTTTGTTTTTTTAATCATTACTCACCACAACATTATCTTGAAAAAAAATCGATGAATGCCAGTAAATTAAGAAGATACTTCTTTTCCAAAAAATTCTTATTTCCTGTGGAGAGTATAGATTCTATTCCTGATACTATATTTAAATTTATACATTTACTTTGTACGTGGCATGAACAGGGGAAAGAAAAGAACATTAAATAGGGATATAGAGAGACTTGACTATTCAAACATAAAAAAGTCACCAAACTTAGCTGTTTTCTCTCTTTTTTCTTAAATACTACACTTTTGAAGACACTTAGAGGTTTAGAGGGATGGTCTTTTCTCATCAAATGTATCCCCCTGGGGGCTTCCCTGGTGGCACAGTGGTTAAGAATCACCTGCCAATGCAGGGGACACGGGTTCAAGCCCTGGCCTGGGAAGATCCCACAGGCCGCAGAGCAGCTAAGCCCGTGAGCCACAACTACTGAGCCCACGGGCCACGACTGCTGAAGCCCACATGCCTAGAGCCCATGCCCCGCAACAAGAGGAGCCACCACAATGAGAAGCCCACGCACCACAATGAGTAGCCCCTGCTCGCCACAACTAGAGAAAGCCCGCGCACAACAACGAAGACCCAGTGCAGCCAAAAATAAATAAATAAAATAAATAAATTTACAACAAAAAAAAATGTATCCCCTAATTAGCAGTTGTCACATGATGTGTTCATACTTCTATTACATGTCCATTTTAGTGTACTCATTGAAGAAATAATACAACAAGGTCTTCTCATGTATTTCAACACCTGTTTTACGTCAGGTGCTTTTACATGTTTTAACTGTAATCTTTATGATTCCTCTGTAAGGAAAATATTAGTATCTTCATTTTACAGACAGAGCACACCAAGGTTCAGAAGTGATCATTCACTCACTGAAGGTACATATCTGTTAGTGGCAGAACCAGGATTTGAACCAGGTCTGCCTGTAAAATCTCGGTGTTCTCATAGTAGCTGTCAGGTAGCATAGTAGGACCTGAAAGATTGTGATCAGAAACAGTGCACTGGATAGCTCCCACACCAAAGAATGTGAACTGAGATCACATCTTCACAACCTGCTTGAGCATTAGGGAAAAAAATAGCTGCTCTGTTTTCAAGAACTTTAAAAATTCCACTTCCTTGCAATTCCTAGAAGAGCTTTATTTCATTTTTCTCCTTTACAGATAAACAGAATGAGGTGTACATTTTTAGAAATGTAAAAAAAAAAATTTTTAAGGTCTTAAATAAGTTTTCATCACAAGAAAAAAGAACTTGTAACTATATATGCTGATGGATGTTAACTGGACTTACTGTGGTGATCATTTTGCAGTTTGTACAAGGACTGAGTCATTATATTGTACACCTGAAATTATTACAATGTTATACCTCAATTTAAAAAAAGTTTTTTGAAAGTGACTTTAGAATAGCTCCAAAACGTGTTACTTATGACCATTTTAAAAGGAATTTTAAATTGTTGTTTTTCTTTTCCCTTTGCAGTAACCCTGCCTCCTACCTTTATCTGACCTTTGCTGAAACAGTGAATTATAACTTAATTAATAGATTTCACTGAGGAAGAAAAGCTGAATTTTTGCTTTTATCTTAGGAACCATAGACACCCCATCTAAAAATGACCCTGAAGGTTATGACAAGAGTGATGACAGAGAGGCCATAAATCTCTCCGGGCAGGCAGCAGAGACCACCAAGCAAGATAAACAGTCCTGCAGGCGGGGCACTGAGGCTGATCTGGCGTACTCAGTAGGAGTAAAGGAGGAGAAGCACAGCTCCCAGGGTGAGTGAGCACACAGAGGACTGCACTGTACTGCTTGGTGAGGGCGTGGGTCAGTTCGAGGTGGACAACCTATTTCCAGAAGACAGGTTTATTTTCTGTTGACCTCAAGGCGATGCATCAACATCTAGTTCAGCGTGCTCTTCAGAGCCCTGTGTGCCTTTTGAAAAGCATGTGCCAGGTTATTTTATTCACACTGGGATTTCCACTGTCCCAGTGTTACCTTTGAATATAAAGTACATAAATTTACATATGCTTCTCCAGTCGTCGTCATGCAGTTTTAGGGTATCACGAGAGAGAACCTAAATCATTTCCACCACAGATAAGAGAGAGCAGTTTGCATAACTTTGACAGTCTCCCTTCTCTCGACTGTCATACTGAAGTGGAATTTCGCCTGAAAATAAGGACTTTTCCCTTTATCCTGATGCCTTCTTTGACGAATTAGGATTAGGAGGGACAGTGCATATTTGGAACCAGAACCTATTAGAGTATGTGTCATGGGTCTAGGTCATCCTAGATTATGCCTGGAAGACTTTTTCTGTAAGAGAAAGATAATAAATATGTAGAGTTGTGGGCTACATATGGTTTCTATTGCATATTCTTTTTTTAACACCCCTTCAAAAATGTACAAACCATGCTTAGCTAGGGGGCCGTATAAAAACAGGCCACACACAGGATTTGACCTGCAAGCCACAGTTTTCCTCCCATTGACCTTCAGGAGGCAAAGTTTACAAAAACACCAGTGGCTCTCGGAGAGTCTGTATCTCTGCGGCAGAGACTGATTTTTGACACTTTTTGCCTAACGAGAGTCGTTCAAGACTCCCATGAAGGATTATTTCACCAAGAGCTTATTTACAATTGTGGCAAAACCCAGTTAACATTATTTGGAGATTGATTGTTCCCCTTAAGATAACAGAAACTTCTGAATTTCTTTTCCCCGAACAAACTGTAGACAGATTTATTTGAGGTCAGCCTCTATATTTGTCAGTGAGCCAATGTCCAGCTGTGCTTTTTCTAGTGAACACAACCCAAAAGCCCCAAAAGGAGCATTTTCCACTAAGTCGATGTGTCTCCGGGTATCAGAACACTGATGCCGACAGTCTTGGCCTCAAGCATGGCATTCCTGTAGAGCAGGTATAGTGAAACTCAACTGTGATTGTGATCCACTGCCTTGCAGATAACCTCTTTCTGGAGAAGGCTGTGCAGCTTGCCAAGCAGCATGCCAATGCCCTTTTTGACTACGCAGTGACAGGAGATGTGAAGATGCTGCTGGCTGTCCAGCGCCATCTCACTGCAGTGCAGGACGAGAATGGGGACAGGTAAGTCAGGACTTTTGCAAACAAGGGTTGTTTTAAAGGGGCGAAGAGAGAAAAGTATTGTATGCATGCTGGCTAGAAATGAGAATTGATCAAAGTTATTGGGTCCTGCAACTGAAACACCCTCTCAAGGAAAATAATGTGTCAATAAGGTTGAGTGGCACAATCTCCTTCTCCTGTCCTGTGGCTCTCACCACTTGGGCTCTAAAATAGCCAGGATACTCATCTAAGAGTACAGCACTCTGGGCGAGAAAACTAAGATGGGTGTGGGGAATGGTACTTTTTTTTTTTTTTAACATCTTTATTGGAGTATAATTGCTTTACATTGGTGTGTTAGTTTCTGCTGTATAACAAAGTGAAACAACTATACATATACATATATCCCCATATCCCCTCCCTCTTGCGTCTCCCTCCCTCCCACCCTCCCTATCCCACCCCTCTAGGTGGTCACACAGCACTGAGCTGACCTCCCTGTGCTATGCGGCTGCTACCCACTAGCTATCTATTTTACATTTGGTAGTGTATATAGGGAATGGTACTCTTTGAAAAGCCCTGCTTGACTTGTTGGAATACGATTTAGAATCATATTTAATAAACAAGCACTTGTTTATTGGAATAGGAATATTTGCTTGATTTATTCGAATAATATAATAAAATTTGGTCTTACCAAATCCCTAAAGCGCTTGTTATCCCCGCTGCATATTTGTCATAATAATATTCTCAAGGAAAAGCCCAGTAGAGACAGCACAACAGCAGCAACAAAATCGTTAGGAGGCCGTTGTCATGCTCTCCCAGTTACTGGTTCCTCTACTACTGCCTCTGTTGACGGTCACCAGGCTGTGACGGAATCAGAGTCTTGTGACTGCCCTAACCCGCGTTGTGTGGGAGTCTAACATTCCAAGCACCGTGCTTCCCATTCCTGGTGTTACTGAGCTTGTATTTGCAAAGACACCTGGCTTCTTTCTAAAACGGTTCTCCTAGTCCTTTCATTGAGACTTCTAAAATGATCTCAAAAGCCTATAAAAATAACGAGTGACAGCAGCCCTCAAATCCAAGTCAAGTGCTTTATCTAAAACCTTCCCAAAATAGGGTCAGCAATGAGAAATCCTTCTCTGTGGAAGAGCTCTTGGGCGCTGTGTTTTAAACCTCAGTTTAAACACTGAACCAAGTGCTTTAGGAAAATGCCAGCCTCAGGGTTTCAGACAGAGACCTTTGTTCTCATTCCTTGCAGCTTAACCAAGGATGTGGTGTAACCACTGGCCTTGTTAATACAGTATGAGAGGAACCAGTACAGCCTTCTTTGTGTAAAGTCATGAACAGCAGAATGTTTTTACAGGGTTAAATAATCCATTTAGCATTCAGTAGCATATAACCACAAGAGAAAGCAGTTAACCAAGACAGGACAGTAGCATTTCAGGTGACTTTTCTAGGGACCTGCTGATGAGCCTAAGAAAGACGAGCATAGGTAAGTTAGAAAGGGACTGCTGGTGTTTGAAGGGAGGATTGTGGAAAGGGACACAGGCACATGCATTCAGGTGAGGGCACTGAGGGGAAGGTATAGATGTGTGTAAGGACCTGGATGCATGTGGAGAGGTTGGGGAGGTGGCTTTCCCTGCCCAAGCAGGAGATGAACCCTTAGAGTCCCCGCCCTGGACCCCAAACATACTCACGCAAGCAGGCCTACGGGGCTTGTCGCAGCTGGAGGCCAGAGGGGTGAGACCTGGGGAGACCAAAGAGGAGTCCTCATAAGAATATAGACAAGGGATAGCTTTTGGCCTTCACAGCTCAGTCCCTTGTTTTCACTGAGTTTATCATACTCAGCTAATAATCTGAATCCTGTGGCCGTTAGTCATCACAGAAAATACAATGAAGAAAAAAAATAATAAAAGCTTCTGGTACTGGGGAAATTCCCAAGAGGGTGTGAAAATCTATGGGGGAGGGGGAATGTACTTCTGCTACAAAATGCTGAGCTGCACATGGAAATTTTTAGGCAGTTTTTGAAGTACGACCTTTTTCTTGGTATATGTGCATCATGTCTGCGTCAGACTTTGGGCCCTTTTCAGCAGTCTTCTTCCAGCCCTACGGTTCAAAAGACAGTACTGAAACCCTGAAATCATTCATTTAAAAAATCTCTCAAATAACAAAGTCACAGTTTAGTTTTTCAGGCTCTCCTGAGTCAATGTTAATCCCAAGTAATATACACTTGCTATTTCCAAGAAGGTGGCCTGAATAAAATGACACCTAATATCTTTAGAGAAAATCCAGCCTGTGCCTCAAATCCCGTATGTACTGCCTCCCTGGGATCCTCAGAGTGCTCGGCATCATAACCTGTCCATACTTTGGAGGGTTCATCCTCCTACATGTGCGTCTGCAACTCTACAGAGCAGTGCCCATGAGCCCCTGAAGCAGGAGAGCTTAAGGGATTAAGAGATGGCTTTGGGGCAAGACAGTCCTGGACTTAATATACGACCCGGATTGAGTTCTGTTATACCCGTAAGTCTCACTTTCATCACCTGAAAAATAAGGATAATATCACCTACCTCATAAGATGGTTGGGATTAGTCAGATGATGGATGTCAAGTGCTCGGTGTGGTCTGGTATTAGAAGCTCTAAACAAATAGTAGCCACTTTTTATTGTGGAGTCGTTTCCAATTAATTTTAAGTTTTTTTAACAATTAAAAAAATTTGTTCCTAGGAGTGATGATTGGCACCTGCCAATATTTTCAGCCTCATTAGTGTTCGCCCTAAGTTTGTTCAGTCATCCTTATTTTAGTGCCTAAACTGTGCACCAGGGCTATAAGGCTGACCCAGAGGGAACCAGCCTCTGAGAGGATCACAGGCCAGAGAGGAAGAGGTACAGAAAACTGCAGTCGCTCAACCAAGCAGTAAACTTGAGGGGAGACAGCTTGCTCTGCCTAGGAAGTTGAGGAAGTCTTCTCCAAGGATGTAAGGTTTGCACTGGCATATGAAGGATAAAGAGGTGCCGCTGAGGCAGAGAAGAGGAGCAAAACCATTCCAGGCAGAGGGACTAACTCGGTGGAGAGATACAGTTACATTGTTCCTTCAGAAGTTTGCGTCTAGAGTCTTCTCCCAATAGTTAAGAGCCTGACTCCATTCTCCCCTCTTGGGATCTAGGAAGATCTTAAAAAGCCACCACACTGTATTCGGGAGGAGGTGGCAGAGCTACGTGAGATATCTACACTCTTCTGAACAGATCCTAGCGCAGCCATTTTACACACGTCACCTGTGTGTCGGGGTAAGTCAGGGAAAAGTCAGAGGAGAAAGTGCAAGGCACAGAGGCAGAGCTGGGATTTGAACATAGGTTCTCTGTCTCGAAGCCCGGGTTCCTTTACACCTCAAGGGTCCAAACTGAATGCCCCCAGAGACCAGAGAGCAGGCAGGTACTGGAAATAAGTAGGCAGTAAAGCCTCCCCACCTTGGATACAAGATGTTTCATAGATTCGAGACACTTGGGGGCCAAAGAAAACTAGGTATGAGAGCCAGATACAGTCTGTGAGTCTAATCCTACCTTGGGAATCTTTTTTTTTTTCTTTCCATGAACAGTCTAGTTGATTCTTGCCACTATATTTTTGTTCCAGTGTCTTACACTTAGCAATCATCCACCTTCATGCTCAGCTTGTGAGAGATCTGCTAGAAGTCACATCCGGCTTGATTGCTGAAGAAATTATCAACATGAGAAATGATCTCTACCAGGTAAGCAGAAATATCAAGGAGACAACTGTATAAAAATCCATCGTTTGTACGTGCACGCGTGTGTTTCTTAACAGTAGCATATAACGTTAACAGTTAATAAAACAAAATGTCTCTGAAGGTAATATCTTAAAAGCCCGTTACATGGGAATGTTCTTTTATGAATTAGGATCCTTTGATCTGTGGGTGTAATAGCAATCACCCCACAATGCCTGCTGGGGGACTGCAAACTTTAAACTTCAGAAATCTGCCAAAGCAGTCGATCCAGCATAGAATAAATATGTCACATCTGTCAAGAAAAAATGCAATTGGAAAAAAGTTAAGTTTGAAAAGCTAGTGATTTACAAGAATTTTGAAGTCTGCTAAACATGTTGACAGCATCTAGATTAAATGCGTATCAAATGAAGGGTGCTGAATCAGAATACAGAAAGGTAAAAAGGTTGTTTGAGAAGGAAAAAGTGTCTTTCAGAAACAGAAAGCTCAAGGTGAAGAAAACAGGGGACACCAAAGGGATTTGCCCAAATCAGGTTTACATAGAAATTAGGTGGGTTCAAAAGCAGCTTGAGGACCTCTGTTACAGAGGTCTTCAAATATTTCAGATAGGGGAGTTGACTGGAGACTCAGTTAGGCTGCCTGTTGGGCACATGCAGATTTCAGGTGAGAAAAGGAGATTAAAACTGTTGGACAGAACCAAAGCCTGGATGCTGGGTGTAGGGAGCCGGCAGACCTGGGCCAACCTGTCTGGCTAAGGGACCGAACAAGCAGGACGTACGTGAGCAGGGTTCCGCTCTCCAGAGCTGCTCCCTCCTCCCTCCCGGGGCACTCTCTCTTCCTGCTGCCTTTCCCCGGCCCCGTCAGTCTTCTCTACAGCCTCCTGGTCTTGCCGCCTTCTCGGCTTTCCTGTTTTCTCCTTCCCTTCACACGAACCAGAGTGACTTCCCAAACTTCCTTGGCCTCTGTGGTATGCTTGGATGCCTGATTCAAGCACATCCCTTACTCTAAAAATACAGACGACCATCATGCATAATTATGTACACAGTAAACCATCATGCATAATTATGTACACAGTAAAGGTTCTGTTCCAGTTCTCAGTTTTTTAAAGCAGGTGATGTGAATCATTTTTATTTCCTCAAAGCAGAAGTCCTGAAGTGTTTACATGTATCTCTCCATAGATTTTTATCTGTGGACAGGTGTTTCCCGATAAGGGAAAGTAATGGATGTAAGGCGTTAGGCTTCTTCTTTGGCTGTTATGCTTAAGATCAAAGGAAAAATGAAGTTGGGGATTCTTCGCTGACTCATAAAATAACTAGGATGAGGTCTAATTTTAGATATATATTTAAAGGATAGCTTCTTCAGATTTTCATACCATTTTGGGTGTTGCTGGTATTTGGAAAGTCATTTGGCCCTTAGAGCTTGCTTCTCGCAGGCTTTTGGACTGATTGTCCCTTTTCACCATCCCAAGTGTACAAATAAAACTAGAAATGGGATGTTGTCACTTCTCAGTCCTCCTTTCGAAGGCAGCTTAACTTCACTGCCTGGAGGTCAGATTGAAGGAATTGCTTGTTTTTCTGTTTATAAATAGGACCTGCAAAGGACACCGCACAACAGGATATTAGTAGTTGTGATGTATTATGTGCCAGACGCCTTACTGTATCGTTTGGGTACATATATTGAGACTCTCCAGTGTGCTGGAGACAAAAACTCTCAAACCACCACCTTTGACACTTGTGTGCCTTCTGATTTGGGGAGTCTCAGGAGAATGCAGGTCCGTTTTCCCCACCTTACATTGTTCTCACTGATGGGCAAGGATTCGGGATCCCCCTGGTTTGCCTTTTAGGTCTTAACACACACACCCAATGGCAACTTTTATTTGAGAACTAGAAACCCACTAAGATTTAGACTTCCATTTATCTGTTGTAAAGGTTTCCTCTTAGCTATTCGTGATGGGAAATTAGTTCCCTAAGCAATTTGGATTATTTGGCAATTGTCTTAAACATTCTCCCAGAATACCTTTCACTAATCTTAGTACATTTCTGTGGCCATCTGTCACGATCAAATCTCTCTGCCACCCACCCTCTAGAGAAAGACACACTCAAAATAATCCAAGTGCATAGGGTTAAGATTTTTCTGAAAATACTTCTGAAACCTGTTCCCTTTAAACCCTCTTTTCCTCTCCCATTTCCCTCCGCACAACATAAACAACAACTCCAGTGTGTGTGATATCAGCTGTTTTATTTGCATATGTTCCTGTAAAACATTAGTGGGGTTTTTACGCATGTATTGTTTAATGTTTCTAATTATTATAAATATGTGTTCATAGTTTTTAAAATAGTACATAAGGATATACATTAGAGAATCAAGGTTACCCTCCCTGGCAGCATATACGTCTCCCAGCCCCACTCCCAAATATAACTATTGTGTTTATAAGTATTTTCCCAGGTATTGGTTACATAAAAAAATATATAACTTTAAATAGATGTTTTAGTATATCCTTACACAGAGTCCACATTATATTATACATAGTGCTCCCGATCTGCATAAACCTTTTCCTTAAATTTTAAATACAATTATAGATTCATAGGTGGTTACAAAAAAAAAAAAGTGTACCAGGAGTCCCATGTACCCTTCACCCAGTTTCCCCAGTGGTAACTTCTTGCATAACTCTTGTCCAGTATCAAAGCCAGGAAACTGACCTTGATAGAATCCACAGATCTCATTTGGGTTTCATCAGTTTTACACGCACTCATTTGTGTGTGTCCATATAGTTCTTCATGCACGTATTTTTTAATTGCATAAGTGGCTTTGTGCTACATGTCACTATATTTCTGCCTTCACTGCTTATGCGATTTATCCACGCACCTGTGTGTACAGCTAGTTCCTTGTTTCTACTCCTGAAGAGGATCCCATAGTTTACATCTTCCACCTGTTATGTACCTGTTCCCCAACAGTGGACACTGAACCAGCTTCTCTCTTCCTACCTGCACAGACAGTACTTCAGTGAAGAGTCTCACCCATGTGCCCTTGTAGATTTGTGTCAGATACACAGACAGGAGTGAGATTGCTGGGGCATTTGTGTACTTGGCTCTGCAGAATGTCTGTATAAGTCCGTATGCCAGCAGGCATGGCATGAAAAGTCCCTGGATTCCTACGTTGTGTAATTGCTTAAGATATAATCCCGGGGTTTAAGATCTAAAGCCTAAAATGTCATAGAAAACCTTCATGGGATCATAGGAAAAAAAACTTAAAAAAATTTTTTTTACTCATGGTAAGAGATTTTGTATGAAATGAAACTTATATTGAAACTACAGATAATTTTAAATCTCTGAATGGTATCATGTGATTTCAGATCTTTTTTCCAGTATCATTCTCTTTCCTTTTCCCATCTTCCCAAATAACATATCTGATTATAAACACAGCTTTTATTTACTTATTTATTTTTTGAGAGGAAGGCTCTTGGCTATAATGTCTAAAGTTCTGAGGACATGATTCATTTCAAGCCAGGATGTAGTTCTAAGGGATGAAAAAAATAAGGGTGAGAGTGGAAATTTAGAAAAAAAATCCATTTCTGTTATATTAAATAATCACTGTAGCAGCTTCCCTGGTGGTGCAGTGGTTAAGAATCCGCCTGCCAGTGCAGGGGACACAGGTTCGATCCCTGGTCTGGGAAGATCCCACACGCCGCGGAGCAACTAAGCCCGTGCGCCACAACTACGAGCCCAAGCTCTAGAGCCCGCGAGCCACAACTACCAAGCCCGTGTGCCACAACTACTGGAGCCCGCGCACCTAGAGCCCATGCTCTGCAACAAGAGAAGCCACTGCAATGAGAAGCCCGCGCACCGCAACAAAGAGTAGACCCCACTCGCCGCAACTAAAGGAAGCCTGCACGCAGCAACAAAGCCCAACACAGCCAAAAATTAATTAATTATAAAAAAAATAATCACCGTAATGAGACTTAGGCAGCACAAGCATCTTTCATCCTGATTACATGTGCCGCGCCCCGGCCAGGATGTTGGTGGCCCACCTGTTGTCACTGCTACAGCCACTAACTGCTTACTGAGAAGGAAAGTTTAGGCAAATTGTCACTAGACAGGCTGGATTTCACAGGCTTCTGTGAAATAGACTGACTTGTATAAAAATACATTGCTGTTCTGTGTCAGTGGCCTCAGTTCTTTGAAAGATACTTCCATGATTGTGTCTGTCTTAACTGATTTTGAAAACACTTAGTTTTCAAAACATCTCATTTGCATTCACTGAGGTACTGCCTCGTGGGCAGGGTAATCAAATGGACTGTTTACACACTTATTAGGTGTCAGCAACTCAGCTTGTCTGTCCATCTGAGCCCTCTTAGTGAGAGGTAGTTCTCTGGTCCTAGTATGACTTTGAGAATCCTCTAAAATGGGGGTGACAGAGTTCTATCGATTGGTCTCATGGAGCCAGTCCACGGAACAGCAGTTTTTAATTTAGCACATTTTTTTTCCATGTCAGTATAGAATGACAGCACCTTTGTTAATTGGTTTCTATCGGGCAGTTTATTTAAACTTCTTCAGTAAAACCATAGCCTTGATTTGATTTGTTAACATATGATTTTTCAGCTGAAGGTAGACTCCTAGAAATTCAAGAAAACTAAATTTACTAATAGATGAGTTAACATATCAACAATCACTTGGCTGTAGTGAGAAACAAGAAAGCTATTAAGAATTGTAAATATAAAAAATAATCTTGATAATTGAGCAACTGTTAGTCCAGTAAATATATTGGATTGGCCAAAAGGTTCGTTCGGTTTTTTCCGTAAGACGGCTCTCACAGCACTTGGTTGTCTTTAGCTTCATTCAAAACAATTTTGTTAGATTGTATGTGACAGCTGTCATATCAGCATGCATTTAAAAAAAGACTTATCAAAATTGGTGATTTTTTTGTGTAGCCATTTTAATATTGAAGATGGAAAGAAAACATTTTCGGCCTGTTATGCTTTATTATTTCAAGAAAGGTAAAAACGCAACTGAAACACGAGATTTGTGCGGTGTATGGAGAAGGTGCTGGGACTGATCGAACGTGTCAGAAGTGGTTTGCGAAGTTTTGTGCTGGAGATTTCTGACTGGACGATGCTCCGCGGACCGGTAGACCAGTTGAAGTTGATAGCAATCAAATCGAGACTTTAATTGAGAACGATCACCGTTATACCACTAGGGAGATAGCCGACATACTCAAAATATCCAAATCAAGCTTTGAAAATCATGTGCACCAGCTTGGTTATGTCAATCACTTTGATGTTTCGGTTCCATGTTAAGTAGGGAAAAAAACCTTCTTGACCCTATTTCTGCATGCAATTCTCTACTTAAACGTAACAAAAACGTTCCATTTTTAAAACAAATTGTGACAGGTGATGAAAAGTGGATACTGTACAATAATGTGGAATGGAAGAGATCGTGGGGCAAGTGAAATGAACACCACCAACCACACCAAAGGCCAGTCTTCATCCAGAGAAGGTGATGTTGTGTATATGGTGAAATTGGAAGGGAGTCCTCTGTTATGAGCTCCTTCTGGAAAACCAAACGATTAATTCCAACAAGTACTGCTCCCAGTTAGACCAACTGAAAGCAGCACTTGACAAAAAGCATCTGGAATTAGTCAACAGAAAATGCATAACCTTCCATCAGGATAACGCAAGACCGCATGTTTCTTTGATGACCAGGCAAAAACTGTTACAGCGTGGCCGGGAAGTTCTGATTCATCTGCCGTATTCACCAGACATTACACCTTCAGATTTCATTTCGGTCTTTACAAAATTCTCTTAATGGAAAAAATTTCAGTTACCTGGAAGACTGTAAAAGGCACCTGGAACAGTTCTTCGTGCAAAAAGATTAAAAAGTTTTGGGAAGATAGGGTTTCCCTGGTGGTGCAGTGGTTGAGAGTCCGCCTGCCGATGCAGGGGACACGGGTTCGTGCCCCGGTCCAGGAAGATCCCGCATGCTGCGGAGCGGCTGGGCCTGTGAGCCATGGCCGCTGAGCCTGCGCGTCCGGAGCCTGTGCTCTGCAACGGGAGAGGCCACAACAGTGAGAGGCCCATGTACTGCAAAAAAAAAAAAAAAGTTTTGGGAAGATGGAATTATGAAGTTGCCTGAAAAATGGCAGAAGGTAGTGGAACAAAAGGGTGAATACGTTGTTCAATAAAGTTCTTGGCGAAAATGAAAAATGTGTCTCTTGTTTTTACTTTAAAAACCAAAGGCACTTTTTTGGCCATCCCAATACTTCATTAGCATATGATGTGGAACAGAGAGTAACTCATTTGCAAAGGTGAGAAGTTAATCTGGGAATGAGAAATGGCCCCTCAGTATCACTCCACCTATTGCAGTCACAGCTCATAAGCCTGTGGGTTACAAGTATGCCGCTGACCAGTGTCATCTCCTGCCTGTTCTCGCCAGACACCCTTGCACTTGGCAGTGATCACCAGGCAGGAGGCTGTGGTGGAGGACTTGCTGAGGGCCGGGGCCGACCTCACCCTTCTGGACCGCTCGGGTAACTCTGCTTTGCACCTGGCTGCCAAAGGAGGACACGATGAAATTCTCAGCATTTTACTCAAGCACAAGAAGGCAGCACAACTTATCAACCACCCCAACGGGGAAGGTAAGAGACGGTGTAACCCTCTCTGTCTGCTTTCTACACAAAAAGCAGCTCTCTGGTAAATGTGTGTTATTTGATTGGCACCCCAAAGTGCTTTCCTCAGTCACTTAGAATTCATCATCTCTTTTGGAAATTTCCATTGCTGGCTGTAGCTAATTCCTTTAAAGATGATTTGGAATAGTCAGTCAGTAGGAGGAAAAAGCAAAGGCCTGAGCAAACACCAGTCTTGGTATGTAGAAAGCATCCGTTATTCGGAGAATGTTTATATGCGCTCAGTGTCTCCTGAGAACGTGAAAGGAGTCTGGGTTTACATGCAGAACAACTGACTTACAGCACCTGTAAAGACTGTCTGAAGGAGAGATTCTGTCGGCACTCGACACGCTGACCCCCGACAGCCTTCCCTCCCCGTGACCGTGCCTGTGCTTGGGCTGCAGGTCTGAACGCCATTCACGAGGCCATGATGAGCAACAGCCTGCCGTGTCTGCTGCTGCTCGTGGGCGCAGGGGCTGACGTCAACGCTCAGGAGCGGAAGTCGGGGCGCACGGCGCTGCATCTGGCCGTGGAGCACGACAACATCTCCCTGGCCGGCTGCCTGCTCCTGGAGGTGAAGGATGCGCTTACCTGCCTTTGCATTCAA
The DNA here is from genome assembly GCF_003031525.2 of Neophocaena asiaeorientalis asiaeorientalis. Lineage (NCBI taxonomy): Eukaryota > Metazoa > Chordata > Mammalia > Artiodactyla > Phocoenidae > Neophocaena > Neophocaena asiaeorientalis. Next base: position 8,167,015 of record NW_020185337.1, on the reverse strand, counting down.
TTCCCAAAGGGGATTGGGGGAAATCTTTTCGGAGAATGATGCCGCGAACAGGTTATCTCCCTACATTCTGCTCCACCTTTGTAACATCTACTCTATCTACTCGACGCTTCAGAATAGGAGCTCAGGTTCTCCCGGCACCCCTTGCCTGGTTATTTCTAACTGGGGATTTCTTCAATGGCAGAGCCTGCCCAAAATAGCAACAGGGCTGGTAATATGACCTGGGGAGCCATGCAGACGGGGAGGTGGGGAAAAAAGGGCAAGAGAACCTTGGACTAACCCTTTTCTGTGTGGGGGGATTTTAGGGTGATGCCCATGTAGACAGCACCACCTATGATGGAACTACACCCCTGCACATAGCAGCTGGGAGAGGGTCCACGAGGCTGGCAGCTCTTCTCAAGGCAGCAGGTAAGGGAGCCTGGCGGTCGGTGATGGAAAATGTCATCAGGAATGCAAACCCAGCCTCGGTAGAGCAGCCATGCCACCTTCTTAAGCCACAGACCCGCTGCGGAAAGGCACAAGTAAATAAAAGTTCTCTGGCAAATCACATTCAGCTGCCGTAGAGGCACCGTTTGGACTAGTAATCCTGGGCTTCGTGCTGACAGTCACGTTAGTTTTTACTCTCCAGTTCACCTGTTTGTTTTGGATGTGGGTTGTCTTCATTGACTCCCATGACAAGAGATCTTCTTAACGTTGAATCGAATTCCTTGTAGAATTCGGAGCAGTATCCACCTCAGGTCATGTCACAAGTCCTCAGAAGGAAAAGTTTATTGGTATAAGAAATGATTTAAAGACTTCCTTTTGCAAGAAAGGTCCCTGAGAAGCCAAAGTAATAGGAAAAAACAAGTGGGCCATGTGTTGAGTACTGTCATGTACCAGGCACTAAACATCGCTAGCTTCTGTTGGGCTGTTGGGCTATAGGCACTTCCCATGCACTGTCTCATTTAGTCTTACTTAATCCACAATAACCCTTTGAGACAAAGCCCATTATTAGTCCCATTTTATAGCCAAGGAAACAGACTAGAGAGACTTCTGCATCCCGGTCCCAGGGCCCCAGTAAGGGGCAGAGCTGTGAGTCACACCTCGTCACCCTGAACTTCCAGACTCCATTCTCTCTGCTGTGTTTCTGTCCCCTGTTTTGCTCAAGAATTTGAAGGTGTTATTCCAATTCAATCCTCTCTTCCTGTGAAATATAGAAAAAACTATTCCTGCTCATCCTTGAATCTCTACTGCCTTGTGTATTTAGAACCTCAAAAAATGTTTCATGGAATTGGTATCTCGAGCCTGTCCTGGCCTATGTGATTTACCTCAGAGGTTATTAAAATTTTTTTAGAAAATAAATGCTTCACAAATTCAAGAAAAGAGAAGATTAAATACCTTCTAAAAAAAACTGAGGCCAGAAAAATATAAGAACCTTTTCTTTGGCAGCGCCGCATTTTTCTGACATCACATCCCGAATAAGCAGCAGCCTTTTCTTTCCTCCTTTGTCAAGCTGACGTTCCCGTGAACAAGAGACGATGATTGCAGTGTGTATGAAGAGTGTGGGGAGTCACTGGTTATAATTAAGAAATGCCTTCAGACGAGAAGCTCTGACCCTTCCAAGGATGCTTTCTCTCTAATTCTCAGTATCCCATGAAAGGAGTAGCAAGTAGCAGTTTCTCCAGTATATAAATGAAGAAACTCAGAAGAAAAATCCAGTCCTGGGCTTCCCTGGTGGCGCAGTGGTTGAGACTCCGCCTGCCAATGCAGGGGACACGGGTTCGAGCCCTGGTCCAGGAAGATCCCACGTGCCGGGGAGCAACTAAGCCCACGCACCACCACTACTGAGCCTGCACTCTAGAGCCCGCAAGCCACAACTACTGAAGCCTGTGCACCTAGAGCCTAGGCTCCGCAATAAGAGAAGCCACTGCAATGAGAAGCCCGCGCACCGCAATGAAGCGGGGCCCCCGCTCACTGCAACTAGAGAAAGCCCACGCGCAGCAGCAAAGACCCAACGCAGACAAAAATAAACAAAATTTAAAAACAAAAACAAAAAACCTAGTCCTGAGCTCAGAGTCATGAAGAAGATCACTTAAGGAACAGACCTAGTTCAGCTTCTCCGTCTTTGGTCCTGCAAATTGTTCATCCTAGTTTCTCTACTGTTTCCGTGGTCGGGTGACACTTACTGCCCTAGAGATCAGGCTACAGAGTAAGAAGTGGCATGCAGATCCTCTCGTTAGGCACTCCCTATTATTGAAGTTGTCAAAAGTCAAACGTCCTCCCAGCAAGACTAAAACAAGGTCCTCTTTCCAAAAGGGGAGCGTGCTGAACTTCCTGCTCTTGATCAGGCAGCAATAAAATAGTCTCTCGAAGCCTTTGAGAAGTTAACTCTAGCCTTAATTTTTGAGTCACTTCCGGTGCTTCTCGCTGCTGGCTAAGGAACAGACTAGATTTTCCAAGATTGGCCCTAACTTTTTCAACAACTGCACATCCTACCAGAAGGTTTTCTTGGCATGTTGCGTTTAAGGATCAGTGCCGTACCCAGGAGTAAAGCGGAACAGGTTGGCACTAGACAGCAAGCAGCTTTGCTCTTTTGAGCCAGCAGGTGAAGAGGCTGAGAAACGTGCGGCGCTGGGCATCAATTTGAACATTTAGGACCTTAATCCTGAGCGTGCACCCTGGTCCCTGTAAACTGCTGCTGTCAGTCCTCAGGTTAAAGATGCATCGTTCACTTGAAAACTATCCTATAGCGTTAAATGTGAGAGTCAGCGTGTTCCAGGTCTTTTGTTTTTGAAAGTGTCCTTGGCCATATGGCGTATCTGCAGTCACCTTTACAGTCAAGATGCATTAGAACTTATTTAAATTTAAATTTTTAAGTTTAAAAGCAGGTTTCTGGATATTTCAGTAGAAAATGTGTTTTTATATGGTTATAAATAAACACGTTTTATCTATTTATAGACGCTGACCCCTGCAGGCAGTTAGAAATTGACAAGATGTGGGTTTACCTAACGCTGTGTTAACTTGACTTCGCAGGAGCAGATCCCCTGGTGGAGAACTTTGAGCCTCTGTACGACCTGGATGACTCTTGGGACGAGGATGGAGAGGATGAAGGAGTCCTGCCAGGAACCACCCCTCTGGATATGGCCACCAGCTGGCAGGTGAGTGCGGCTCCGCCTGTGTGCTGGCTGCTCCTGAGGGAGCTGCAGGCCCAGGGACGTCAGAGCAGGTGGCCTTCCTCGGTCTTTACTCCCCAAAGCACATGCCTGTTATTTTTTTAAGAAAGTCTGTTTGTCAAGAGCTGTATTTATCTTGAAAAGCCTATCTGTGAAAGATCTAGGTCAGCAGAGTTCTGAGTGTAAAAGTATATGCCCAATCAGATCAGAGTTAGATGAGAGACACGAAATTCACGCTACAGGCTACCCACTCTGAACTCACACCACAGTCGCTCCCATCTCAGTTTCTGAAGCCAGGATAAATGTCACGGTTGGCTTGAACTTCGGTAAGTGATTTCTGAACATGAAAAGAAATGGGGATTCTTCTGAGGATCTGCACAAATGTAAACAAAGTAAACAGCCTTAAAGCTTTCCTCGGAACTCTGCTGACCTGAGATCTGAAGGCGAAAGCAGTCACTGGGTCTTTTGGGCGCCGGGAGGGGAGCCAGAGGGAGGAGGTGGGCGGCCCAGCTGAATATTAACCCTTCGCAGGGCCAGGTGCCGCTCCCTGTCCAAAACTGCTCGCTTGCCCCTCACGGGCCGCGTGGGTTGAGCTGAGTGACCCTGGCGGAGAGACCACACGGCTCTCTTTACGTTGAACGCCTTGTTTTCCCAGAAGCCTCACCACAGAACACAAAGATAACCCACTTCAGTGACCCCATGTGGTCCTCGCCCAGGTCAGCCAGCCACCAAGTGACTGCAGAGAGCGCAGAACAGCCCCCAGAGCTATGCAGTTTTGTTTTTTTCCTCCCTTTTAACCTAAGACTTTTCTGGCCCCGCAGTTAAAATGTGGATGGTGCCAGGAGGCTGACCCCAAGCCCTGTGAGCGTTTGGACACCTCAGTTTGGGCACGTTCGTAAAACTCGCTCTCAGAAGCCTTTTCACTAGGGAGGAGGGGCAGCCGCAGAGCCCAGCTTCACAGCTCAGCGTGAGCTCAGCCCCCTCCCTAGCTCTCAGGGAACATCGCTGACCGACACGTGGCTGACTGGGTGGCCTAGACTGCCTCTGCCCCTCAGCAGGGCCGTGGCCTTGGCTCTGTGTGAGGCTGGGTTGGGTCTTCCTCCCCAGCTCAGGCGGCTCCCGCGGAGCACAGCCTCCCAGGCCCAGAGCCCCCCCAGAGGGCACGCGTATCCCCGGGCGATGGTACTGACCCCTCTTCCCATTCCTCCGTCTTTGGGGTCCTGGCCCCTCCTGAGGAGGACACGCCGAGTCCTTTATATTACAGAGAAGCAGATTTCCGTCATGGTCCCTGTAATGTGCAACATCTCCCCGTGCTTTTCCTCCCAACAGGTATTTGACATATTAAATGGGAAACCCTATGAGCCAGAGTTTACATCTGACGATTTACTGGCACAAGGTGAGTTGTGGGAGAAGCGGGTTCTTTGAGCCAGTGTCATCTCCACCCTGTCACTGAAGGGGGGGTCAGGGTGTGCTGTGAAAGGCACAGGGGCTTCTCTCAGAATCAGGAGACCCTGGAGGGGTGCCACGGAGACGGTCCGGCTGTAAATTACGACAGCGTGGGCTGCTGCTGACTTCCAAGTGAAGGAGTGTGATTGCTTCCCCGGGGCGGGAGGGTGAGCTGTGTGGCAGTGATCCATCCCTCCGGAGCGTCTCTGGTCGGTTAGGACGGTCGTGTTTCTTCTTTATTCTCTTCAGGAGACATGAAACAGCTGACTGAAGATGCGAAGTTGCAGCTCTACAAGTTGCTAGAAATTCCTGATCCAGACAAAAACTGGGCTACTCTGGCACAGAAATTAGGTTTGGGGATACTAAATAATGCCTTCCGGCTGAGTCCTGCTCCTTCCAGAACTCTCATGGACAACTACGAGGTAACACGTCGCCTTACATCTTTGACTACGTTTATTTGACTTTGCTCTGTTAACACCATTGGCTGGAGCAAAATCCCTTTCCTTCTCCCTTAACTCTGAGGAAGAAAATCAGTCATTACCCGTGTCCTGGGAGGGTTGACCCAGGACAGCAGGAAACCCACCTTGGCTGTTTTCAGACACCTTGAGAGAGTGTCAGGATGGTCCCAGAACTCTGATCTTGCTGAACAAAGACGAAAGACTGTAGTCAACCTTCATGCCTTGCCCTCCCCAAGAACATGCCTTGACCGCATGTCAGCACATGGAACCAGTGACGTGACTCCTTGCGGAGCCATTTCCTGGTGATGCTTTCCTTTCTAAAACGAAAAGGTAGAAAAACACGGGGTGAAATTACTTTCTGTGGCAAAGTTCATCATCAGCTCGTTTCTCAGTGGTTTCCAGAGCTTCAGGGATATGGGGTAGACTTCACTCTGGGTAGAGTTTTACTGCCTCGGCACTTTCTCTGCTTACTATAAAGTGCTTCTCCGTGATTTCCTGAGTGGTCTTTGAGCTGAAACAGGAACCTTGATTCAAAGACCGCGTATCTTTGAGTTGCTCTCTGCCCTGAGAGCAACCTCCCAGGCCGCCGACTATCTCGGGGAAGGGGCGTGCTGTCATGTTCACAGCCTGCCTGTTTGTCCCTGCACAGCTTTGAATGCAGAATCCTCCTCCTCCTTCATTTGTGTCTCGCAGGTCTCTGGGGGGACAATAAAAGAGCTGGTGGAGGCCCTGAGGCAGATGGGCTACACCGAAGCCATTGAAGTGATCCAAGCGGCCTTCTGCACGTCGGGCAGTGCGGCCACCAGCCCGGTGGAGGCTGCCCCCCAGGCCCACTCGCTGCCCTTCTCGCCTGCTTCCACAGGGCAGCAAATAGGTAAAGAAAAAGGATTGAAAAAGCGATCGAGACATTTCCCCGTCCTGCCAGGCTGGCGCCTTCAGCCTCTGGGGCTGTGGCCTGTCCTCCCCACCACCATCTCCTGGACACGCCATCCGCTACGTCCATCTCCCTCAGGGACCATAGGTTGTACTGTCTTCCTCTCCGGACGCTACCATTCAGGGGAGGGGCTGTCCCCACAACAGCCACATGGGCACCCGAGTCGCTCAGGTTCACGGTAAATACCAAAACAGCAGGCTGCAGGTGGTGAAGGCAAGCATTACTTCTCTCACTGCTTAAATTTGCGAAAGAGAGAGAAATGTGCAGACCCGGGTCGGTGGGGGCAGGACTAGCGCCCCAGGCTGTGGACTCACGCTGCGACGTTTCCCACCGCTGCCCAGGCTCCCCTCCTGTGGTCCTGTCTCTCCTCCCTTCAGCCTCCCCCCGCGTCCACAACGCTGCCCCGTCACCCCACCTAGAACGCGTGCCCTAATGGACTCCCAGCGCCGCAGTCCTCCATTTCCCTTCAAATGTATTCTCCTGCCCTAACAACCATTTCTCTCATGCTCTCTCCTCCTACACTGCCCACACCCCTTCCCACTCCTCACTCATCCCGTGTCCTCGCCTCACTCCACCGAGAACAGAGAAACCACTAGACTTCTCTCATCTTTGCACCATCAGACCACCAGCCCGCCTGGGCCCGCCTCTTGCCCGGCCAGGTCCTGCTCCTCTAACCCTCGCTTCGCTCTCACGCCTTAGCGTTTTCTCCCTCCCGACTAGATCCCCTCGCAAGCGTGCTGTAGTTTCTCTCATCTTTTCAAAATAAAACGGAAACAAACATCCCCTTGATTCCCCCATCCCCTTTAGCCGCAGCCCGATTTCTCTGTTCTCCTACCCAGCCAGGCTTCCCGGAAGAACTCTGTAGCGTTCTTCTCTCCACCTCCTCTCCTTCTCCTCGATGCCCTGCGCCTGCACTCGGCCTCTACCCCACCCCTGCACCAGGCCCCTCTCACCACGAGGACCGGCGTCTGCTCACATCTGGTCACCATCCGCTCGCAGCGCGCATCCTGGGGGACCGCTCTTCAGACAGCCTCCCCTCCGGGCTCTCCCCTGGCACGCTCACCTCCACACTCACCTTTTAAAGTTGCAGCCTCCAGAGCCCCATCCTAGGCGCTCCTTACTCGTCCTCACCTGCCCAGGACTCTTGATACCCACTCACAGCCAGGCTCGGCGCTGGCCATGGCGGTCACAAACACTGCCATCCTCCAAGAGGTTGCGACTGCGTGTGAACGCTCGCTGGCCCTGACTACCCCCATCCAGCCCACCTCCATCTCTTGCCTCGATGCCTGCGGCAGCTCCTAGTCAGTCTCCCTGTTTCCAATCTCTCCGCCCGCCTTCAGGCCATTCCCTACACAACAGGTAGTGTGATTCTTTTTAAAAATGACATTCCTCCCTCCCCTTCATTCAGCCATTCAACAGATCTCTACTGAGCACGTCTGGCATGCCTACCCAGCAGTGTTGCAGGCATTGAAGATGGGTCAGTGAGCGGCAAAGACCGTGTCCCTGCTTCATCTGCTCTCTCTTTCAAACATCGCTTTCGCCTGCGCTTCCTCCTGCCCCCCTGCCCTGCCGCGTGTTCCTTCTGCCCCCCCAGATCACTAGTCCGATCCAGGCTCAGGGTCTTTGAGCTTTCTCGTCCCCTTCCCTGCAGAGGTCCTTACCTGGTGGGCTCCTTCTTGCCGTTCAGTTTCAGCACTGGTTTCACCTTGCTGGGGTGGGAGGGCCCTTCCTAGGGGAGTGAGGACAGGTGTTGTGCGTGCTTTAGCAAGGAATAGCGCATCCACCAGAAAACCACCCACATCTCCTGTCATATGACCTGACGCTCTGTCTACACGAAGAAGTAGGTAAATACTTACATTTTAAAAAGCCTTAAGCCCTCAATTTATAGTCATTTTTAAAATACCTCCCAGTTCCTAGCACATAACAGAAACCCATAAAGATTGAGGGGTTGAATAAACCAATAACAATAGCCATGCCACTGCCATTAAGGTCTTAACGTTTTAACATCGGAATTTAATATACAAGAAGGTAGCTCTTTGATTTGTGTACAGTGGACTTGTTTCCTTGGTCACGCTCTCCCTATAGGAAATGATTCACATTGCTCAGATCCCTAAAGACACTTCCCAAAGGAGAATCTGACCTAATTTCATCAAAATCACCTTACTTTTTTGGCTACCAAAATATTTTTGAGGCAGTGTATAGTGTCTAATAGCATACGAGGCCCAGAGGGAGATCTCATTTTTATTTCCTACTTCTGTCACCAATTTATTTTGCCTACGTTCAGCAATTTGCCCAGCTATAAAATAGGTAATACAGTGGGTGGAAAAAATACACCTAATTTCTAAGAAAAAAAAAAAAGGTAGACTTTGAGTCTAGAGCATTGAGAAAGGATTCTGATAAACATGAGGCTAGATTATAAGAAGGAGAGGTGAAAACACTTGGCTAACTCTGACGTTTTCACGCTTTTTATAAAGCTCAGTGTTTTCTGTCCCCCCCCCCGTGAACAGTAACAACACCTGGGGCGGCGTAGGTGGGCCCGTGGTGACTGGTGCAGGGGAACAGGCAGAATTCTGCGGCCCACGAGCCTTCCAGATGCACACGGGAGCCCAGCGGGGATGGCCGTGTTCCCCGTGCACCTCTGTGAGTCCGTGCTTTCTCCCCCCAGACGAGTTCCGGGACGACAGCGTCTGTGACAGCGGCGTAGAGACATCCTTCTGCAAACTCAGCTTCACAGAGTCTCTGACCAGCGGCAGCTCCTTGCTAACTATTAACAAAGTGCCCCACGATTACGGGCAGGAAGGACCTCTAGAAGGCAAAATTTAGCCTGCTGGTAGCTTCCAACACCGAGTAAAACCAAAGCTCTGAAAGTCCATCGCGTTGTCCAGAGGAAGGAAGTGCATCCGAAGGTGCTCCGAGGAATACCGGCCTGCTTGGATCGCTCTGGGGTGTAATTCAAGGCCTTAAACGCGGATTTCTTCTTTGGTTCTGAAATGAATTTTAGTTCAGTTGACTTACCGATAGTATCTACGATCACAGCCCGCGGCTGGGCTGACGCCTCTTTGGGAGTGCGGTAGCTTGTTGAGCTTTACCAGCTGCTTTCTGTTATCATTGCTGCTGTCCCTCTGCTGCTTCCCCACTGTCATTAAAAGTTGTCACAGTCCCTACTGGGTGTTCCTTCTGGCCGTCCATAGCACGGTTGTGCATTCAGATTGATTATGAATTTTAAAGTGAGAGTTATTTGGTGTGTGATTTAAAAAAAAAAAGGCTCATTAGGACTTCCCTGGCTGTCCTGTGATTAGGACTCGGTGCTTCTGCTGCAGGAGGCCCGGGTTCGATCCCTGGTTGGGGAACTAAGATCCCGCAAGCTGAGTGGCTGGGGAAAAAAAAAAAAAAGCTCACTGCTTTTCCTAATGTGGTTCTCTCTGTGATTTGAAAAAAGAATATGTACATGTCAGTATTTAAACATGGTTACAATCAGTCCTGAAAATGGTATTTCCCCCCTTTGGCTGCATTTTGCTATTGTAAATATGTTTTTTAGATCAAATACTTTAAAGGAAAAAATGTTGGATTTATAAATGCTATTTTTTATTTTACTTTTATAATAAAAGGAAAAGTAAATTGATGAGCTCATCTTGTTTGATCTCTACAAATATTATTCCTTATAATCACGGGATCATTCCATAGCCTGGTTCTCACATTCACAGTTCCTTCTAGAATCAATTTTTTGATCCAGAAATGAGCACAAAAAAAAAAAAAAAATTTCAACCTGAGATGAAAGCTTTGGGTTTGTCAAATCCTTGCCAGGCTCATTGCATTTAGGCTGTGTCACTTCATCTTCCGCCATCATCTCATGCAAAACTGTTTCCTCTTCAACCCTCAGCGCGTTCCCAGTGCCCCTGCGATGCATAAAGTATTGAAAAGCCTTCCAGCACGAAGCTTTGCTGAACTCTTCACTCAAGAGGCTGAAAATAAGGGAGAGGAGAAGTGAAAAGTGTTTGAATGAGGTGCTGTGGCGGACACTGTGATGTGCAACCCAGATCCTTCTTCCACAAAGGACTTGTCAGCCCAGCTGCTGGGGGCACACTAAACCAGTCCTTCATTGTCATGTCAACAGCCTTCACCAGGTACAGATTCCATCTCAAGAAACCACTTTCTTTCCTCATCCATAAGAAGTAACTCTTCATCCCTTTAAGATTTTTTATGCGGTTGCAGCACTTCAGTCACGTCTTCAGGCTCCACCTCTAATTCTACTTATTGTTTCCACCACATCTGCAGCTCATTCCTCCACCGAAATCTTGGCCCCCTCAAAGTCATCCATGAGGGCTGGAATCAACTTCTTCCAAACTCCGGTAGGAATGTGGATACTTTGACCTCTTCCCATGAATCATGAATATTCTTCATGGCATCTAGAAGGGTGAATCCTTTCCAAAAGGTTTTCAGTTGCATTTGCCCAGATCCAGCAGAGGAATTTCTACCTATAGCCTTACAAAGTGTATTTCTTAAATGATAAGACTTGAAAGTGGAAATTACTCCTTGCCCCACGGCTGCAGAAGGGATGTTGTGTTAGGAGGCATAAAAACATCGTTAATCTTGTTGTACATCTCCATCAGAGCTCTCGGGTAACCAGGTGCGTTGTCAATGAGCAGTCCTATTTTGAAAGAAATCTCTTTTTTCTGAGCAGTAGGTCTCAACAGTGGGCTTAAAATATGCAGCAAACCATGCTGTAAACAGCTGTGCTGTCACCCAGGCTTTGTTGTGCCGTTGATAGAGACAGGCAGAGTAGATTTAGTGTACTTCTTAAGGGCTCTAGGGTTTTTAGAATTGTTAAGTGAGCACTGGTTTCAATTTAAAGCCACCAGGTACATTAGCCCCTAACAACAGAATCAGCCTGTCCTCTGAAGCCAGGCATTGACTTCTGCTCTCTAGCTATGAAAGTCCTGGATGGCATATTCTTCCAATAGAAGGCTGTTTCATCGGCACTGAAAGTTTGGTGTGTAGTGTAGCCACCTCGTTCAGTTATCTTCGATCTTCTGGATAACTTGCGGCTTCTACATCAGCACTTGCTGTTTCACCTTGCTCTCTGGTGTTATGGAGATGCCTGCCTTCCTTCAGCCTCTTGAGCTAACCCCTGCCAGCTTCAGACATGTCTCCTGCAGCTTCCTCACCTTTCTCAATCTTTACAGAATTGAACAAACGGAGGGCCTTGCTCTGGAATAGGCTTTGGCTTAAGGGAAGGTTGTAGCTGGTTTGATCTTCTATCAGCAATAAGGCTCTTTTGCTTTCTTACCTTTGGTGTGTTCACTGGAGGAGCACTTTTCATTCCCTTCGAGAACGGAAGGGAATTGGCTTGGCTAACTGCTGCGAGAGGCCTAGTTTTCAGCCTTTCTTGGCTTTCGACATACCTTCCTGAGCTTGATCGTGTCTAGCTTTTGATTTAAAGGGAGAGACGTGCAACTTTTTCCTTTCACTTGAACACTTAGAGGACCTTGTAGGGTTATTAACTGGCCTGATTTCAATATTGTTGTGTCTCAGGGAATAGAGAGGCCCGAGGAGAAGGAGAGAGACAGGGAACGGCCATTCGGTGGAGCGGTCAGAACACACACATCATTTATCAGTTAGGCTCACCGTCTTCTATGGGCATGGTTTGTGATACCTCAAAACAATTACAATAGTAACATCAGAGATCACAGATCGCCATAACAAATACAATGATAACGAAAAATTCGAAATATTTCAAGAATTACCAAATTGTGACACAGAGACACCAAGTGAGCAAATGCTGTTGTAAAAAATGGCGCTGGTTAACACAGGGTTACCACAAACCTTCAATTGATAAAAAAAACAAAACAAAAAACCCCCCTGCAGTATCTGCAAAGCACGATAAAGAAAAGCGCAATCAAACGAGGTATGCCTGTATTCCAGTTTTTGAAAGTTGTATTTTTAAAGTAAAAACAGTAGCTCTGAGTTCCCGTAATTCTCCAACAGCAAACCCATGCCTCCATTCCTCCGCCAGTTTCATTCCTCTGTGAGAAACAGCTATTTTCCAGGCGGCCACGACGAGGCCTCCAGCCTTACGGTATCGTGCGGACACTCCTTCTCCCGAGGGGAGGGGCCTACGTTCCTTCCCTGTACATCTAGCCAGGTGTGTGACAAGGGGAGCAGCGATGCTAAGGGATTTCCAAGGTTAGGTAAGAAAATGCAATACAACTTCAGTCCCCCTGGGTCGAGTCTCTCCCTCCTGGAACCCAGTCACCAGGCATGCTCTGAGGGAGCCAGTGGCCACGTGGAGAAGCCACGTGTAGGTGTTCAACCAACAGCCTTCACCAAGGTCACAGCCAATGCCGGCGTCAGCCGGCAGACGTGTGAGGGAGTGAAGCTTTGAGAGGATTCCAGCCAGAGTCACACCTGACTAGCCTTCACGCTGCCTCAGCTGGCACGCGGAGGCCTGCCCCAGTGGCAGATTCAGGAGTAAATGAAACAACGGCTGATGTTTTCAGTCTTAGGTGTGGGGTGGCTTGTTACCGTCTCCAGGTCTCTAGCCCAACAATTCCCACACCAGGAGGTCACTTTAAAGAGAAGCTGACAGCAGGAACAACGAAGCAACTCATGCCCAGACTAAAAATAACATTCCCCTACTTTAATAAGAAGCCCTGCTTCTGTTCCAGAAACTTCCTCTCTCTCCTCCCAGATTGCAGCGCTGGCCTGAGCCTCTGCATGGTGCTCAGACAAAAAGGCTACCAACGCTGTCTGTGCCTCTGAGGAAGGAGTGTTTTTCATTTAGGACCAGTAGATGAGGAAAAATACCAGAAGGAATGCAGGAGACAGGTGGAAAGCTACAATGGGCCTGAAATAAACCTTCCCAGAAAGCTGTCTCTCAGCATCGTGATCCACAACTACTGAGCCCACATGCCACAACTACTGAAGCCCGTGCACCTAGAGCCCATGCTCTGCAACAAGAGAAGGCACTGCAGTGAGAAGCCCGTGCACCTCAACGAACAGTAGCCCCCGCTCGCCACAACCAGAGAAAGCCCACGCACAGCAACAAAGACCCAACGCAGCCAAAAATAAAAATAAATTAATTAATTAAATAAAAATAGCTCCCTTAGAACCTTCATCATCTTTTGAGCTTTCTATACCCTGCAAGCATAACCTAGACTTTTTCAGGATCGGCAGTCTTTCTTTTTTGGCTGTAGGAAGCCAGCCCGCTGCTCATTTACCCACCGGAGTCCCCTGCAGTAGTTGGATGTGGCGAGGATATTCCCAGCACCATCTCGGAGGGCAGCCCCACAAACCCACAAACCGGACCCTCTGCATCTTAGCAGGAGAAAAGAGGGGAAGGAGTCAGGCAGATTTGAGCATTTGTTATTTACCAGCCCCTTTGCTTTAATGAATTCTAGTGATAATTCTCATGACATCCCCACGGGGTACATATTTAACCCCAATTTTACAATGAGGAAACAGATAATCTGAATATTAACTAACTCACCCCAGATTCAAATCCAGGTGTGTCTGATTCCACAGGTTATTCTTTAGCCATACCTGAAGTCCTGTATGTAAGAGAGAAAGAAAAAAATCCATACAAATCTGTATAAGGATGATGGAGTCATAATGTACCCCAGGCAAAATGCAAAGTGAACCCAGAGTATCACTAAAAAGATATGTTGCTTAAATGTTCACATGACTTGATTTTCCCTGTAATAACAGGCTAAGAGGCTTAACTATAAATTATTCGTAGACTGGAGGTCTCTAGTTGCATCTCTTTCTCCTCCTTATTTTGTGTTTTTGGGGGAACTTTCTTTCTGATTGTGCTTCCGCAGGTAATGGACTTAGGGAGGCACAGAAGTCCAGAGAAGAAGGAACTAAAATTCTTTTATTTTCTTAAGGATCACAGAACTTAGGGCTAGACAATATCTTAAAGATCATCTAAATAAATCATCCAAATTGCCATCTTTTTTTAAACACCTACGACGTGAAAACATCTCCTCCCTATAACCCTCAGTATAGCTGCTGCTTTGTTTCACCACCAATCCCACAGACTACAAGTTCCTGCCCATGGGTTTTCTAGATTTGTCGCTTGGGTTTGGGGTTGAGGGAGGTGCTGAGGAGGGGCATGAAATTAAATGGATAGCATTCTCCGTGATTATAGATTCCACTGTGTCTGTAATAGCCTGCTTCCATTACCCTGGACAAGTGACTAGGTCCACAAATTGTTAAAAGTTTCTTAGAATAAGAGGGAGGAAGGGGCTGAGACAGCATTTTCTCACCTCCAGCAATTAGCTTTTCCATGTTGATATCTCTCTCCAAAATGATTATTTCATTAAGATATCACAACAACCCTCAAGGAACGAAGATACGTATTCGGTCTAGATTTCTCGAGCATCTGTCACCTGCCAGGCTCTACAGTGAGTGGTGACTCATTATCCCATATCACTTGTTCAAAAACTCTGTGAAGTAAGAACTTTGTTGCAATTTTACAGATGAGGGGACTGAGGCACACATAAAGCTTTTAACCCACAGGATCTCCTGTCTCCACTCACGTGTTTCAATAAACCACACTTGCAGTAGGGGACAGGGGTGAGTAGGGCGTCTCTCTTCCACATAGTCATGAAGGGATCCAGGCTGACAGTGACTCTCCCTCCAACCCTTGGCTCCTAAGGTCTTGCTGGGGGTGATGGTCCAGTCAGCTGGAAGGGAGAGCACGGAGAAGTACGTGTGGGGGTTTAGAATGGGCCCCTTCCTCCCTCACACTGCACTGGAAAAAAACTTTAGTCCCATGGCCACAGCAAGAGCTGGGAGGCTACCTACGTGGGTGATCTACTTTTGTTCCCAGTATCAGGAGGGAGGTTGCTTTTGGCAAACAGGTTGCGGTTTCTGGCACAAATCAAAATTCCTTACCTAAAGGATGGAGATTGAACCTGAAGTTCCTTCAAGTTCCAACTTGTGTGCAAACATCCACTCACTCTGAAAGTCACCTGCAATCATGGTAAATGGCCATCATCAAGGGCAAAATCATTTCCCTGGATTAAGAAGGAAAGATGCATTGGAAGGACAATGTCACAGGTTCTCTTACGGAAATCCTCAGAGATGACCAAGGGTATTAGATCAGGTAGGATGAGGGGAGGGACAGTTACCACAGCAAAGTCTTGTTATCCCTGCTCTGACTCAGGAGGACTCCCGCTCTCCAGCTTCCATGGTCTGTAGTCCCTTAAGTGCCGTGCAAGAGCCCCTGGGCATGTTGATGCTAAAGCTGAAGGTCTTCAAGTGGCCGTGGTGCTTGGGATCCCACCCAAAGGAGAGGGACAAGCAAGTTCATCTTTCTTTCAGTCTGCAGAGAACTGGCAGAAGACTAGCAGATGAAACTGAATTCTAGCAATCCCATCTCCCAGGCTTCCTTCTTGGGACTCAGGAAGCAGAGCTGGTGCTAAAGATGGTGAGATGAAACCTTGAATACGATGGCATCAGCTCAGGGAGGGTGACGAGTTGATGCCGGATATCAGATAACCATGTTGCTAGGTCTATTCTCTGGCCAGAGAGAGATTTTTTCTTTCCAAACCTGTTTTACAGTTTTCCTTCCCTTTCCTAAGGCAAGAATGCACAACTGAAGTTATTTTTGCTTCAAAAATTTTAAATGAAGGGCTTCCCTGGTGGCGTAGTGGTTGAGCCTGCCGATGCAGGGGACACGTCCCCAAAAAAAAAAAAAAAAAAAAAAAAATTTTAAATGAGGAACTTCATGCCATGATTTTTTTTCTTTTGCAGGACAACCAGTTTGTCACTTTGTTCAAATGTAAATGTTCTCTTTTGCTTTTGAAATAAACTTCCTTTCATAATTTTGAAAAAATATAAAAACAGAACTTGTAAACATGAACGCTGTCTTTTACAAGATATTTTCAAATATTTATTCTCATAACAATCTGAGAGGTAAAAAGCAGGCAGGGGGAGTAATTCCTGCCATTTTCCACAGACAGAAAAAGATGCTGAGGTGCCTGGAGGTCCCCAGCCTAGTGTAAGGGGCTGGACTCAGCCATCAGTGCTCCCACTGTGCTCCTGGGCCTCTCTCCACAGCCAATCACGGACTGCACGACTGCTCTGAAAGGCAAGGTGGCACAGACGTGCCCAAGGGGGGGTAGGCGAAGCTGCCCAGGTGCTGGCACTGAAGGCTGGTACACCAGTGGGAAACTGGCATCCCATCAACAAAGGACTCGGTGGCTTCAGCACGTGAGGCACTCACGCTAGTCTCTGCAAATGAACCCCAGAGGGGCCGCCAGAGTCATGCTAGTTTTCTCTCCCTACCCATCCTCCTTCAGCCTCACTCTCCTTCTTTGGCTTTGGAGCCCTCAGAAGCTTCCTCTCAACACCCTGCCTGGTCCTGCCCATTTCCTTGTGTCCCTTCCATCCCACCACAATTCAAGCCAGGGCATCCAAAATGCTCCCCAAGGGGCACCGCGTTAATGCAGAGTCCTGTCTCACAGCCTGGCCCAGAGAGGCCGAAGGATCAGCAATCACATCCCTGTGAGGACCCACCGCAGCTCCACAGGCAGGTACCACCACCGGAGCAGGGCCGCCCAAAAGAAACATTCCCGTCTCCTTCCTAAATATCACCCCCTGCACCCCTTCCATCACTGCCTGGGCCCCAGCACCAGGGGTGACTTTACCTCTCCCACAGACGGGGACATACATGCCCCGGAAGTATTTATGTGCTCATGGACGACTGGGCAAGTCAGCCTGATGCCAAAGCAGCCCTTAGCCGTCTTCTCCTTCCCAGTGTTGATCTGGGAAGGTCAGAGTCACCGTTTGGCCCCGACTGCTTTCCTCCCTCACCAAAAGCACGTCTTGAATGATGATCAACATATGCACACAGCAAATGCACCAGGGACCGTTCGTTTTAGTTCTGAAAGGCAAAGAGACTCCAGGTTTAAAGCTTCAAGAAAGAATGTGTGGCCAGCGAGTCACCCACAGGGTCACCACCTTAGACAGAAGAGGCCATGCTGGACCAGGAAAGACCCTCCATTGCTCCCTCCATCACCAGAAGTTTGGGCCTTTCTGCAAACCATGCCGTAACTCACGGTTTCAGTAACTCATGGTTTCAGTCCTTCTCGCTCTGCGTCACTGTGGCTTTTAAGAGATCATCTGACTTCTCCCCCATCAATCAGCTATGCTGGAGGCTTTGTGCCAAGTTTTCATAGCTCCGTAGCAGTTAAATTGGGATTAAAAATCATTTAGATGCCCTTTTGCCCAGGTAGCAACAATGAAGGGAAATGAAATAAACTGAAAGGCAGACAGCAGAGTCTCTCTGCAGGTCTGACCCTTGGGATCATCAGCCTCACGGGTGCCCTGCCTCTGAACCGGGGAGCTTAAACAAAGCTGCTGCCTTCCTTCCTCCCTCTCCCCCTCCTCCCCGCTTTCTCCCTCTATCCATCCCTCTTTCCTTCTCTCCTTCTCTCTCCCCGTCTCTTTCTTTCAAGAAAGACTCCAGAATTCCAGGACACTGGCATCCAGCTCTCTGAAGCCTGGACAGGGGACGGGGGTGGGGGGTGGGGGGCGGTCCCCACAAGCTCTTCCTTAGACTCCCCTCCCCGCTTTACTCTGGGGGAGCTTATGGGAAACCAGTGCCCTGGCCCAGGGTCCCCTCCAGCCACCACCAGCCTCATTTCCTGTGCACAAGAGGCCTCTGCTGGAAGAAGCAGAACTTTGCACCATCACCAAACAGCTGGCATACCTCTTGTTACTCAAATTTTTGCGTCAGTAAAATTGGAAGGAGGCTCACCAAAAGAAAGAAATTTAGAAATTCTTCGGCTGACTGCCTGAAAATTTCTCCTCCAACTCAGGTCACAGAAGACTGACGATTATTTTCCTTTGGTAGAGAAAACTTAAATCATTCTGTTTCTTTTGGCAAGGAAAATGTCAGACCCCTAGGCCTGATCATCCCGGCCCCAGCCAACTGTATTCTTTGAGGAATAATCATCATAGCCAGCATTTACAACTCACTTACCCATCCTAGGCATTGTAAGTCCTTTATCTTACGTAGTCCTCACAATTCTATGAGATGGTAATTCCTATTAACCTCATCTTAAAGATAAGGAAACTGAGGCTTAGAAGTTAAGTGATTTGTCCAAGTTCAGTACGTGTTAGAGCCAAACTTGCATACTGGAGGTTTATTATCAGACCAAGAGCCTGTACTGCCCTCTCCAAGGTCTGGCTATGTCTCCCTGCAAGCCCTGCCTTTACCCACAAGAATACTGTTGATTACAAAATCAAAACACCTGACTATGAGTGGCTTAAACAAATAGAGACTTTCTTTTAAAAATATCATTGTGGAGGCTTCCCTGGTGATGCAGTGGTTGAGTCCGCCTCAAAAAAAAAAAAAAAAAAAAAAAAAAATCATTGTAAGACGATCGGAGATAGATCTAGATTTTACATGGAATCTTGCCTTTTAAAAATGTTAATAAGTAATACAACTTTTAAAAACACTGCGTGGGCCTACAAAATCATCTGCTGGCCAAATATGACTTGTGTATGACCTGAACCAATCGTACTTTCAAAATGACCAGGCAGGGGACTTCCCTGGTGGCGCAGTGGTTAAGAATCCGCCTGCCAGTGCAGGGGACGCACGTTCAATCCCTGGTCCGGGAAGATCCCACATGCCGCGGAGCAACTAAGCCCGTGCGCCACAACTACTGAGCCTGTGCTCTAGAGTCTGCAAGCCCCACTACTGAGCCCGCGTGCCACAACTACTGAAGCCCACATGCCTAGAGCCCGTGCTCCACAACAAGAGAAGCCACCACAATGAGAAGCACGTGTTCAGTATTGAAGAGTAGCCCCTGCTCGCCGCAACTAGAGAAAGCCCGCGTGCAGCAATGAAGACCCAATGCAGCCAAAAATAAATACATTAAAAAAAAAAATGACCAGGCAGAGTGATGAGCTGACAGCTCTGAGACAGAATCAAGGTCCTTACCTCTCCCCTTCCAGGAGCCACTGCTGCCCCCTCACTCCTATGGGCTCCCCTGGATGGTGCTGTTTCCAACCCTCATCCAATGCCCTGAGCAAGTGCCAGTTCTGCCCACCTCCCTAGGCTTTCCTCGATGACGTAACACAGAGGTAATGATAATGATAATAACATTTATTGAGTAAGTATTGTATGCTATCAATATCTATGCATCAACCCATTTAGTCCTCACAGTTAACATATGAGGTGTGATTATTATTATCCCACGTGTACAGAAAGACCCAGTAACTTATATGCAATGTCAAACAGCCTACTAATAGTAGATCTGGAACTCAAACATATGTATTTCAAAACATATGTGATTTCAAAGCCCATAACTTTAACTGTTGTAGGATGCTTTTGGTTATAAACTCAGAATACCTGACTACAACTGGATTAAACAAATAGGCCTTATTTTTTTATAAGACCAGAGTGAGATGATTACAAGGCTAGTTCAGTAGTTCAACATCCCTGACATCTCCCTATTCAACACTGTTTCTTCAAGGTCACAAAAAGGCTGCAGCAGCTCCAAGTATCAGGCCTCACACAACAGCCTCCTAACTTTGGCAACAGCATAGGGTTCCTCCTCAAGTCTCTCTCTTATTAGGCAGGAAAACCTTCCCTCAAAACCCCCCATTAAGTATCACCTCATGTTTCATTTGCCAGAATTGAGTCACATGCCTAACCCTAGACCAATCACTGGCAAAGGAGAATAGGATTAGTATAACCAACTATGATTCAGTCCCTGGGGCTGCACGTATAGCCACTTCTATTAGCAGAGAACAGGAGGAAATAGCTGTAGGATGGCCTGCCAATAATGTCTGTTCCAACTACAGGAAACATGTGAATTGTCTCCCAGGATCCAGTAAATCTTACAAAAGCTGTAATAAGTAACATTACAGAATAAGAACAAAGGGTTGTTCCCACATACATTATGAGACAGGAATGAGTACCAGTTGTCAACCAGAAATTTCCATGATCCCAACACCCCATTTCCCCAGATTTCTAGGCCATTCTGGTGTTGCTGTCATCCTTTGTACTCACTGCATACATAGCACAACGCGGCACAAGCTGGTGCTCAATAAATCCCGTGCAAAGGCTGAGACCTGACCTAAGGAGTTCAGCTGCATCACTGGTGCATACTCTCTTTTCATGGCAGGATTCAGTAACCTCTGTCTAAAGAAAATGAGAGACAGTTATAAAACATGACACAGTGACGTGATGCCCGTATTTCTGCAAAGCCTGTTCACTGTTTGGCCCCTATTTGAGGGCTCAGGGATGTCATGGCAGGTTAGTCCCCTTCAGCTTACTGATCACAAGCTCAGAGCCCAGCCTAGCTGACCAGCTGGTCTTGTGCTTTTCCTCCCTCGTGTATTAATTACAGTGACAGCCTTTTAAGACTCCTTTCTCAACTGACATTTCTTTCATTTATTTTTTTTTATCATAAACTTTCAAAAAAACTTTCCTAAAGTGTTGAACAAGATGGCCTTATCCTACGTTGCTCCCCAGAGAATATTCTTCTGTCTCAAATCTGTGTCACTTTAGGAATGCTTGGGAAATACATCTATCTCTCCTGTACTCCGGTTCACTTTCATTCCAATAGCGAACAAAATCTTCCTGTTTATTTTCCAAAGTCAAGTAAGAGGAAAAAGGAGAAGAGTTTTAGTGAATGTGATTGAGAATATTACCATTTTTGCTGTTTTATTGATTCTAAACTGGGAAGATGTAATCCTGCGAGCTGACCTCTTTCCATCTCACTCTCTGGAATGCGCTTTGCAGCCACACGGCAGAAGGACCGGATACTGGTCTTCCCATTCTATTAATGTTTGCATAACCACTAACAGAAAAGCCTTCTCAGAAATCCAAAGCCAAGAGTGACTACATCCAATTCTATGCCAGCAAACGTGGCAAAATAAATCTACTAAAATGGTAGAAATTATTAACCTCAGTGCCACATACAAACTGTGAAAGAACGTTTTGGATGTAACTATTCTCTTACAGAAATAATGTATATACAACACATTTCTCTCCTTTTATAAATTGTTGTCAGCATTTATGTCCATTCATTAATTTATTCTTCCTTTACAAATTCATTAGTTTCTGACATCTCCCCCCTACACACACACTTTTAAAAAAATTCTTAGGGCTTCCCTGGTGGCGCAGTGGTTGAGAGTCCGCCTGCCGATGCAGCGGATACGGGTTCGTGCCCTGGTCCGGGAAGATCCCACATGCTGCGGAGCGGCTGGGCCCATGGGCCATGGCCGCTGAGCCTGCGCGTCTGGAGCCTGTGCTCCGCAGCGGGAGACGCCACAACAGTGAGAGGCCCACGTACCGAAAAAAAAAAAAATTCTTAAAAGACATTTGCCTTGAGGAGGGGAATTAAGATGGAGGACATAGAGCTTCCCCACCCCCCAATCCCCACACAGACAGAGCAAAAAAACACCCACTTGTGGAACAATTCTCACAGAACACTAACTGGGAACTGGCAGAAGAAATCCTATACACCCAAAGCTGCTAGAAAGATCTCCATGTAACTGGGTAGGGCGGGGAAAAAAGCATCAGGCCGGGACCTGTGCTCCTGGGAGAGATCTGTAAGGAAACAAGGTCCGCATGGGTGGACCCTCGCCCAGAGGAGTGAACCGGTTGACTCACAATCTGGGCGTCCCAGTCCTGGGGTCCTGCAAGGAGGAGACAAGACCCCTTGCCCATCGGGAAATCTGCTGGGACAGACAGAAGGGCTGGAGAAGCCTCGACTTCACTCGCAAGGAGTGTGCACGCTTGCAGGCATGCTAACAGTCAGGGCAGAAAAAGCCTTGACCTGGCGGCTGCCACCTCAGCACACTTCCCAGTATGAAGGGTCAAACAACCAGGTCCTGCCCACTCCTGTCCACTCTCACGCCTGCTGTGAGATCTGGGCAAAGATTCAGTCTAGCTACACAGAGACAGACTGGGGCGCCTGGGGAGTGACCTAGGTAGAGCCACCGAGACCACTGTCAGCACGTGCTCTGGGCTGGCGGTCCAGCCATGGCAGACATCGTCAGCACGCGCACCGGGCAGCACCACGAGGACGAGCAGCATCTAAGCTCTGAATCTTGGGCAGACAGGCCCAGGAAGCGTGCAGGCGCAGGCAGCGGCTGTTTCCCAGAGAGAGCGCCCTGGCTCCCCCCGCTTCACACCGTGGCTTAGCACCAGACCTGGGGCACACAGATCCAGGGATAAGCCACCTCAGTTCCTGCAGACACAACGCCCCGACCCCAAGTCCCAGCCCACTCCACACCACAGCCTAGCCCTAGATCTGGGACAAACACAACAGAGAAAGAGATGTGGCCCTGGGTTGCTTCTAAGCAGAACCGTGGATGCCTACACAGGTGGCACATGCATCACCTTTGGGGCAGGGCACACACTCAAGGGCAAGGGAACCTGATCAAACCCAACCCTCAGGGCTTCTACTCCAACAACTGGGCAGCAGACCCTGCCACTGACAGGGTGGTGACAGCCACAGGGGAAAGAGGAAGCCCCACCTCACATCCAGCACAGGCTCTAGACATTACAACACCAACCACTCCCCCTTAGTCTAGGGGAAAACAGCCAGCACACTCTTAGGAAAGGCGTGGCTGGCATCCATACCAAAGCCAGTCCTTGCACCAAAAACACTGAACACAGAGAATACACAGGACACTCCCACATAAAAACACCCCTTTAGAGACTTCCTCTGGTGGCCCAATAGTTAAGAATCCGCCTGCCAATGCAGGGGACACAGGTTCAAGCCCTGGTCCGGGAAGATCCCACACGCCACGGAGCAACTAAGCCCGTGCGCCACAGCTACTGAGCCTGTGCTCTAGAGCCCACAAGCCACAACTACCGAGCCCATGTGCCACAACTACAGAAGCCCGCACACCTAGAGCCCGTGCTCCACAACAAGAGAAGCCACTGCGGTGAGAAGCCTGCGCACCGCAACGGAGAGTAGCCCCCGCTCGCCGCAACTAGAGAAAGCCTGTACACAGCAATGAAGACCCAACGCAGCCAAAAGCTAATAAATAAGTAAAGTTAAAAGAAAAAAACACCCCTTTAAGGCCACAGTAGATAACTTTCTCTGTCTCTGTGAATTTAGGAGAAACAGTTAAGTAAAATGAAAAGGCAGAGGAGCTACTCCCAATTAAAAGAACAAGAGAAATCCCCTGAAAGAACAAATAATGAAACAGACTTCACCAGTCCACTAGATCCTGAGTTCAAAAAGGAGCTAAAAAAAATGCTAAAGGGATTCAGAAAGATTATCGATAGAAACGCAGATCACTGTAACGAAGAATTAGAAACTACAAAGATGAACCAGTCAAAAATAGATGATTCGGGAAGAGATATGGGAACTTATGTATAACTGATTCACTTTGTTATAAAGCAGAAACTAGCATACCATTGTAAAGCAATTATACTCCAGTAAAGATGTTAAAAATAAAAAATTAAAGAAAAAATAGATGATTCAACTGCTGAGATATAAACCAATCTACAAGCAATGAATAGCAGACTAAATGACAGAGAAGAACAAATAAGTCACCTGGAAGATGGAATAATGGAAATCACACAATCGTAACAGCAGTAGCAGGCAGGCAAATTTTTTTAAAAATGAAAGCTACGTACAAGATCTACGGGATAATATAAAGTGTGCCAACCTATGCACAATAGGGGTTGCAGAGGGAGGAGAGAGAGAAGGGCATCAAAAATGTATTTTCTTTGTTTTATGCTTTAGTTACTGAAGCCTTACAAGGTTATGTAGAGAGGTACCATCTTCTGTACCAAAAATAGACAAGAAAATGCTATCGATACTGGTGTACTGTAATGTGAATCTATACTGGTGAACAGAACTTTTTGTTCCCCTTATTAAAACCGCAGCGTCCTTTTCTCATTTGTAGCTTCCTGCATCACCCCAAACAATAATAATTATATATATATATGTATACGTACATATGTATATGTACACACACATATATAAAGAATGACGTTGATAATGTGATCATGGAGACATTATCTTCACAAAAATGATGAAAATATAAAATTCTGTTTTCTTTTCTACGTCAACCCTAAGTATCCCAAATCCCCTTCATTTACAAGTGTTTGGCTTTTCTCTCCCCTCGAGGATACAGGTCATGTTTCCAGCCCCAGGTGGTATTCCACAGCTTCACCAACTTTATGAGAAGTCTTGTGCCTGCCCTCAAATATGACGGATGCACATGCTGGGTAAAATTATGTTTAAAAACGCCACTCCTGAGACTGTTGTTACAGAAAGTCGAGCTAGTTTAAGTAAGACAGCACCCGTTTCACTATGAGGATTAGCAGTGCAGTGACTGACGTTTCAGATGGTCGGAGGACAGAGAGAGAGACTGATGGATAAAGTGTATCTCGAAGGAAATCACGTTCGATGTTAGATTGTTTGGCTTTTACATTTTAATTACTTCTTACAGAAGACTGCATTAAAAAACCTTGTACTTCTACATAGCGATTTATCCATTCAGACCTTTTCTTTTAGAACAAGAAGTTTACATAAAATCCTACCTTCTAAAGACTGAGAAAGTGCCGGCTGCAGTTATCATGAAGAAATCCTCTGGCTGACTTCACAGAGCTTGAGTGTGATCCTGTAGTCTTGTTTCCAGTTCCTGAGTCACCACAGTGATGTTCGTTATTAAAATTGTTTGGGGGAAACTGGGCTATTTTCCACAGTGGTTAAGCAATGCCTACACATCCCTTAAATATTTCTCTCTTCCTTGGGATAAATGTTAGCATTCAGAAGAAATCTTCTCACTTATGATTTGGAAAATTTCACGAGTGCAATCAACTGTACATTTAAGCAATAATTAACAAATATTTCTGGCATAAAAATTACTTTATAATGTTCTAACTTGTTTTATAAGTTTGAATAATGTTTTTGTCCCTTAATTGACTTTGTATTTGTGGATTTGATAATCAGACTGACAGCAAATCTGATATCACTTAAATAGGAATAGATTGCTCATCTGTTTAATGAAGTAGTTAACGTATTTAAAATATACAACACAAAAATTTCTCATCCGCAACTTTTTCCAGAACTATGGCTTTAAGCACTTTTCGTATAAATGCATATTGTCGATTAAAGGTGACGAATCCTAACCATCTCTTATTCGTTGAACTGGTGCCATGTTCCATCAAGAGCAATAAAATTTTCCCCAAATGTCAAAAAAAAAATGTATTTGAATAAATTATGGCTGAAAACTTCCCAAACCTAAAGAAGGAAACAGACATCCAGGTACAGGAAGCACAGAGGGTCCCAAACAAGATGAACCCAAATGGACAACACCAAGACGTACCATGATTCAAATGGCAAAAGTTAAAGGTGAAGAGAGGATTCTAAAGGCAGCAAGAGAAAAACAGAGTCAGTTACAAGGGAACCCCCATAAGGCTGTAGCCAATTTCCCTGCAGAAAATTTGCAGGTTAGAAGGGAGTGGCATGATATATGCAAAATCCTGAAAGGGAAAACCCTGCAACCTAGGATACTCTACCCAGCAAGATTATCATTTACAATAGGGGAGAGAAAGAATTTCTCAGAAATGCAAAAACTATAAGAACACAGCAATTTCCTCTTACATTTCTTCAGTGATCTCTTGGTTATTTAGTAGCGTATTGTTTAGCCTCCATGTGTTTGTTTTTTACAGTTTTTTCCCCTGTAATTAATTTCTAATCTCATAGCGTTGTGGTCGGAAAACAAGCTTGATACGATTTCAATTTTCTTAAATTTACTGAGGCTTGATTTGTGACCCAAGATGTGATCTATCCTAGAGAATGTTCCATGTGCACTTGAGAAGAAAGTGTATTCTGCTGCTTTTGGGTGAAATGTTCTATAAATATCAATTAAGTCTATCTGGTCTATTGTGTCATTTAAAGCATGTGTTTCCTTATTTATTTTCTGTCTGGATGATCTGTCCATTGGTGTAAGTGGGGTGTTAAAGTCCCCCACTATTACTGTGTTACTGTCAATTTCCCCTTTTATGGCTGTTAGTATTTGCCTTATATATTGAGGTGCTCCTATGTTGGGTGCATAAATATTTATAATTGTTATATCTTCTTTTTGGTTTGATCCCTTGATCGTTATGTAGTGTCCTTCTTTGCAGCTTGTAACAGACTTTATTTTAGAGTCTATTTTATCTTATATGAGTATTGCTACTCCAGTTCTCTTTTGATTTCCATTTGCATGGAACATCTTTTTCCATGCCCTCACTCTCAGTCTGTATATGCCTCTCGGTCTGAAGTGGGTCTCTTGTAGACAGTATATATATGGGTCTTGTTTTTGTATCCATCCAGCCAGTCTGTGTCTTTTGGTTGGAGCACTTAATCCATTTACACTTAAGGTAATTATCCATATGTACGTTCTTACTACCATTTTCTTTATTGTTTTGGGTTTGTTTTTGTAGGTCTTTTTCTTCTCTTGTGTTTCCCACCTAGAGAAGTTCCTTTAGCATTTACTGCAGAACTGATTTGGTGGTGCTGAATTCTCTTAGCTTTTGCTTGTCTATAAAGCTTTTGATTTCTCCGTCAAATCTGAATGAGATCCTTGCTGGGTAGAATAACCTTGGTTGTAGGTTTTTCCCTTTCATCACTTTAAATATGTCCTGCTAGTCCCTTGTGGCCTGCAGAGTTTCTGCTGAATAATCAGGTGATAACCTTATGGGGATTCCTGTGTATGTTATTTTTTGCTTTTCCCTTGTTGTTTTTAATATTTTTTCTTTCAATTTAATTTTTGTTGCTTTGAATAATATGTGTCTTGGCATGTTTCTCCTTAGGTTTATCCTGTGTGGAACTCTCTGCGCTTCCTGGACTTGGGTGGCTATTTCCTTTCCCACGTTAGGGAAGTTTTCAACTATGATCTCTTCAAATATATTCTCAGACCCTTCCTCTTTCTCTTCTTCTCCTGGGACCCCTAAAATTTGAATGTTGGTGCATTGAATTGTTGTCCCAAAGGTCTCTGAGACTGTCTTCATTTCTTTTCATTCTTTTTTCTTTATTCTGCTCCATGGCAGCTACTTCCACCATGCCATCTTCCAGCTCACTTAATCATTGCTCTGTCTCAGTTATTCTGTTATTGATTCCTTCTGGTGTATTTTTCATTTCAGTTATTGTGTTGTTCATCACTGTTGGTTTGTTCTTTAGTTATTCTAGGTCCTTGTTAAATGTTTCTTGTATCTTCTCGATCCATGCCTCCATTCTATTTCCAGTATTTTGGATCACCGTTATTATCATTACTCTGAATTCTTCTTCAGGTAGGTTGCCCATTTCCTCGTCATTTATTTGGTCTTACAGGTTTTAACCTTGCTCCTTCATCTGTAGCATGCTTTTTGTCATCTCATTTTTTTTGATCAGTAGGGCTGTATTCCTGACTTGCTTGTTGTTTAGCATGAGGCGTCCAGCACTGGAGTTTGCAGGCAGCTGGGGGGAGCCAGGTCTTGGTGCCAAGATGAGGACCTCTGGGAGACCTCACACTGATTAATATTCCCTGGGACCTGAAGTTCTCTGTTAATCCAGCAGCTTGGACTCAGTGCTCCTAACACAGCAGCTCAGGCCCGACCCCTGGACTGGGAACCAAGACCTGCAAGCCACGCCTTGTGCAAAACAAAACAAAAACAAAAACAAAAACAAAACAAAACAAAACAAAACACCATAAAAGCAACTAACAGAAAAGAGCATAACAATAACAAAGAACGAAAACTAAAATAAAATTAGAAAAATAAAAAATATATTAGAAAAAACAACAATAAAAATGAAACAAAAACAGAACCATAACAGCAAAACAAAAATAAAATAAAGAAAATTAAAACATAAAATAAATTAAAAATTCCCTGGTGCCTCCTCTATCAGTGTTCTTGCCCCCACAGGGAGCTACAGCCTACCCCCACCTCCCCAGTAGGCCTCCAAGACCTCTAGGTAGGTCTCTGGACCCGCTGCGTCAGCCCCATCTCTGCATGTGTTCCTCTCACCAGCTGTCCCATAACACACATGCCCGTGCAGACCAGCTGGGGCACAGGCCTCCACAGGCATAGCCACAGGGGTCAACATAGCCAGAGGAGGCCTTGGAGGAGGCTGGTGCTCAGCCTGCCTTGGACCCACACGGCCAGAAGAGACTTCTGCGGAGGTGGGGCTCAGGCCCAGGACCCATGTGGCCGGCATAGGTCTTGGGGTGGGGCTCAGGCCCAGGACCCCCATGGCCAGAAGAGGCCTTGGGGGGTGGGGAGGACAAATGACAATGAAAACACGATGACCCAAAACGTATGAGATGCAGCAAAGCAGTCCTAAGAAGAAAGTTTACAGCAATTTAATCCCTACCTCAAGAAAGAAGAAAAATCTCAAATACAACCTACCCTAATACCTAAAGCAACTAAAGAAAGAACAACGAACAAAACCCAAAGTTAGAAGGAAAGAAATCATAAAAATCAGAGCAGAAATAAGTGAAATAGAAATGAAGAAAACAACAGTAAAAATCAATGAAACTAAAAGCTAGTTCTTTGAGAAGATAAACAAGACTCATCAAGAAAAAAACGGGAAAGGACCCAAATCAATAAAATTAGAAATAAAAAAGGAGAAATTACAACTGACACTGCAGAAATACAAAGGACTATAAGAGACTACTACAAGCAACCATATGGCAATAAAATGGACAACCTGGAAGAAAGGCACAAATTCCTAGAAGTGTACAACCTTCCAAGAACTGAACTGGGAAGAAATAGAAAATATAAACAGACCAATCACAAGTAATGAAATTGAAACTGCAATTAAAAATCTTCCAACAGGGACTTTCGTGGTGGTGCAGTGGTTAAGAATCTGCCTGCCAATGCAGGGGACATGGGTTCGAGCCCTGGTCCGGAAATGCCGCAGAGCAACTAAGCCCGTGTGCCACAACTACTGAGCTGGCACTCTAGACCCCGCGAGCCACAACTACTGAGCCCGCGTGCCACAACTACTGAAGCCCGCACGCCTAGAGCCCATACTCCAAAACAAGGGAAGCCACTGCAATGAGAAGACCATGCACCACAACAAAGAGTAGCCCCCACTCACAGCAACTAGAGAAAGCCCACGCTCAGCAACAAAGACCCAATACAGCCAAAAATAAATAAATAAATTTATTTTTTAAAAAAATCTTCCAACAAACAACAGTCCAGGACCAGATGGCTTCAAAGGCAAATTCTTTCAAACATTTAGAGAAGACTTAACACATCCTTCTCAAACTCTTCCAAAAAACTGCAGAGGAAGGAACACTCCCAAGCTCATTCTACGAGGCCACCATCACCCTGATACCAAAACCAGACAAAGATGTCACAAAAAAAGAGAATTACAGACCAATAATACTGATGGATATGGATGCAAAAATCCTCAACAAAATACTGGCAAACAGAATCAAACAACACATTAAAAGGATCATACACCATGATCAAGTGGGGTTTATCCCAGGAATGCAAGGATTCTTCAATATATGAAAATCAATCAATGTGAAATACCATATTAATTAAAGAATAAAAACCATATGAACATCTCAATAGATACAGAA
This sequence comes from Neophocaena asiaeorientalis asiaeorientalis, assembly GCF_003031525.2. NCBI lineage: Eukaryota > Metazoa > Chordata > Mammalia > Artiodactyla > Phocoenidae > Neophocaena > Neophocaena asiaeorientalis. Next base: position 8,137,484 of record NW_020185337.1, on the reverse strand, counting down.
AAAGCTTGTGACAAAATTCAACACCCATTTATGATAAAAACTCTCCAGAAAGTGGGAATAGAGGGAACATACCTCAACATAATAAAGGCCATATACGACAGACTCACAGCAAATATCATTCTCAATGGTGAAGAACTGAAAGCATTTCCTCTAAGATCAGGAACAAGACAAGGATGTCCACTCTCGCCACTTTCATTCAACATAGTTTTGGAAGTCCTAGCTATGGCAATCAGAGAGGAAAAAGAAATAAAAGGAATCCAAACTGGAAAAGAAGAAGTAAAACTGTCACAGTTTGCAGATGGCATGATACTATATACAGATAATCCTAAAGATGCCACCAGAAAACTACTAGAGTTAATCAATGAATGTGGTAAAGTTGCAGGATACAAAATTAATGCACAGAAATCTCCTGTATTCCTATACACTAACAATGAAAGATCAGAAAGGGAAATTAAGGAAACAATACCATTCACCATTGCAACAAAAAGAATAAAATACCTAGGAATAAACCTACCTAAGGAGACAAAACACCTGTACTCAGAAAACTATAAGACACTGATGAAAGAAATCAAAGATGGCACAAACAGATGGAGAGATATACCATGTTCTTGGATTGGAAGAATCAATATTGTGAAAATGACTATACTACCCAAAACAATCTACAGATTCAGTTCAATCCCTATCAAATTACCAATGGCATTTTTCACAGAACTAGAACAAAAAATTTTACAATTTGTATGGAAACACAAAAGACCCCCAATAGCCAAAGCAATCTGGAAAAGAAAAATTCAACACCAGCTGGTTGAATCAGCTGGAGGAATCAGGCTCCCTGACTCCAGACTATACTACAAAGCTACAGTAATCAAGACAGTATGGTACTGACACTAAAACAGAACAGATAAGTGGAACAGGAGAGAAAGCCCAGAGGTAAACCCATGTACCTATGGTCAACTAATCTATGACAAAGGAGGCAAGAATATATAATGGAGAAAAGACAGTCTCTTCAAAAAGTGGTGCTGGGAAAACTGGACAGCTACATGTAAAAGAAAGAAATTAGAACACTCCATAACACCATACACAAAAATAAACTCAAAATGTATTAAAGACCTAAAAGTAAGACCGGACACTATAAATCTCTTAGAGGGAAACATAGGCAGAACACTCTATGACATAAATCACAGCAAGATCTTTTTTGACTCACCTCCTACAGTAATGAAAATAAAAACAAAAATAAACAAATGGGATCTAATGAAATTTAAAAGCTTTTCCACAGCAAAGAAAACCATAAACAAGATGAAAAGACGATCCTCAGAATGGGAGAAAATAATTGCATACAAAGCAACTGACATGGGATAAATCTCCAAAATATAAAAACAACTCATGCAGCTCAATATCAAAAAAACAAACAACCCAAGCAAACAAATGGGTGGAAGACCTAAACAGACATTTCTCCAAAGAAGACATACAGATGGCCAAGAAGCACATGAAAAGATGCTCAATATCACTAATTATTAGAAAAATGCAGATCAAAACTACAATGAGGAATCACCTCACACTGGTCTGAATGGCCATCATCAAAAAATCTGCAAACAATAAATGCTAGAGAGGGTGTGGAGAAAAGGGAACCCTCTTGCACTGTTGGTGGGAATGTAAATTGATACAGCCACTATGGAGAACAGTATGGAGTTTCCTTGAAAAACTAAAAATAGAACTACCATATGACCCAGCAATCCCACTACTGGGCATATACCCTGATAAGACCATAATTCAAAAAGACACATGCACCCCAATGTTCATTGCAGCACTATTTACAACAGCCAGGACAGGAAGCAACCTAAATGTCCATCAATAGAGGACTGCATAAAGAAGATGTGGTACATATATACAACAGAACATTAGCCATTAAAATTAATGAAATTGGGTCATTTGTATAGATATGGATGGACCTAGAGTCTGTGATACAGAGAGAAGCAAGTCAGTAAGAAAAACAAATATCATGTATTAATGCATATATGTGGAATCTAGAAAAATGGTACAGATGAACCCATTTGAAGGGCAGGAATAGAGATGCAGATGTAGAGAACGGACATGTGGACACGGTGAGGGGGATGAATTGGGAGATTGGCATTGATATATGTGCACTGCCATGTGTAAAATAGATAGTTCATGGGAACCTGATGTATAGCACAGGAGCTCAGTTCGGTGCTCTGTAGTGACCTAGATGGGTGGGATGGGGGTGGGGTGGGAGGGAAGTCCAAAAGCGAGAGGATATGTGTATACATATAGCTGATTCACTTCACTGTAGCAGAAACTAACACAACAGTGTAAAGCAACTATACTAAAATAAAGTAAAATAAAATAGCAATACTAAACCAACCCTGAAAGAAATATTGAAAGGTCTTCCCTAAATAGAAAAGAAGCAAAAATCTATAGGAAAGGGAAAATCACAATAGGAAAGGCAAATATATAAAAGGGTTGAAGATCATTTAAATAAGCCTGTACTTGGATTTAAAAAAATCAAAGAACTGTAAAGGTGATTATAACTACAATTAACAGTAAAAGTATAAGAATGAAGATGTAAATAGGACACCAAAATCACAAAATGTGAGGGAAGGGTGGATAAAAATATAGATCTTTTAGAATGCCTTTGAACTTGTATGACTATCATTTTAAAGCAAATAGATAGGGACTTCCTTGGTGGTTCAATGGTAAAGAATCCACCTTACAAAGCAGGCGATGTGGGTTCGATCCCTGGTCAGGGAACTAAGATCCCACATGTCATGGGGCAACTAATCCTGCGCGCCACAACTACTGAGCTCACGCGCCTCAGTGACAGAGGCTGCGTGCCACAAACTACAGAGCCCATGTGCTCTGGAACCCACACACAACTACAGAGCCCACATGCCCTAGAGCCTGTGCGCCACAACTAGAGAAGAGAAAACCCACACACTACAACTAGACAGAAGACCGCGCGCCGCAATGAAAGATCCTGCATGCCTCGACGAAGATCCTGTGTGCCACAACTAAGACCCAACACAGCCAAAAATAAAGATAAATTTTTTAAAAAAATAAATTAATTAAAAAAAATAAATCAAATAGATATAGTTATGGGTCAACATACTTGAACATGGTAACCACAAGTCAAAAACATACAATAGATTCACAAAAACCAAAAAGAAAGTTACCCAAGCATACTTTGAAAGAAAATCGTCAACTACAAAAGGAAAAAACGAAAAAGAAGAAAAAAAATGGTTCTGAAGAACATAGGGTCAGGACAGGAATAAAGACACAGGTGTAGAGAATGGACTTGAGGACATGGGGAGGGGGAAGGGTAAGCTGGTACAAAGTGAGAGAGTGGCATGGACTTATATATACTACCAAATGTAAAATAGATAGCTAGTGGGAAGCAGCCACATAGCACAGGGAGGTCAGCTTGGTGCTTTGTGACCACCTAGAGGGGTGCGATAGGGAGGATGGGAGGGAGACGCAAGAGGGAGGGGATATGGGGATATATTTATACATATAGCTGACTCACTTTGTTATAAAGCAGAAACTAACACACCACTGTAAAGCAATTATACTCCAATAAAGACGTTAAAAAAAAAACAAAGAAGAACTACAAAAACAACTGGAAAACAGGATTAAAATGTCAATAAGCACATACTTATCAATAATTATTTCAAATGTCAATAGATTAAACGCTCCAATCAAAAGACACACAGTGGCAGACTAGATTAAAAAAACAAAAACCTACAATATACTGCCTACAAGAAACTCACTTCAGGGTAAAAGACACACACGGATTGAAAGTGAAGGGATGGAAAAAGATATTTCATGCAAATGGAAACAACAAGAAAGCAGGGTCGCAATAGACTTTAAAACAATGGCCATAAAGAAAGACAAAGAAGGGCATTATATAATGATATAGGGATCGATACAAGAAGAGGATAGTACACGCATTAACATATATGCACCCAATATAGAAGCACCTAAATGCAGAAAGCAAATACTAACAGACATAAAGGAAGAAATTGACAGTAATATAATAATACTAGAAGACTTTAACACCCCACTGACATCAATGGACAGATCATCCAGACAGAAAATCAATAAGGCAACAGAGGTCCTAAATGACACAACAGACCAGTTGGGCTTAATTGATATCTACAGGATACTACATCCAAAAAAAAAAAAACCCAGAACACATATTCTTTTCAAGCCCATATGGAACAGTCTCTAGGATAGACCACATACTAGGTCACAAAACAAGCCACAACAAGTTTAGAGGACAGAAATTATTTCAAGCATCTTTTCTGCCCACAAGAGTATGAAACTAGAAATCAACCACAGAAAGAAAAATGGGAAAAGAATGAACACACAAAAACTAAACAACATGCTACTAAAAACCAATGGGTCAATGATGAACTGAAAGAAGAAATCAGAAACACCTAAAGACAAATAAAAATGAAAACACAGGGCTTCCCTGGTGGCACAGTGATTAAGAATCCGCCTGCCAAGACAGGGGACACAGGTTCGAGCCCTGGTCCAGGAAGATTCCACATGCCACAGAGCAACTAAGCCCGTGCACCACAACTACTGAGCCTGAGCTCTAGAGCCCGCAAGCCACAACTACTGAGCCCACACGCCACAACTACTGAAGCCCATGCACCTAGAGCCCACAACAAGAGAAGCCACTGCAATAAGTAACCCGCACACTGCAATGAAGAGTAGCCCCCACTCGCTGCAACTAGAGAAATCCTGCATGCAGCAACGAAGACCCAACACAGCCAAAAATGAAAATAAATTAAAATAATTTATTAAAAAAATGAAAACACAACCATATAAAATCTATGAGATGCAGCAAAAGCAATGCTAAGAGGGAAGTTCATAGTGATATAGGCCTTCTTCAAGAAACAAGAAAAATCTCAAATAAGCAGCCTAACCTACCAGCTAACAGAATTAGAAAAAGAACAAACAAAACCCAAAGTCAGAAGGAAGAAAATAATAAAGATCAGAGAGGAAATAAATAAAATAGAGATTAAAAACAATAGGAAAGATCAATAAAACCAAGAGCTGGTTTTTTGAAAAGATAAACTAAATCAACAAACCTCTATCTAGGCTCACCAAGAAGAAAAGAGAGAGGACCCAAATAAAATAAGAAATGAAAGAGGAGAAATAACTGATACCACAGAAATACAAAAAACCATAAGAGAATATTATGAACAGTTATATGCCAACAAAGTGAACAACCTAGAAGAAATGGACAAGGTTCCAGAAACATACAGCCTGCCAAAACCAAGTCAAAAAGAAACAGATAATTTGAACAGACTGATCACTAGAAGTGAAACAGACTGTAATTTAAAAAAACAAAAAACAAAAAAACTCCCTCCAAACAAAAGTCCAGGATCAGACAGCTTCACTGGGATATTCTACCAAACATACAAAGAAAAACTTATATCTATCCTGCTCAAACTGTTTCAAAGATTTGAAGAGGAGGGAACACTCCCAAATTCATTCTATGAAGCTACCATTGCCATGATACCAAAACCAAAGACATTACAGAAAAGAAAATTACAGCCAATATCTTTGATGAATATAGATGCAAAAATCCTCCACAAAATACTAGGAAACTGAATCCAACAATACATAAAAAGGATCATACACCACTATCAAGCTGGATTCATTCCAGGGTCACAAGGATGGTTCAACATATGCAAATCAATGTGATATACCACACTAACAAAAGAAAAGACAAAAATCATATGATCATCTCAATAGACATAGAAAAAGCATTTGACAAAATTCAACATCCATTCATGATAAAAACTCTCATCAAAGTGGATATAGAGGGAACAAATCTCAACATAATAAAAGCCATTTACAATAACCCCAGAGCCAACATAATACTTAACAGTGAAAAGCTGAAAGCCTTCCCATTAATTTCAGGAACAAGACAAGGATGCCCATTCTCACCATTACTATTCAAAAAAATATCGGAAGTCCTAGCCGCAGCAATCAGACAAGAAATAAAAGGCTTCCAAATTGGAAGGGAAGAGGTAATAAAACTGTCACTATTTGTAGATGACATGATACTCTATATAGGGAACCTTAAAGTCTCCACACAAAAACTATTAGAACTAATAAATGAATTCATCAAGGTAGCAGGATACAAGATTAATATACAGAAATCTGTTGCATGTCTTTACACTAATAATGTAATATTAGAAACAGAAAGTAAAAAGAAATCCCATTTAATATTGTGTCAAAAAAATACCTAGGAATAAACTTAATCAAGGAAGTGAAAGACCTATACACTGAAAACTATAAAACACTGATAAAGAAAACTGATGGTGATTTAAAGAAATGGAAAGATAACCCATGCTCTTGGGTTGGAAGAATGTAATACTGTTAAAATGGCATCATACTACCAAAGCAATCTATACTTTAATGCAATCACTATCAAAATACCCATGACATTTTTCACAGAACTAGAACAAATAATCCTAAAATTTATATGGAACCACAAGAGACCCTGAATTGCCAAAGCAATCCTGAAGAAAAAAATAAAGCTGGAGACATAACCCTTCCAGACCTCAGACTGTACCACAAAGCTACAGAAATCACAGTAATCAAAGCAGCATGTATCTGGCACAAAAACAGACAAACAGCTCAATGGAACAGAATAGAGAGCCCAGAATAAACCCATGCACCTACGGCCAGCTAATCTACGTCAAAGGGAGCAATGATAGTCAATGGAGAAAAGACAACCTCTTCAAAAAGTGGTATTGGAGAGCTGGACAGCTACATGTAAATCCATTAAACTAGAACACTCCCTCACACCATATACAAAAATACACTCACAGTGGTTTAAAGACCTAAATATAAGACAGGACACCATAAAACTCCTAGAAGAGAACACAGACAAAATATTCTCTGACGTAAATCATAGTAATCTTTTCTTAGCTCAATCTCCCAAGGCAAAAGAAATAAAAATAAACCAATTGAACCTAGTCAAACTTAAAAGCTCTTGCACAGTAAAGGAAACCATCAACAAAATGAAAAAACAACCCACATACTGGGAGAAAATATTCACACACAATATGACCAATAAGAAGTTAATATACAAAGTATATAAACAGTCCATGCAACTTAATACCAAAAAACAAACAACCTAATCAAAAAACAGGGAGAAGACCTAAACAGACATTTTTCCAAAAAAGACATACAGATGGCCAAAGTCACATGAAAGGATGCTCCACACCACTAATTATTACAGAAATGCAAATCAAAACTACAGTGAGGTATCACCTCACACCAGTCAAAATGGCTATCACTAAAAAGTCTATAAATAACAAATGCTGGAGAGGGTGTCGAGAAAAAGGAACCCTCCTACACTGTTGGTGGGAATGTAAGTTGGTGCAGCCACTATGGAGGTTCCTTAAAAAACTAAAAATAGAGTTACCATATGATCCAACAATTCGACTCCTGGGCATATGTCTGGAGAAAACTCTAATTCGAAAAGATACATGCACCCCAATGTTCACAGCAGCACTATTTACAATAGTCGAGACATGGAAGCAACCTAAATGTTCACTGACAGATGAATGGATAAAGAAGATGTGGTATGTATATGTGTATGTGTGTATGTGTATATGTGTGTGTGTGTGTGTGTGTGTGTGGAATATCACTCGACCATAAAAAAGAATGAAATAATGCCATTTGCAGCAACATGGATGGGCCTAGAGATTATCATACTAAGTCAAGCAAGTCAGACAGAGAAAGACAAATGCCTTATGATATCACTTATATGTGGGATCCAAGGTATGATACAAATGAACTTATCTACAAAACAGAAACACACTCACAGATGTAGAAAACAAACTTATAGTTACCAAAGGGGAAAGAAGGTGGGAGAGGGATAAATTAGGAGCTTGGGACTAGCAGATACAAACTACTATATATAAAATAGATAAACAACAAGGTCCTACTGTATACCAGCTGGTATACTGAGTCACATTGCTGTATACCACACACTAATACAACATTAAAAATCAACTATAATTCAATTAAAAAATTTTTAATTAAAAAAATAAAAAGTAAAAAAAAATTGAAGTGGATCTCTTGTCTACAGTACTAAAAAAAAGATGTGCTATATACATATATACAATGGAATATTACTCAGCCTTAAAAAATGAAATATTGGGACTTCCCTGGTGGTCCAGTGGTTAAGAATCTGTCTTGCAATGCAGGGGACGCTGGTTCAATCCCTGGTCGGGAAACTAAGATCCCACACGCCACAGGGCAACTAAACCCACGTGCTGCAACTACAGAGCCCACATGCTCTGGAGGCCATGCACCACAACTAGAGAGCCCGCATGCCACAACTACTGAGCCCACGCACTCGAGTCCACACACCACAACTAGAGAGAAGCCTGCACACCACAACGAAGAGCCCACGTGCCTCAACAAAGGATCCCACATGCTGCAACTAAGACCCGATGCAGCCAAAACATAAATATTTTAAAAAATGAAATATTGCCATTTACAGCGACATGGATGAACCTAGAGAATATCACACTTAGTGAAGCAAGTCAGAGAAAGACAAATATTATATGCTATTACCTACATGTGGAATCTAAAAACATAATGCAAATGAATCTATATACAAAACAGGAAGGACTTCCCTGGTGGTCCAGTGTTTAAGACTTTGCCTTCCAATGCAGGGGGTGCGGGTTCGATCCTTGGTTGGGGAGCTAAGATCCCACATGCCTTGCGGCCAAAAAAAACCAAAACATAAAAAAACAGAATATTGTAACAAATTCAATAAAGACTTTAAAAATGGTCCACATCAAAAAATATTAAAAAAAACAAAACCAAAAAAAAAAAAACAGGAACAGGAACAGACTCACAGACAGAGAAAAAAAACTTATGGTTACCAAAGAGGAGGAGAGAGGAGGGCAAAGTAGGAGTATGGGATTAACAAATACACACTACTATATGTAAAACAGATAAACAATAAGGATTTACTGTATAGCACAAGGAATTATACTCAATATACTGTAATAACCTATAGTGGTAAATAATCTGAAAATACATATATATAAGTGAATCACCTTGCGGTACAGCTGAAACTAATGCAATATTGTATTAGCTATACTTTGATTTAAAAAAAAGAAAGAAAAAAGGCATCTGCCTTTATTTGCTTCATTTTTATCCTTGCTTCATGTACTGAGTGATAATGACGTTAAAAAAGTATGACTAGGGCTTCCCTGGTGGCGCAGTGGTTTAGAGTCTGCCTGCCAATGCAGGGGACATGGGTTCGTGCCCCGGTCCAGGAAGGATCCCACGTGCCACGGAGCGGCTGGGCCCATGAGCCATGGCTGCTGAGCCTGCGTGTCCGGAGCCTGTGCTCTGCAACGGGAGAGGCCACAACAGTGAGAGGCCAGCATACCACAAAAAATAAAAAAGTATGACTAGCATTTATTTTGTTCCAGACCCTATTTGTTTAATCTTTACCACTACCGTTGAAGGTTAGAGATTACTATCTCCATTTTACAGATGAGAAAACTAAAATCTAGAAGATCAAGTGGTTGCCCAAAGTCACACAGCCAATAAGCCTCAGAACTTGGATTCTGACTCAGGTCAGTGTGGGTGGAAGCCCTGCCCTCTCTAGACAAGAGGGTCACACCCCAGAATGGTGTCTCCATTTACAGAGCCTTCACTGTCAGTACTGGACCGAGCCCTTGAACCACATTTTTAATTTATTCTTCAAAGCACACTTACAGGGACTTCCCTGGTGGTGCGGTGGTTAAGAATCCGCCTGCCAGTGCAGGGGACACGGGTTCAATCCCTGGTCCGGGAAGATCCCACATGCCACGGAGCAACAAAACCTGTGCACTACTGAGCCTGTGCTCTAGAGCTCGCGAACCACAACTACTGAGCCCACGTGCCACAACTACTGAAGCCCACGCACCTAGAACCTGTGCTCCGCAACAAGAGAGGCCACCACAACGAGAAGCTCGCGCACCAACATGAAGAGTAGTCCCCACTCGCCACAACTAGAGAAAGCCCGCGTGCAGCAACGAAGAGCAAATGCAGCCAAAAATAAATTAATTAATTATTTTTAAAAACCCACACTTACAAGGTGAGCGTAATTATTCCCACTGTACCACAAGAAAACTGAACGTAGAAGTTAAATAACTAGATTAAGGTTACAGAGCTAGTAAGGGCAGAATTGCAATGTATTGGGTCGTTACAGAATTAGGGAAAAACCCAAACTTTTTGGGTTTGGCCAACCCAGTAAATTTGGCCCATCAACTTCAAAGCCCCACCTCACAGGATACCTAGCACAGAAAAATGCTCTACTGAATGGAGAGGTGTGTCCTCCCTGTCCCCCAGCAACAGTGACAAGAAAGTGATATAATATTTATCAGGTAAGAATCTTCTGGGTTACATCCCCAAGTCACAGCCTTTCATAAGGCTGTTATATATATTTTGAAATAACACATAAAATGAGGGAACTCATAGATACTGAAGGAGAGGCCTGGGTTGGCTGCATTTATTTTCTTTTTAGTCTCTGAACCATAGCCAAAAGTTTCTCAGCTTTAAAACCAAAACTATTATCTATTTAGTCTTGATTCTAAAGCCAAACTCTCACTGCCAGTCCACTCTATAACCAATTACCCGATTCTTCTTAGAGAAGACCCCTCAAATATCCTGGATTAGATTCTTCAAACTCTTCAAGTTTATCAAATAGACTAAAAACTTGACCAGAGCTAAACGGAAATTAATGCTTAGCATGGTACTGGGCAAAACTGAGTGTTCACGGAATGAGGAAATAAGCCACAAATGAAACACCAAGTTGTCAATGCAATTTATACAACTTTAAAATTTTAACATAATTTCAAACTTACAGAAAAGTCGCAAAAGCAGAACAAAAAATTCCTACACACCTTTACCCAAATTGGCTACTTATTAACACTTTGCCCTCTTAGCTTCATTACCAGTGCGATTTTATAAACATGATAACGCAGAATAAAATGATTTCATAGCAATTATAATTAATCAATGTTTTTCAAGATGGTTCAAACTCAAGTTAAAGGGAACATCACTTTGCTGCCAGGATCACCAAGTACAAATCTAACCACAGCCTTGAACTGGAAAGCTCACTGGATTCAACCAAACATGAAGCCCATACATAACGATGGGTGACCTATGTCAGGACACCCGAAAGTTTCCGAAGTGACCATGGTGATGTCCATTTCAATATGAGCTTTTTCTCCAAAGAAGAATCACTCTAATGGCCTTTGAAAAAATAAATTATTATTGTTAAAACAATATTTTTTAAAAAACGTTGCAAATGAAAAAAGGACTCCTACCCAAAAAGTAACTGAATGACAACAATCAACCCCCCAAACTTTCCAGCAATAGCAACCAATACGGCTACCACCCAGAAATCTCTTTCTGTTGTGACATTTGAATCTCCATTTCCTCTGGAAATAACAACAAAGCAGTTTCATTCCGATTATTTGGTATTTCTCAAAGCTAACCACGAGAGCCTACATGACCTCACGACCTTCCACATTTGATTCCACAGATACGGCAATAATCACATACCTGTGATTCCCTTAAAGGGCTGCACGTGGACAGACCTCCTTTCGGGGCTTGGAGAGGCAGCTGGGTTATAACTGGTTCATGTGGTGCAAAAGCTGTGGGGGAATGGGCTAAAACCACAGTCCTGGTGCAGACTGGACGGCACCTAGGCACAGCTTTGTTGGAGGAGGACATCACCTGAGTACACAGCCTTCCCTGGGAGAATGCACTAGTACAAGCTCTTCACCAAGTGGTTATGCAGACACCTGACAGCAAGCAGACGCGTTTCCTGGCTTCTTCAACTTGTTTCTGGTTGCCTTCAGCTCCTGCCAATACAGCCTGGATTCCCTCAGTAAATATCCGCCAGTGAAGTCACATGAAAAGATCGCTCCAATTCACTCTCGTTGGTGGGTTTCCAAGGGTAGAAGAATACAGTCCGTGTCTCCTCAGTCATGAGAAAACCATTGTCACTGAATCTCCCTGGGAGGCTTCCTACATCCAACCAAACAAAGGGAGCAACAGCTGAAGTTTTCAGATGAAAAACAAATGTGTCCCCTTGCTGAGAGATGGTGGCCTGAAAGAAAAAGATAAATGAAGTGAAGGACGAGGGCAGAGCTCTCTATTCTATATACAGCGCCTATCAGAACATCGATGTGGCTAACGAGGAGTGCATTTCCTACAGCTTTGGTTCTGCAGCTGCTAAAGTCGTACATTCCATGCACTGGGTCAGATGCTAAAAAATACGTGGAAACGTCTTGAAGGCTGTGGAAAATTACCAAATTTTAATCTCTAACCAGGCGGGGAGGGGGGGATATGTAGTCTCCAATTATTAAGGAGAATATTTCACACGAACCTCAAGGCTTTGTAGCTTTTACAGCTTTATACCTTTTTCTCAGTGTCTCATCAAGAGAGGCACATTTCTGCACCAGGGCTGGGTGTTTTAAATGACTTTCTCAGAATCTGTGTGGAGCTGGCTGCAGAGCACAGCCATGGGGCTCACCTTCTGAGGAGATCCTGCAATCTAGGCAGCAGCCGGCCGGGCATCTCCAAAAGCTCTACCACTAGAGCTCTCTCTCTTTTATTGCATCGTCAGTAAAGTCACATTATTATCACTTTTTTTTTTATTCAGCTCAAATTAATTTGCTTTTCATATTACTCTTGACAGATTTACTAACGTTCATTCTTAGGTAGCTATCACATTGTACTTATTTAGAATTTTTCAAGTATTCGTTTTATTTAATCTGAACCATCTAAATGAAATTATTTATTTTCCTATTCATTTGGATATAAGTCCATCCAACTTTGAAATATTTGAAAAAGTCTTCGTAATGTGAATTCTCAGCTTTGTAATCTGACCCTTAACTTCCTTACTTTTTTTTTCCTTCTTTTTTTAAATTCATTTTTATTGGAGTATAGTTGCTTTACATTAGCACTTTTAACGTGTGAATCCCACACGATATCAGCAAAGGAGAGCACAGTTTAAGTCTTGTCATTCATTAGCCTCTTAGCGCAGGCAGAGAGTGAGGCAGAGCTGCTTCCTGGAGGCTGGGGGTTTGTGAACCTCTCTCACTGTGAGTACACAGTTGAGTGGGACCTGGTATTCAAGCCGTGCATCTGTCATGAAACATGACTCTTCAACATGCATACATGCCACGCCGTAGGTTTGACATTATAGGTTATGTGTGACATAAAGAATTTCCAAGGGCAATTTTTACTATATATAACTTAGCCTGAGACAGCATGCAGGGTTCTGAGTTATTAACAAGAAACCCTACTTTGGTAGAAGCAAAAAAGAAACAAAATGTATTCGGTAGCTCTCAGAGGGTCAGAGATGCAGGCTTGAAGTTAGATGTCAAATTCCCAAATCATGCCACCCACCTATTCTGATGAAGACCCTAAAGCAGTTGCAGGCACACAGTTTACGTGGCTGGCCCTGGCTGCCACCAAGCCTGCAGGGAAGCCTCAGCTACTCTGTCCCAAGGCCAAGGCCAGAAGGGACACTGGCACCTGCTCACTCTCGTTGTTGCCTTCTTCTGACTGGAAACCTCATCTCTGCATATCTGACTGCAGAGCCCAGAGCTCAAGCTTGTATTCTGGCTTCAGGGACACAGGGAGGAAAACTCAGTCCCCAGCATCCCCCTGACGATAGTACATCCAAGTGCCTGGCCTACATTAAGCCTACAATAACGTTAGCTATCATTACTATTATTACTGTTATTATATCCCTTTAGGATAGGCAAAGTCTCACTGAAATCCAATTGAGGGAGGACAAAGGAAGAAGTCCTACCTCTCCCCCAGCCCAGTTATCTCAAAGTAATGGAGGCCCAGATGAGGAAAGAAAGATGTTGAAATCCTGTCTAGAGACCACAGATTTGTCTACTACATAGTTTTGTGCTTTTTTTCTGGAAAGAAGCTATGTAAATGTATGTCATTTCCTTCATATTTGCCCTATATCAGTTGTTACAGATTTCATTATGGGAATATTTCATTATTAATTGGGAAGGAAGCTATGCTTTCATTTCAAGGACTGAGTTTTGATATGATTTCCAAAGCAAATGTAAAAAATCCTCTCACTTAAGTCTTTTCAATGAAATCTAAAACAAACTTAAAATTGATTAAAAATAGAGAATGAAAATATTTTTCTAGAAAGTTTCAGTCACTACATGGAGGGGGGAAAGGGAAAGAAAGGTTTTCAATCAACTAGACAGATTCCAAATTTCCTAGCTACACGATTTTTTTTTTTTTTTTTTTTTGCGGTACGCAGGCCTCTCACTGTTGTGGCCTCTCCCGTTGCGGAGCACAGGCTCCGGACGCGCAGGCTCAGTGGCCATGGCTCACGGGCCCAGCCACTCCGCGGCATGTGGGATCTTCCCGGACCGGGGCACGAACCCGTGTCCCCTGCATCGGCAGGCAGACTCTCAACCACTGCGCCACCAGGGAAGCCCTAGCTACACAATTTTTATAACAACACATCCTATCCTGATCATCTCTTTTTTTCCCTTGGCAGTGATAAAGAGATTTGGTGACTGAGCCACATGGAAGCAATAAATCAGAGAGGAGAGTGAAAATTTTTTAAATGAATAGACTCTCCTTAAAAATGCAAAATTAAGAGTGCCTCTACCGGCTCCATTGTTTCCTGGCTATGGTTTATCAAACAGGTTTGCTCACTTGTATATGCAGATGATAATACTTCACGGTTGATGCAGTAAAGCCCCCAGGACAGACAGAGCCTGGAACCTAGAGGAGGAGCAGTCAGTGGTGATGACTCCTGCTGCCTTGCCCTCCACTGCACCAGCCTGACTAGGGAGATGTGATGGGACAGCAGGAGTGGCAGGAACCTTAAGCTTTGACAAATACAAATAATAAAAATTATTTGCTCTTTGCTTCCAGTGGGAAGGGGCCAATCTTCCCCGGGTCCCAGGTAAGCTCAATACCAAGGAGAAATTTTGCAAAAAAGCAGGACAGTTCCACAAAGCCACGGTGACCCCAGGCCACTGGTGCTTACACTGATATTTGCCTTGTGGAGCCCCTTGGCCTCCTTTGGTGAGGACAGGAAGTGATAGTTGGTTGGGCTCAAGAGCTCCCTGTCAGTTGACAGGTAAAAGGAAACCACACAGCTTTGTCGTGTACAATTTGTACATCCTCTTAATAATTCAGCTACTGGCTTATCATAGAGAAGAGCAGACTCCCCTGCTTTCATCACAAAAGGCTTCGTCGTCTCAGAGCACACGGGCTCCAGGGAACTCCATGCGTGGACTCTCACCTGGGGAGAAACAAGACAGACAAAAACCAAACATTCTTAGTTACTATTTTTTTTAGAGAATAATAGGAGTAATAATAGATGAAAGTCAGAATAGCAGAACTGGTTAAGAGACTGTGAAACTCGGGTTTAACCATAGCCCCACCAAGTATTTGTCATGTAACCAAGAAGTTAACTTCTCAAAGTATCCGTTTCTTCAAACGTAAAATGAGAATAATAACAGCACTAACTCCACTGGCTGTTGTGAGAATTAAGCAGTTTAGGGAAGGCACAGGACCTGGCGCATTATAGTTAATTCACAGACTCGACCTGTTCTCAATGTCCTCCTAACTGCAGCCACCCAAGACTTCTTTGAGTTTCTGTCCTTTCTTTTACCTAAAATTGTTTTAAATACAAGTTCATTTTTCCACATATATATTCTGAATAATTTTACTGATTTCCACTTTAACATACTGTTTTAAATGAGTTCTTTCGGTGAAGTCTAGCCTATTTCCAGCTTCTCATGATTATAAATGACCTTAGATTTAACTGGCATTCTACAGTTTACAATGCACAGTCATCTGATGACTGTATTCACTATCCATAGAAATCCTTTAAGAAGGCAGGCTGGTGTCATTTTACAGATGAGGAAACTGAACCAAGACATTAAGGTCATAGAATAAATAGCAGAATTTTCCCCTGAATATAGGTTTTCCAATTCCAAGAACAGCTCATTTTCTGCTGCAAGCACTAGAAACATTTTGATACAAATTAATTTGTTTTCTTTTTTCCAAAAAAGAATAGAACCAAATAACTAAAGAAATCTGAAATTCGCCCTCTACCACAGACAGAAAAAAAATCCAAGCAACTTACAGTGAGCATCATCTTGTGGTCTGAGTGAAGGTCTGACACACCGTAGATGAAAAACACATCTTCATTCTCAAAACCCACCGGCAACAGCGGAGCGAAGAAATGCCGAGCAAAATAATGAAGCATTTTCCACTTTCCTCCATACTCTAAAAGTAATCAGTTGGGTTAGGAAACAAGGATCAAGTAGTCGGAGTCATCATCCACAGGGTCCAGCTGTGTAACCTGTCATAATTCAGGGCACTGAGCGTAGAAGGGAGAGCAGACAGTGGAGGGAACCCATGTTTGTTGAGGGCAAGTAGCATTTTTGAATATCACCTCATGTCAGCCTCAAATCTGAGTGAGGCAGCCATTAACATCACACTTTTCAAATGAGGAAATGGAGCTCAAGCAGTTAAGTCAAACATGCCACTGGCAGTATTTTGAGCCCAGACCTGATTCCTAGCTAGCACTTTCTCATATGCAATTCTGCTTCCAGAAGCTCAGTGTACCGATGTTCCTTTTCCCTACATACACATGAAAAAGGGAGTCAGTAGCATTGGCAGTGAACATCTGTTACAAATATTCATTTCGCTAGTATTACTTAGCAAAACTACTATTATAGAGGCTGGCCAAGATGTTGGAGTAGGAAGACCCTGAGCTCACCTCCTCTCGTGAGCACACCAAAATCACAACTATTTACAGAGCAACTATTTACGAGAAAGACCAATATCTAGCAGAAAAGATCATCTACCACTAAAGGTATAAAGAAGGAACCACAACAAGATGGGTAGGAGAGGCAGAGTTGCACATAGTCAAGACCCACACCCCAGGAGTGGGTGACCCACAAATGCAAGAATAATTACAACTGCAGAGGTACTCCTCAAGGAACGAGGGGTCTGAGCCCCATATTGGGCTCCCCAGCCCGGGGATCCTGCACCAGGAAGACAAGCCCCCAGCCACAAGAATGTTTGGCTTTGAAGGCCTGCAGGGATTAAATTCAGGAGTCCCGGAGGGCTGGGGGAAATAGAGACTCTCCTCTTAAAGGGCTCACATGAAATCTCACACACTCCAGGAACCAGGGCAGAAGCAGTCATTTGAAAGGAGCCTGTCAGACTCATTTGCTGATCTTGGAGAGCCTGCCAAAGAGGCAGCGAGCAACTGGAGCTCACCCTGGAGACACAGACACTGGCAAGCGCCATTTTGGAATTCTCCCTCCAGCTGACTGGCACCAGGACCCAGCCTCACCCACCAGCCTGTTCACACCAGTACTGGAACGCCTCAGGCCAAGCAATTAGCTGGACAACCACCAGCAGACAGGCTGCCTTAAGACCTCCTGAGCCCGAGGCACCTCAGGACATGGTCCTGTCCACCAGAGGGCCCAGGACCCAGTGCCATACAACAGTGTGCAAGCATTAGCCTCAGGACCCCCAGGGCCTGGCAGCTAGAAATCCTGGGACCCAGCCCCAGCCACCAGCCAGCCAGCACTAGCCCCAGAACATCCTGGGCCTTGGCTTCACCCAACAACAATTCAAAATCAGCTCTGGGACACTGGGCCCTGCAGCCAGAGACCCTAGGAGTCAGCTCTGCCCACCAGTGGGCCAGCACTAGCCCCAGGACCCAGATTCACCTACTGGCTCCAGGATCCCCTGGACACCAACTCCACCCACCAATGGGAAGACACCAGCCCCAGGACCACTGCAGCCCTACAGCCTACCTTGTTGGACACAGCCAACACAGCAGATTGGCACCAGCCCCAGGACTCCCGGGCCTGGGCCCCACCCACCAGCAGACCAACACCAGCTCTGAGAAACCTTGGATGCCTCAGCCAGCTGCCCTGGGATCCAGCTCCACTCACCAATGGGCCAGCACCAGCTTTGGAATACCCCAGAACCTGCAGCCAGCCATATCAGGAACTGGCCCCACCCACCATCAGGCCAACACTAGATCCAGGAACCCCAGTCCTGTAACCACCCACCCCAGAACCTGGCTCTGCCCACAAGTGAACCAGCAGTAGCCCTGGGACCCTCCAGGGTTCTGCAACCAGCAGCCTCATGACCCAGCCCCACCAACCAGTGGCTGGCAGGGTCCACACAAGGCAGGGCCTGGAAACCAATTGGGCCAAAGGCCAGCCATGCCTACTAGACCAACAACATCAGTAAGCCCACCACACAGAAGGACCCACGCACCCCACATAGGGGGCACCCCTAGAGCGTATAGCTCTGATGACCAGAGGGGAGTGAGCTGCTGGGATGCACAGTGTACCTCTTACAAAAGGCCACTTCTCCAAGATCAGGAAACATTACCAACCTACCAGATACATAGAAATAAAAAAAGAGCAAGTTAGGCAAAATGAGGCAACAGAGGAACATGTTCCAAACAAAGGAAGAAGATAAAACCCCAGATGAAGAACTAAGGGAAGTGGAGATAGGCAATCTACCTAAGAAAGAGTTCAGGGTGAGGATCGTAAAGATGATCAAAGAATGCAGGAGAAGGATGGAGGAACACAGTGAGAAGTTTAACGAAGATACAAAGAACTAAACAGAGAGGAAAACCACAGCAATTAAAATGAAAACTACACTGAAAGAAATCAACAGTAGATGAAATGATACAGAGCAATGGATCAGGGAGATGGAAGACAGAGTAGTGGAAATCACTGAAGCTGAACAGAAAAAAGAATAAACAGAAAAGAGAACAGTTTAAGAGACCTCTGGTACAAAATCAAGTGCACTAATATTCACATTACAGGGTCTCAGAAGGAGAAGAGAGAGAGAAAGGGGCAGAGAACATATTTGAGGACACAATAGGCTGAAAACTTCCCTAACCTGGGAAAAGAAACAGACAAGCAGGTCCTGGAACACAAACAAGATCAACCCAAAGAGGTCCACACCAAGATACACTGAATTAAAATGGCAAAAGTCAAAGAAAGAATATTGAAAAGGGAAAAGCAACAAGTTACATACAAAGGAACTCCCATAACGCCATCAGTGGACTTTTCAGCAGCTCTGCAGGCCAGATGGGAGTGGCAGAATAAATTTAAAGTGATGAAGGGAAAATCTACAAACAAGAATACTCTACTCAGCAAGACTTCCATTCAGATTTGATGGAGAAATCAAAAGTTTTACAGACAAGCAAAATCTAAGAGTTGGGCACCACCAAACCAGCTTTACAAGAAATGGTAAAGGTATTTCTCTAAGTGAAAAAGAAAAGGCTACAAATAGAAACATGAAAATTATGAAAGGAAAAAGCTCATTGGTAAAGGCAAATATTAGGTAGTAAATCAACCATGTACAAAGCTAGCAGGAAGGTTAAAAGACAAAAATCATCTATATCCACAATAATTAGTTAAGGGATACACAAAACAAAAAGATGTAAAATATATCAGAAACAATAATCAGGACTTCCCTGGTGGTCCAGTAGTTGGGACTTCACCTTCCAATGCGGGAGGTGTGGATTCGATCCCTGGTCAGGGAGCTGAGATCCCACATGACTTGCAGCCAAAAAGCCGAAACATAAAACAAAAGCAATATTGTGGCAAATTTAATAAAGAGTTTAAAAAAAAAAAAAAATAATCATGGCGAGGGTGGGGCAGTAAAAATGTAGAGTTGTTAAAATGTGTTTGAAATTAAGAGATCAGAGACTTAAAATAATCATATATATTATATTACACTACATTACATTACATTATATATAGATTGATATATATAAGCCTCATGGTAACCACAAACCAAAAATCTACAATAGATAAACACCAAAAAAGAGAAGGGAATCCAAACATAACTAAAGATAGTCATCAAATCAAAAGGGGAGAGAAGAAGACAGGAACAAAAAAAAGAACTACAAAAAACAACCCCCAAACAATTACCAAAATGGGAGTATATACCTATCAATAATTAAATGTAAATAGACTAAATGCTCCAATCAAAAGGTACAGAGTGGCTGAATGGATATAAAAACAAGACCCATACATATGCGCTACCTATAAGAGACTCATTTTGGATCTAAAGATACACACAGACTGAAAGTGAGGGGATGAAAAAAGGTATTCCATGCA
Source organism: Neophocaena asiaeorientalis asiaeorientalis (assembly GCF_003031525.2). Lineage (NCBI taxonomy): Eukaryota > Metazoa > Chordata > Mammalia > Artiodactyla > Phocoenidae > Neophocaena > Neophocaena asiaeorientalis. The sequence goes on along the minus strand of NW_020185337.1, from coordinate 8,117,253 downwards.
AATGGAAATCAAAAGAAGTTGGGATAGCACTATTTATATCAGACAAAAGAGACTTTAAAACAACGACTGCTACAAGAGACAAAGAAGGACATTACATAATGACCAAGGGATCAATCCTATATAACAATTGTAAATAGCTATGCACCCAACATAGAAGTGCTATATACATAAAGCAAATATTAACAGACACAAAGGGAGAAACTGACAGTAACACAGTAAGAGTTGGGGAATTTAATACCCCACGTATATCAATGGACAGATTATCAAGACAGAAAATCAATAAGGAAACACTGGCCTTTAGTGACACATTAGACCAAATGGACTTAATAGATATTTAGAACATTACATCCAAAGCAGCAGAATACACATTTGATTCAAGTGTAAATGGAACATTTTCTAGCACAGATCACACGATATGCCACAAAACAAGATTCAATAAATTTAAGAAAATTGAAATCATATCAAGCACCTTTTCCAACCACAGCCCTATGAGACTAGAAATCAACCACAAGAAAAGAACTGCAAAAAACACAAAGATGTGGAGGCTAAATAATATTTTACTAAACAACCAATTGGTCACCAAAGACAAAGAAGAATCAAAAAATACTTGGAAACGAATGAAAACAAAAACAGAATGATCCAAAAATCTACTGGAGGCAGCAAAAGCAGTTCTAAGAGGGAAGGTTACAGTGATACATGCTTACCTCAGAACACAAGAAAAATTGCAAATAAACAACCTAACCCTACGCCTAAAGGAACTTAGAAAAAGAACAGCAAACAAAACCCAAAGTTCGTAGAAGGAAAGAAAGAATAAAGATCAGAGCAGAAATAAACAAAATAGAGACATAGAAAAAATAGAAAAAGATCACTGAAAACAAGAGCTGGTTCTTTGAAAAGATAAACAAAACTGAAAAAACTTTAGCCAGACTTACCACAAAAGAAAGAGAGAGGGCTCAAATCAATAAAATAAAAAATGAAACAAGAGACAATACAACTAATACCAAAGAAGTACAAAGAATCATAAAAGACTACTATGAACAACTACACACCAACAAATTGGACAAGCTAGAAGAAATGGATAAATTCCTAGAAACATATAACCTTCCAAGACTGAATCATGAAGAAATAAAAAATCTTGTTTTTTATTTCAGACCAATTACTAGTAAGGAGACTGAATCAGTAATCAAATACCTCCCAAAAGGGTTTCCCTGGTAGTGCAGTGGTTAAGAATCCACCTGCCAAAGCAGGGGACACAGGTTCGAGCCCTGGTCCAGGAAGACCCACATGCCGTGAAGCAACTAAGACCATGGGCCACAACTACTGAGCCTGCGCCCTAGAGCTCATGAGCCACAACTACTGAACCCGCATGCCACAACTACTGAAGCCCGTGCACCTAGAGCCCATGCTCCACAAGAGAAGCCACTGCAATGAGAACCCTACACACCTCAACAAAAAGTAGCTCCCCCTCGCCGCAACTAGAGAAAGCCCGTGCACAGCCAAAAATAAATAATTTTTTTAAAAAAATTAACCAGAAAACCTCCCGAAAAACAAAAGTCCAGGACCAGATGGCTTCACTGATAAATTCTACCAAACATTCAAAGAAAAATTAATACCAGTCCTCCTCAAACTTTTCCAGAAAATGGAAGAGTAAGGAAGCTTCTGAACTCATTCCATGTGGCCAGCATCAACCTGATTCCAAAACCAGGCAAAAACCATATGATCATCTCAATGAATGCAGAAATAGTTTTTGACAAAATTCAACATCCATTTATGTTTTACCATAAATGGATGGGTATGGAGGGAACATACCTCAACATAATAAAGGCCATATATGATAAGCCCACAGCTCACATCATACTCAACACTGAAAAGCTGAAAGCACTTCCTCTAAGATCAGGAACAAGACAAAGATGTCCACTCTCCCAGTTTTATTCAACATAGTATTGGAAGTCGTAACCAGAGCAATCAGACAAAAAAAACGAAATAAAAAGAATACAAATTGGAAAGGAAGAAGGAAAACTGTCACTGTTGGCAGATGACATGATGCTATACTTAGAAAATCCTCCTGCAGTATAAAAAAACAAACAAACAAAAAAACAACTACTACTAAACTTTCTTTGGGTTATTTGTATGGAAATATGTTAATATAAATGTTTCAGGCATTACATGAAAAAAAAAAAAGAAAATCCTAAAGACAGCACCAAAATTACTATAGCTCATCAATGAATTTGGTAAAGTCAAAGGGTACAGAATTAATATACAGAAATTTGTTGCATTTCTATACACTAACAACAAACTATAAGAGAGGAATTAAGTATACAATCCCATTTACCATCACATCAAAAAGAATAAAATACCTAGGAATAAATCTAAGGAGGGAAAATACCTGTACATGGAAAACTATAAGACACTGATGAAAGAAACTGGAGACAACACAAACAAATGGAAACAGATACCGTGTTCATAGATAGGACTAACATTGTTAGAATGACCATACTACTCAAGGCAATCTACAGATTCAGTGCAATCCATATCAAAGTACTAATGGCATATTTCACAGAACTAGAACAAATAATTCTAAAAATTTGTATGGAAACACAAAAGACCCCAAATAGTGAAAACAATCTTGAGAAAGAAGAATAGTGCTATAGGTACCATGCGCCCAGACTTCAGACTGTACTACAAAGCTAGCCATCAAAACAGTATGGTACTGGCACAAAAACAGACACATATATCAATAGAACAGAATAGTGAGCCCAGAAATAAACCCACACACTTATGGTCAATTACTCTACAACAAAGGAGGCAAGAATATACAGTGGAGAAAAGACACACTCTTCAATGAATGGTACTGGGAAAACTGGACAGCTACATGTAAAAGAATGAAATTAGAACATTTTCTCACACCAGTTACAAAAATAAACTCAAACTGGATTAAGGACCTAAATGTAAGACCAGAAACCATAAAATTCCTAGAGGAAAACATAGGCAAAATACTCTGACATAAATTGTAGCAATATTTTTTTGGCTCTGTCTCCTCAGGCAAAAGAAACAAAAGGAAAAATAAACAAATGGATCTAATTAATCTTAAAAGCTTCTGCACAGCAAAAGAAACCATAAACACAATGAAAAGACAGCCTACTGATTGGGAGAAAATATTTGCAAATGATACGACCGATAAGAGGTTAATATACAAAAATATATAAACAGCTCATACAACTCAATATAGAAAAAACAAACAACCCAATCAAAAAATGGGGAGGAGGGCTTCCCTGGTGGCGCAGTGGTTGAGAGTCCACCTGCCAATGCAGGAGACACGGGTTCGTGCCCCGGTCCAGGAAGATCCCACATGCCGCGAAGCAGCTGGGCCTGGAAGCCATGGCCACTGAGCCTGCGTGTCCAGAGCCTGTGCTCTGCAATGGGAGAGGCCACAACAGTGAGAGGCCTGCGTAACGCAAAAAAAAAAAAAAAATGGGGAGGAGACCTGAATAGACATTTTTCGAAATAAGACATACAGATGACCAACAGGCATATGAAAATATACTCAGTGTTGTTGATCATCAGGGATGCAAATCAAAACCACAATGAGGTATCACCTCACATCTGTCAGAATGACTATATTCAAAACGACCACAAAGAGTAAATGTTGGCAAGGATGTGGAGAAAAAGGGAACCCTCCTACAGTACTGGTGGTAATGTAAATTGATGCGGCCACTATAGAAAACAGGATGGAGGTGCCTCAAAAAAAACTAAAAATAGAACTATAAGACCTGGCAATTCCACTCCTGGGTATATATCCAAAGAAAATAAAAACACTAATTCGAAAAGATACATGCACCCCAATGTTCACTGCAGCATTATTTACAAGAGCAAAGATGTGGAAGCAACCTAAGTGTCCATCAACAGATGAATGGATAAAGAAGATGTGGTATATATATATATTCATATATATATATATGCAATGGAATATTAATTGCCCATAAAAGTATGAAATTTTGCCATTTGCAACACATGGATGGACCTGGGGGGTATTATGCTTAGTGAAATAAGTCAGACAGAGAAAGACAAATACTCTATATGTTATCATTTATATGTGTAGTCTAAAAATCGAAACAAATGGATGAATGGAACAGAAACAGACTCACAGATATAGAGAACAAACTATTGGTTACTCGTGGGGAGAGGGAAGGAGCAAAGTGCAACATAGGGACAGCAGATTAAGAAGTACAAAGGACTATGTATAAAATAAATAAGCTACAAGGCTATACTGTAGAGCACAGGGAATATAGCCAATATTCTATAATAACTTTCAATGGAGTATAATCTATAAAATTTTGAATCACTATATTGTACACCTGAAACTAATATTGTAGATCAACTATACCTCAATAAAAATAGATAAATATAAATTAAATTAAATTTTTTTTAAAAAATAAACTTACTTAGAACTCAAAGTCTCCTTTTCCCATAGGCACAAAATCCTCTGAGTGAAACAAAGCAACCACAATCACAAACATGGCTGGTAAGTTCAGACTGGAGGGGGACAACCAAACGCATGACAATTAATGACAATTCCTCAAATACAATTAGAAGCTCTCAAGAACCTGCAGAATCCGGTGCCCTGTTGGCATCTCTGGTATGCTAAACCCACAAACCAAAAAATATTTCAACGTGCCTCTATTTCAGAAAGAAGATCCTTCTCCACAAAACACTGCATCACCAGACAGCTTCAGAGAAAGGTATACAGGGAGAGGGAGAGAGAGCAGGGGGTGAGAGAGTAAGATGAGGGAAAGCGGGTGGGAGAGAGGGGGAGAGAGAATGAGGGAGCACTTCTAGAATTCACCCGTGCAAGCTGCTGAGATGAAGGAACACGGTTTTGAGGTTCAGCTAGAACTAATTTCTTTAGGTTTTGCAAAAGTTCAACTCTCCAGCACTTCAATTCCAACTCTTAGTATTTCCCCTTAAAAATAACAATGAGAGGGCTTCCCTGGTGGCGCAGTGGTTGAGAGTCCGCCTGCCGATGCAGGGCACACGGGTTCGTGCCCGGGTCCGGGAGGATCCCACATGCTGCAGAGCGGCTGGGCCCGTGAGCCATGGCCGCTGAGCCTGCGTGTCCGGAGCCTGTGCTCCACAACGGGAGAGGCCACAACAGTGAGAGGCCCGCGTACCGCAAAAACAAAAATAAATAAATAACAATGAGAGGGGAAGGGTGGAGAGGCCTTTCCAATTAGATCTATGAAATGAACTAGAACTTATATTTGGAAAGTTTTCTGATAAATGGAAAGTGGCTTGGACCTGAGATAACTTACTCACTCTCACGTGTGGCATCCATTACAGGAGAAAGACTTCAAATGCGTGGTTGTAGCAATCAAGGCCACAAACAAAAGACATTCAAGAGAACAGCAGTTGAAGCAAAAGGTCTCAGTGATACATACCTTAGTTACTAAACGGTGACACCCCCAGGAGATGGTGACCCTCTCCTCGAATGCACTGTCCTGCCAGAGTTTAGAAGGCAGACAAATTCTTACTCTGCCATCATACTCTGAAATCCTTTCTGAAGAACATAGGGTCATTTAAGGGAAGAGTTACAAAGCCTGGGCTCTCCCACTCCTTGAACCGAACTCAGCTTCAGAAGACCACCGCCGCATCCGCAGACAGGAAGCAGGCTCAGCCTCCAAGTACCTCTGAACAACATCTCTCTCTCCGGTTTAAGCGTCCCAGAAAGGCTATTCCCCTAGCATCTATCTCCTGACTCTCATTAAATACCCTTTTCTCTGGTTGGTGTAGATAAAGAGTTTGATCAGGGAAACCTGATCAAGACTGCAGTTCCCTGCAGAGGTGATGAGCACTTATTCAAAGCATGTGGGGAAGGAACTCTGTGCTCTGCATTCTCAGCTTGTTTAAGAGCCTCACCCAGCAAAATGGCCTTCTTACTTTACGGCCTTGCCTCATTTTTGACTCGAAACTTTTGTTCATATCATTAACTGAACTTGGCTTCAAATCACCTCTTAGTGAAGGCCAACATTCATTAATACACCTTTTTTTTAATGCACGAAAATAGATGAAATAATTCAAACTGCAAGCACCATGTCAGCCATCTCACCTGTTCCTCATTGAACAGACATGTTCACCTGATAACCCTTCTTACTTGGATTTCTCACTCAATTCCCTTTCCCCCAAGAGATCAACAGGGCGAAAGAAAGATGACCTGACAGACTTGAAGGGGAGTCAGCAAAGGGACATTTTAACACTTAGCTGGGCCAAACTTTCCTGTGGTTGGATTCTCCTAAACAGAAGAAGGGGTGCTTATGTCAATCTCCTTTTGCCCTGGAAAGTCCTCTTAAGTAAACTCAAAATTCTAAGCAACCATCAGAAGACACATGGCTGAGATCTTCACGCATGAATCTTTCCCTTCCTTCGCCTGCTTTTGCGACTGCACAGCTCAGAACTCGTAGCGAGGCTGCCTCTAAGGCTCCTGGAAAGACTGTGAAGGTGGGAGAGGAGGCCGCAGCTCCGAGACCAGCAGCTGGACAGCCTCCTCTCCCTGGAGTCCTGCTTGGGTTCATCTGACCCTTCCAGCTCTGTGCTCTCTCAGTGCCTCTCCCCACAGGTATGGCTTTCTCTCACTCACACAAAGAATACTGAAACACTTACCTAGAGAAGACCAGGAAGGAGCCTGCCAGATGTCATTCAACTGCCAATAAAGTGCCCCCATGGTGTGCCCTTCTCCATGCACTATCTCGCTGCGACTGCGGCGGTAGAATTCAGTTTCTGTTTTGACACACTGGGCCTGCATCACCTGATTCAGGGGAAAACATTACAACACAGGTGTTTTTCAAATGAATTTATCTGCAAAACAGAAATAGACTCACAGATATAGAGAACAGACTTGTGGTTGCCAAGGGGCAGGGGGCGGGTTGAACTGGGAGTTTGGGACTAGCAGATGCAAACTACTATATATAGAATAAACAACAAGGCCCTACAGTAGAGCACAGGGAACTATATTCTGTATCCTGTAATAAACCATAATGGAAAATATGAAAAAGAATATATATGTGTAACTGAATCATGTTGCTGTACACCAGAAACTTACAACATTGTAAATCAACTACACTTCAACCTTAAAAAAAAGATTATTCAAAAAGAGAAGCTCAGTCCATTGCGAGATTTAAAAAAAAACAGGTGTTTTTGCTTGAGGTAGGCTGTCTAGATCTGAGAAAATTATAGGCTTGAATAAATTTGGGAATTTCATTACCATTATATATGCCATCATTATACTAGATCTGGAACCAACCCCTGAGTATGAGAAGCTGTTGTCTGTAGCAGCTGGGTCTGGGGAGAAGCTTGGTATTGGGCTTAACAATGGGTAATCAGGTAATCGTGGAAACAGGATGGTGTAAAAGGTTCTTTGCCAACGATAGTGGAGGCAATGACGGAAAACAAAGACTGTGATTCCAGAGCAAACACTAAGTTGTGGGCAGTGACGGGTTTTACTAACACTTTCGTGGCTATTAAGAAAATAGTTTATTAGAAAATAATTCTATAGAAAAAGAACTATATTATGACTCTGATATTGTCAAATCCCTAACCCCTTTCTTCTATCAAGCAGTTGTTTTTTATATCATGCCTTTTGATAATGTAAAACTTCTTATGAATGCAGTTCCTTCCTTATAGCAGAACAGATTGTAAACTGCAACAAAGAGACAAGTAAATTTAGTTCTTATTTAAGAGGCATGAAAAAACTTCATGCAAGACCCTTAATTACTTAATTACCAAGGAGAACCTGGAGAGACAGTCAGAGCTGCAAGGATTCCCCAGTCAGAGAAAAGGACGGCCTTAGAGTAGGGTCTGGATTTTCACAGAGGAGGAAAAAGAGGGATGCATATATGGCCACTAGAAGACCAAGTTCAGATGCCTTCCTAAAACACTAGAAAAGCTCCAATGAAGCGAGACCTTTAGATCGAGGAGAGCTGGCTAGTGAGGAAGTCGCAGATGAAGTTACAACTTACATGAGGCACAGCTGGCAAACTCCAGAAGGGCAAAGCGAGAAGAAATCACAGCCGTTCAATAAAAATTTAATGAACACTTACAGTGTGTGTTGCATGCTGGTAATGGTAAGCCCCCCCCCCAGCAAAAAAGAGACAGCCCACCCTTGTGGAGCATATTGGCTTGTGTAGAGGACAGGCCTTAACCAAAGAATCACACAAATATATGGAAACTTTAAACAGTAATGAGGGCTAAGAAAGAGAGGTGTGTGATGTTAGGAGCCTGGATAGGAGGGGAAATGGGTCTAGCTGAGGAGGGAGATTGGCCTCCAAGTACAGGAAAGAGAAAAAGATAGAGGGCAGAACCCTGCAGCCAGAGAGGACACACGTGGTGAAAGGAGAATGCACAGCAAAGAACTGAAAGAAGGCCAAGGCAGCCTGAACTCAGAAAGCCGGGAGCAATGGCAGCAAGGCTGGTGGGGATGCAGAGGCCAGACCTGGGAAGGTTTGGGATGTATCCTAAAGGCAACTGGAAGTCACAGAAAGCTTTTAAGCTAAAGGGTGAAGTGATCAGACTTGCATTTGCAACAGGCGCCTCTAACCGCTGAAAGGAGTCAGGGGACTAGAGGGCATTCGGGGAGACCATTTAGAAATCTATTATAATCTTCTAGGCAAGAGATGATGTTAGCTGTGAGCAGGTAAAGAAATGCCCTTTCCATTCAGGAACCAGACCACTGGGAGCACAGCCGTGATAACAGGCAGATAACGGTCTAAAGAAAGTAAGAATCTCACGAACAGAGTGGCAAGGGTGGGTGCCAAGCTCAAAATGACCACAGGATACTCTCTGAATGTATTAGTCTAGCACTAAGTCAAGGAGTGAAATACGAAAAACAGGCCTAAGAACTATGATCTATAACCGTCAAGTTAATCTGCAATTATGAGACACGCTAGGACCTGGGACGCCCTACCAGAGTGCTTGCACCTGGACAAACGTCTCCTCAAGCAACAGAACGCAAAGAAACTATACAGGACTAAAACCAACTGCACACACGCACAGTGGGAGCAAATTATGAACAATAAGATACAGAAAGGCCACAAACCAACTGCCATTTCCGAGGTGTCAGAAGCAAAAGCAGGGTACTGCGCGTGATTCCTGCACGCAGCACCACCAAGGGGCGCGCAGACCACCTAAACTACACCTCCCAGCCAAGCCACCAGTCCACCTCCAGCCTCACCCCTTTAAGGAGTCAGGGAACCAACAGCACCTGTTACTTGTTTTCGCTCCCTCATGCTGCAGCACGAGTCCTGATAAAGTCTTGCCTGAAATTCTCCTCTGGCCTCTTATCAATTTCTACGGATTAAGAGTCCAAGGACCCAGGTGAGTAACAATTAGACTCAGGATCTCTAATCAAGTTCCTTCTAAAAATACCAATCTCGTCTGAACTAAAGAAGAAAGAGATTTATCTACTTCTAGGCCTGGATAGCTAGGCACAGGGAAATCAAGTCCCTTGATTAAGCGTTCACATGTTTGTCGAGTTATTGTACAAAATCAGTGTTGTGGAGCGATTTCTAGAAAGTTCAGTGAAGGTAAAGCAGCCAATTGAAATCTTAGTAGAAACAGATCTGAGGGCAGCACCAATTATCAACGCATGCCCATTAGAGATTTAACCTCACATCAGCATGGGAAGTAACCTTTGTATTTGTTTTTAAAATTTGATAATATCTGAACTTATTTAAATCACCTCAGCCCTCAAATAACGTCCCCACCAACCAAGCTAAAATTGGCCCATGGGCACAAAATCAAGCCAGCCACAGTCCCTGCCCTGCAGCACACACACCCGAGGCACTGAACAACAAGAAGTCTCTGTTCTCATCCTGAGATTCCTGAAAAATCAGCTAAGGCTTTATGGACGGTGTGTAAAGGGATCACAGGAGGAGAAGATGAGGAAGCCCTCATCACACCAATAAGGAACACATGGGGAGAGGTATTCTGATCACCAGACACTCCAGAGGGGCTAGCCCAGCCCTGACAGTCCAAGCACGGGCATCAAATGGCGACCACCATGGACACTCCACTTTGGGTGTTGGCCAACAATTCTGGAACTTCCAGGATCTGAAGTATCTCCAAAGCCGGGGCCATTCCTGATACACCAAGGAAGCCAAAGGACCTGCAATATTCTGCTGTGGGACTTGGCTCAGCGTGGACCCACGAGTAGAATGGAGGGAGGGGCGTCACTCAAGAAGTTTGGGACTGGAATCTGTTTCCTTGGATCCAGATTTATAAAACAGGGTGAACAGGAGAAAAGTAAAAATCGGAATTTTGAGGTGGGGAACAAAACATCAGTGTATACCAGAGTAGGAAATTAAGTCACCTCTTTCAGGCAAAAATAAAAACTTCTAGGACAAAGTCATATCTATTGAAACAGTCATGCTTGTGCTTAGTTGGATCTAACCTAAAGGACAATTAGATATTTTACTGATGGGCTTGGTGGAGGTGACCTGCATTTTCTTCATGGTGAATTTAAGCTTCTTTTCAGGGGGAAAAAGTCTGATGAGTGGCAAATTTTTTACAATGCTCCAAATTCCTGCCTGATCTTTGTTAACATATACTGTAACTCATATACGTTTATAATTTTGTATTCTACTCTCACTTAATTTTCACGTGTACATTTCCATGTGATGCCCTGGCATTTTCTATATATCTCTGTGCTCTAAATGGTTCCACAGTTATACCATAGTTTGATGAATCATTCTCCAATAATTATTCGGCATTTGAATGGTTTGCAGATTTTTTCTTTAAATACAAGAGCAAAGAATATTTTATGTCCAAATTAATTTCTTTGCCTCTTCTGTTGTCTCTTTTGATAATAATATATGACACATTTTAAAGTCCTTGTTGCATGTTGCTATATTAGGTTCCAGTCAAGAGGCTGCCATAAACTGCTAGCCTCCAGGCAGAACTCAGCCCCACGCAGGTTTTAATTGGCTCACAGAGCTGGTGCTTTTTGTTTCTTCTTGTTGTCGTTTAATGTCTTAAGTCAGGGCCTGTATGCTCCATTTTGCCACAATCCCCAGTATTCAGACTCTCATCCATTTAAATTACCCGCCTGGTCCCTACAAACATTTGAGTTTTCAGTCCCTGAACTATTTCAATTCTCAGAACTACCTGCAAAAAATATTTAAAATATTTATTTCCGTATATCTATTCTAACAATTTCCCAGCTGTAATTTTTTTTCTGTGTGTGTGGTATGTGGGCCTCTCACTGCTGTGGCCTCTCCCGTTGCGGAGCACAGGCTCCGGACACGCAGGCTCAGTGGCCATGGCTCACGGGCCCAGCCACTCCGCGGCATGTGGGATCCTCCCGGACCGGGGCACGAACCCGTGTGCCCTGCATCGGCAGGCGGACTCTCAACCACTGTGCCACCAGGGAAGCCGTCCTAGCTGTAATTTGCCTTTTCTGGTTTAATAGGTAAACATTAGCGATCCTTTTAAACTTAAAAAAATGTTTAAGGCAAGCAGGACTCCTAAGCCTTGCTAGGAATGAAAGGAAAAGAGCACTAGGCAAGCTCTAACTAGTAGCCTATCACACCTGAATTTAGTGTGAAAGTGATAACCAAGGCTCTTCAGTGCTCCGGGTTCTGGCACGTGCACCATGCAGTACCCTCCACAGGCGGATGGTGCCATGCCTATAACATGGATCTGGGTTTATCCAAACCAGTGGGTGCCAGTTAGGGCTAATGAATGACACCTCTGTTCATAAAAATGCAGAAGCCCACTATCCATCTTAAAGGGAAAATGTACAATCCTACTTCCCTGGGGAAAAAAAATCTCTGCAACTGCCTCTTTCCCTTTAAAAACTGTACCTGTATTTATATATTCATGCATCTTTTCCTAAAGAAAGCAATCTTTATATATGAGAAGGATAAATGCTTAGTCATTTCCTAGGTTACTCAGTCCCACTGTTAGCAGACAAATCTAATTTTAGTTCCAAAATATGCCTATTTTCAGCAGCTTGCTTGATTACACTTATGAAATCAGTCCCTTTAGAGAAACATGGTATGGGAAAAAGAAATTGGACCAGGACACCAAGACCTAGGTTCCAATTCTAGCTCTGCCACTGTGATGAAGGTTGCTGTCTACAAAAACCCATTCTCCCCTTCCTCCAGAGTGATAGAGTTGTAGCTGGGCTACATGCTCAGAACCACACCCTCTACCCTTGGAACTAGGAGAAGCCATGTGATAAGTTCTCCTGATACGATGGTATTTATATACTTTATTTACTTAAAATTATCCTGACAATAAGAATCTTCCAATAAAGCCATTTTTTAACTGGATATAATTCATACTATACAATTCACTCTTTTACAATTTATAATTCATTGGTTTTTAGTGTAGTCACAGGTTGTGCAACTCTCACCACTACCTCATTCCAGAATGTTTGCATCATCACCCTCTAAAATCTGAACTGGTTCATCTGTCCCTGCTCATTCTTCTCTCTCCTCTGCTTCTGGAAGCCACTCATCTACATTCTGTCTCTATGGATTTGCCTATTCTGGACATTTCACATAAGTGGAATAATACAGTATATAGCCTTTTGTGACTGGCTTCCTTCAGTTAGCCTAAAGTTTTCAAGGTTCACCCATGTTGTATTATGTACCAGTATTTCAAACCTTTTTATTCTGCTGAATACTATTTCATTGTATGGATATGCCACATTTTGTTTATCCACTTATTGGCTAATAAACATTTGGATTGTTTTAACTTTTTGGCTATTATGAACATTTATACACAACTTTTTGTGTGAACATGTTTTCAATTTTCTTGGATATATACCTAAGAGTAGAATTTCTGTGTCCTATGGTAACTGTTTAACTTTTTAAGAAACTGACAAACTTCTCCACAGTAGCTGTACCATTTTACATTCCCACTAGCAACATTTGAGGTTTCTAATTTCTCCACATCATTACTGTGACGGTTAACTTTATGTGTGAACTTGACTGGGTTAAGGGATGCCTACATGGCTGGTAAACACTATTTCTGGGTGTGTCTGTGGGGATGTTTTTGGTGATTCAATAGACTGCGTAAAGAAGGTCCGTCCTCACCAGTGTGTGAGCATCATCAAGTTGCCTGATGGCCTGAATCAAACAAAAGGGGAGGAAGGGTGAATTCTCTCTCTCTCTTCTTGAGCTGGGACACAGCTTCTTTTACCCTCCGACACTGGAGCTCCTGGTTCTTGGTCCCTGGAACTCTGGGACTTACACCAATGGCCCCTCAGTTCTCAGGCCTCAAGACTCAAACTGAATTATACCACCGGCTTTCCTGGTTCTCCTTCTTGCAGATGGCAGACTGTAGGATTTCTCGGCCTCTGTAATCATTTCAGCCAATTCCTATAACAACTTTCCTCTTTTATATGTCTACATATATCATATTGGTTCTGCTTCTCTGGAGAATCCTGACCAATACACTTACCAATACTTGTTATTTTCTTTTTTTTTTTTTTAATTCTAGATATCCTAGTGGACATGAGTGGTATCTCATGTGGTTTTGATTTGCATTTCCCTAGTGACTAATAATGTGCATCTTTTCATGTACCTATTGGTCATTTTCTTTGGAGAAATGTCTCTTCAAATCTTTTGCCCATTTGTAAATTAGGTTGTCTTCATTATTGAGTTGTAAGAGTTCTTAATATATTCTGGACATTAGATCCTTATTAGACATATGACTCGCAAATTTTTTCTCCCATCCTGTGGATCATCTTTTCACTTTTGTGATAGTGTCCTTTGACACACAAAAGTTTTTGATTTTGATGAAGTCCAATTTATTTTTTTCTTCAGTTGCTTGTGCTTTGGTGTCATATCTAAGAAACTGTTACCTAATCAAACTTCACAAAGATTTACACCTATGTTTTCTTCTAAGAGTTTCATACATTTGGATCTTTAATCCATTTTAATTTTTGTATACGGTGTGAGGTAGAGGTCCAAATTCATTCTCCGACATGTGTACATTCAGTTATTCTAGCACGATTTGTTCAAAACACTATTCTTTCTCCATTTTATTGTCTTGGCACCCTTGTAGAAAATCAATCGACCATAGATGTATGTGTTTATTTCTGGACTCTCAAGTCTTTTTTTTGTTTGTTTGTTTCTGTTTTTTTGGTTTTTTTTGCAGTACGCGGGCCCCTCACTGCTGTGGCCTCTCCCATTGTGGAGCACAGGCTCCGGATGCGCAGGCTCAGTGGCCATGGCTCACGGGCCCAGCCTTTCCGCGGCATGTGGGATCTTTCCGGACCGGGGCACGAACCCATGTCCCCTGCACCGGCAGGCAGACTCTCAACCACTGCGCCACCAGGGAAGCCCTCAAGTCTTTTTAATCAATCTGTATGTCTGTCCTTATGCCAGTACCACACTGCCTTGATTACTATAGCTTTGTAGTAAGTTTTAAAAGCAGGAAGTGTTTTAAACTTGTTCTTCTTTTTCAAGATTGTTTTGACTACTCTTAGTGCCTTGCATTTCTATATAAATTTTAGGATCACTTTGCCCATTTCTCCAAAGACGGTAGTAGGAATTTTGATAGGAGCTGTGTTGAATCTGTAGATCAATTTGGGGAGTTCTGCTATCTGTGATCTGACACAATATTAAGTCTTCCAATCCATGAACACAGAATGTCTTTCCATTTCCTTAATTTCCATCAGTAATGTTTTGTAGTTTTCAGTGTGCAAGTCTTATGTCTCTTTAGTTTAAATATGTTCCAAAGTATTATATACTTTCTGATATTATTGTTCACTTAAGTTCATTTTCAAACTTTTTATTGCTTAAAATACAACTGATATTTGTATATTGATCCTATATCAATAGGACTTTAGCAAAGTTGCTAAATTCTTAGTTCTAATAGGTTTTTAGGTAGATTTTTTTATGGTTTTCTATATATAAGATCATTCATCAGCAGATATCATTTTACTTCTTTCTTTCCAATCTGGATGCCTTTTATTTCATTTTCTTGCCTAATTGTGCTGACTAGAATCTCCAGTACAATGCTGAATAGAAGTGACAAGAGCAGGCATCCTTGTCTTGTTCCTGATCTTAGGGGGAAAGCTCTCTTTCTTTCACTATTAAATATGATATTAGCTATGGGTTCTTCACAGATGCTCTTTTTCAGGTCAAGGAAGCTCCTTTCTATTCCCAGTTTGTTGAATTTTCTTATCATGAAAGGGTGTTGGATTTGGGCTAGTGCTTTTCCTTCATCTATTGAGATTATCATGTAGTTGTTTTTCCTTTATTCTATTAATATGGTGTATTACATTGATTGACATTCATATGTTGAACTAGCCCTGCATTCCTGAGATAAATCCCACTTGACTGTGATATATAAACCTTTTTATATGCTGCTGGATTTGGATTATTATTTCGCTGAAGACTTCCTTCTGTCTATATTCATAAGGGATATTGGTCTGTAGTGTACTTTTCTTGATATGTCTTTGTCCAGTTTTAGTATCAGGATAACAATGCCTTCACAGAATGAGTTAGGAAGTGATTTTGCCTCTTCTATTTTTTTGAAGAGTTTGTGAAGGGTTGTGTTAATTCTTCCTTAAACGTTTTTTAGAATTCACTAGTGAAGCCATCTTTGAGGGAAGTTTTTGAATTACTAACTCAATCTCTTTAGTTGTTAAAGGTCTATTCATATTGTCTATTTCTTCTTGAGTCAGGTTTCATAGTTTGTGTCTTTCTAGGAATTTGTCCATTTCATTTAGGATATATCACTTGTCACAGAATTGTTTACAGTATTCCCTTATCACCCTTTTTATTTCTGTAAGGTCAATAGTAATGTTCCCTCTTTCATTCCTGATTTAGTAAATTGAGTCTCCTCTCTTATTTTCTTGGCCAAGCTAGCTAAATGTTTTTCAATTTTGTTGATCTTTTCGAAGAATTAACTTTTGGCTTTGTTCATATTCTCTATTGTGCCAAATTTCTGAAGTCTTCTTTACTTAACTGTTAAAAATTGATGTTATAATTCAACCAACCACCTCAGTAGTTATAGAATTTCCCTTATCTCAATTGCGAAGAGATTTAATATTATAGTTTTAAAAGCAGAAACCTGCTCCATTCATTGCCCTGAGAACTTGGGAAAAATACTTAACCTTTCTGAGCCTCTGTTTCCTCATGTCTAAAATGGAAACAGTAACAGAGATGGCTAGAGATGTTAGATTACATGAGAAGGTATACAAGGCACCTTCCTGCCCCAGGGCCAGGTGTCTGAGTAGACACGCAAAGAATGCTAATTGTCTGCTTGACTGTTAAATTACGTGATGCATATAAATATAATACTACACTAATGTATAATATACGATGTTACTAATCTTACCTTCATTCCCCTCCTTTACCCACCCTACCCCCAACTTACAAGCTCAGCATGGCCTGGATCCCCATCACATCTCAGTGCTGTTTACCAAACAAGACACTGTTCCAGGGTAGCAGGTGTCACCAACACCTGAGCCTACAGCATAGCCTGCTTTTTTTTTCTTAGTTCTTATGATCAAGTAACTTGCAACATGGGTAGATAAAATGGATCCCTAAAGACTCTGAGTCTCTCAAGGACATCCCCAAACTTCTAGCCCTCATTACATGCTCAACAAATATGTGAAGAATAAATGAAAGCACTAGAGGGGGCTATAAGCTAAGGGGTTAGTAACGACTGTCCATAGCCCAGCTTCCTCTCTAGGATGCTGGCAACAGATTTGTTAGTGTAGACAGTCCTCAAACTAAGCAGCGCGGTCTTTGTGACACAGCTTAAGAGAGTGTGCCTACAGACCTACTAGAGAATGGACTTGAGGATATGGGGAGGGGGAAGGGTAAGCTGTGACAAAGCGAGAGAGAGGATATACACTACCAAATGTAAGGTAGATAGCTAGTGGGAAGCAGCCGCATAGCACAGGGAGATCAACTCGGTGCTTTGTGACCTCCTGGAGGGGTGGGATAGGGAGGGTGGGAGGGAGGGAGATGCAAGAGGGAAGAGATATGGGAACATATGTATATGTATAACTGATTCACTTTGTTATAAAGCAGAAACTAACACACCATTGTAAAGCAATTATACTCCAATAAAGAAGTAAAAAAAAAAAAAAAGTGTGCCTAGGTATGTAGGTTATTTGGAATACAATACAACAGGTTAAAGTAGGAGAATGAAAGGTAGGGCAAGATTATTTTGGAATATTAGAAGAATTAAAGAGGTAAGAGCCTAAGTGATACCTTTGTGGTTGTAAGATAAAGAGAAGCTAGGGAAGGATCTAAATGTAAAGAAACTTACTTTCTCTGCCAAGATTTTTCTGAAAGTTGCACACAAAATAAATTGCTTAACAGAATGTCTTAAAAAGTGGCACACAGGCAAGTTCTTCAGAACAGTATGACAGATTATGAGAACAAGATCAGGGGCTGGAAGTGGGAACAGAGAAAATGGACCAAAGAAAGGTTTTACTTCTTATACACAGGTGAAAGATGATTGTTCTAATATCAAAGTAGTAAGGGGAAAAAACTTGTTACCCTAACATTTCCTGTCTGTACTCAGTCAGGAAAGTCCAACACGGAAAACAAACAACAAAAGAAATCATAATTCTGATTTCTTTCATCTCAGATCCCATCTAGTATATCAAAAAGTCCCAAGGTAGAATCAACAAGGACAAGTCCAATTCCCAGCCAATGCCTGATAGGACGCTCATGCTTAAAGGATCAGACAAAAGCCATCACCAACAAAAACCGCCAATAAATAATCCCACTTCTACACCAGCTCCTGACTGTGTACCTCTGATGCTCATGAGTTCAGAAAGAACAATTATTTCTGTTAGTTCTTTGAATGCGGTTTGGGGAAGTAGAATAAAGTAACGGTAGGGCTTCCCCGGTGGCGCAGTTCAAAAAAAAAAAAAAAAAAAGTAACGGTAATAAAACGAACAGCCGGGAGGAGAAAAGCCAGCATGAAAAACAACAGCTGAAAAGGTTCACACATGCACACGTGTGTGCAAATAAGGATCATCCTATTTCATGTATCAAAACTGAGACACTTTTATAGAATATTGGCTACAAAAAACTAATAAGGATGAACTGCAACACTTTAAAAGGAACAGATATCAACAGAATCCTTAAACTTGTATTCTATGAGGTAAGTTTATAAATTACATATTACATAGGAAAAACTTCCTGAATTGATAATATTATAGTTGAAAATTTTAAATTCTCATCAGTTTATCACCTTCCAAAAAAAGAGTCTTTTGGCTGACAGTTTTCTGTTCAACTTCCATCCAGGGTTTTGTGTTTTCATACAGGAGAAAACTGAGGAGAGTGAGCGTGAGTTTGTATAAAAACTGGTACAGGGGCTTCCCTGGTGGCGCAGTGGTTGAGAGTCCGCCTGCCGATGCAGGGGACACGGGTTCGTGCCCCGGTCCGGGAAGATCCCACATGCCGCGGAGTGGCTGGGCCC
>NW_020185337.1:7917012-8098779 GCF_003031525.2 Neophocaena asiaeorientalis asiaeorientalis | reverse complement strand
GGGGCCCGGGCCCCAAAAAAAAAAAAAAAAAAAAAAAAAAAAAAAAAAAAAAAAAAAAAAAAAAAAAAACTGGTACATTCTCAGATGCTAAGATGCAAAAATTAAAATGTGATGTTTAACACATTACTGCAGATCATATGATTGGGAACAGGCTCTTACCTTCTCTCTCAGAACCTAAAACAAGTTTAGCAAAAATACCACACAAATAAGCAGTGGTTCTCAAATAGTCTTAATGTGTGTGTATTCACAGGTTCATGAAATATAATAAAAACATTAAAATAATTTTATATTAATTTCACTTAACTTTAATGAATTTTCCCCAACTCTAATATTAAAAACATTAAAAAAACTTAAATTTTAATGGCAAAAGTTACTGGTTTCCCTATCTATTAAAAATTTTTGTTTTATTTTTACATATCTAGCATTTACAACTAAAGTACATTTTTATAAGAACTGGCATCTTGATGTATATGGGTCTGAAATGATACTTCACCTTTGATTTTTAATTTGAATTAATAAGACCATGATAGATTTTTTTTTAATTTTACTTTTAAACCATTTTAGTGTGCTATTATATATGTTCTAGTACTCTGAGTCACTTTGGTTTTAAAAACTACCTATTTATTTATGGTACCATGTCAAGAATTTCTTAATGTTAAAAAATACTGTATGTATGTGACGACATAACAAACCAGAACAGTTCCTAGATCGGGGAGGGTTCGGATTAGCGTTTACTAAGAGGGCAAGAAGAACTGAACTTTGTACTTCAAAAGGAGATTTTGGTTTTATGAGGTGCTGGTCATATAAGTTGTTTATTTTTATTTCATCAAAGCCTGGCAGGTATTTGCATTCCAATTTACCTTACAAGGAAGCTTCTTTTCTAAACATTAGTTTTTTAAATGGGTGATGAATTAATTCCACAGGAAATGACATTATAAACATTAGTTTTCCTTTGAGATAAAATAATACAAGCCAAACTTTCTGAAGTTAAGGGTGACGCATAATATTACAACTTGTTGTATGTTGTGTTTGTAAAGGTTCCCTAAACTATTAAAATTCAGGCAATTTGTGTAAATTGCAAAAGCAGAAACTGTGATGTTTGCTTAGTAGTGTGTTGTGTTAGAATTCTTTTTGGAGGTGTATGTTATACACATAGCAAACTATTATTCAGACTTGCTCATCCTGTATTTTTTAAATAGGAGATACAGCATCCCAAGTCATTTTTAGTTCAGTTAGCCTGCAAAGACTTCATCTCTCTCCCCAAATTCTCTCTTCCAAGCCTTCTTTGTCATCTATGTGCAGTTAAGGTGGAAATGTTTACAGACCTTAGTTTGTAAACTAAAAGTGAACTTAATTTCCATTGTTCCCTTACATCCACCATTGGCAGTAGCCAAAGCTAGCTTTATAGTCTAACAGGAGAGACCATGTTCTGCCATGACGAACCGTGGTGCTGCCAGTGGAGTTTTTTTCCCCTTTTGATGGTTTTAGTTAAGCTACTAAATGGATATACACAAGCAGTTGAGTTTACACTAAAACTATGAAATGGTATTTCCCGTCTATGTCCGTGCCTCTTCAAACTTGGACGTGTGGGTTTTTTAAATCATTTTTCACTTCCTTGTCAATCTCTTATAGTGTTCTAATGATGAGAGGGATTCAAATAAAACTAAATACCTTTGAATATCCCTTCCCCTCTCACACACTGAAGGCTGTGGAGGAACTAGACTATTTCCTGTTGCCAAGACATGCTTAGACACCAGAGTTTTCTTTACTTGGCGGCATGCTACCCCCAGCCTCACCCACACCACCTAATTTAAGAGGGTCCTGACCTCAACCTCTACTGAGACGTAAAGGTAAACTCTCCTCCCTCCAGGTTTTTTGAGCAGTTTTTTGGCACTTCACCAGTAGCCCTCATTTTTACATGTGCTGTTGTAAACTTCTTAAGGACAGGGATGACGTCTTGGTGATTTTTGTGCTTCCACCTCAACCCTGGCAGCTAGCCCACTGTCTGGAACAAATCAGGTGTTTAATGTCTGTCAAACTAAATGGAATAAAGGGTTTCTACTAGCAACAGCATTTCTCATGCCTCAGTTGTGTAAGCTGGTTGCTTGTGTTTGGTTTCCTCTGCAAATATGTATGTTTATCACCCACCCAATAATTTAAATTATTTTTTTAAATTTTGTTTTCTTTCCTTCAGATACTACCCCATGGCCAATTAGCTCTAGAAAATGTAGTTGCCGCCAATGAAATGATTATCCCAAACTCTGCCCCTGGTTATACTTCGCCAAACTGAAATTTGAATTTTCTCAATAAATTGGTCATGTCTGAAAAAATATATAAATTGTAAACATTAAGATAAAAATATTATCCAAGATTCAGGTCAATATTTTCTTTAAAAGTTAAACATAAATCTACCATATAGCTCAGCAATTTCACTCATATATTTCTACTCAAGAGGAGTGAAAATATAGGTACAAAGATGTGTATGCAAATATTCATAGCAGTGTTATTCATAATAGTCAAAAATTGGAAATAATCTAAATGTCCATCAACTGATGAATAGATAAGTAAAACATGATATATCCATACAACAGAATATTATTTAGCAAGAAAGAGAAATGAAGCACAGATATATGGCTATAACATGGAAGAACTTCAAAAACATTATGCTTGGTGAAAGAAGCCACATACCAAAGATCACATATTATATGATTCCAGTTATATGAAATGTTGAGACAAGTAAAATCTATAGAAACAGAAAGCAAATTAATGTTTGCCTGGGACTGAAAGTGAGAAAGGAGAGTGATTACAAATGGGCAAGAGGGGGGACTTCCCTGGTGGCACAGTGGTTAAGAATCCGCCTGCCAATGCAGGGGACACAGGCTTGAGCCCTGGTCCGGGAAGATCCCACATGCCGCAGAGCAACTAAGCCCATGCGCCACAACTACTGAGCCTGTGCACCACAACTACAGATCCTGTGTGCCACAACTAATAAAGCCCATCTGCCTAGAGCCCGTGCTCCGCAACAAGAGAAGCCACCGCAATGAGAAGCCTGTGCACTGCAATGAAGAGTAGCCCCCACTCGCCGCAACTAGAGAAAGCCTGTGCGCAGCAACGAAGACCCAATGCAGCCAAAAATTTAAACATTAATAAATAAATAAATAAATTTATTTTTTAAAAATGGGCAAGAGGGATCTTTTTGGAATGTCAGAAATGTTCGACCATCACTACATTATGGTGATGGTCGCATGACTCAATAAATATACTAAAAATCACTTGATTGTACACTTAAAACAAGTGAATTTTATGGTATGTCAATTACATCTCAGTAGAGCTGCTTAAACATAATCTACTAAGGTACACAATATAATATGAACAGATCTTAAGTGTACAACTCAGTGAATTTTAACATATGTATACACCCATGTAACCAGTACCCAGATCAAGATACAAAACTTTTTTAGCAGGCCAGAGTTTCCTTGTACCCTTTCCTAATCAGAATGCACCATCTTCCTCCACAAGAGTGGTTGCCATTAACTTGTTCTATATCATCTGGACTCATTTTGTCTATAGTGAAACTACAATGTTTCTTTTGCTCAACATAATGTCTGTAATATTCATCAAGGTTGAAGCTGATAGCAGTAGCTCATTCTTTTTTATTGTTGTGGAGTATCCCATTGTATAAATATTCCACAATTTGTTTGTAAATTCTTCTGTTAAAGAACATTTAGGTTGTTTCCAGTTTGGGGCTATTATGAGTAAAGCTGCAATGAACATTATTTTAGATGTCTGTTGGCAGACGTATGCACTCCTTTTTCTTGGGTACCTAGCTAAGAGTAGAAATGCTGATTCATGAAGAAAGCAAATGTTTAACTTGGGGAGAAACTGCCATAAGATTTTCCAAACTGTTTAAACAAATTTCCACTCCTACTAACAATGTCTGAAAGTCCCAGCTGTCCCGCCTCCTCACCAACAGTTGGTATTGTCAATCTTTCTAATTTTAGCCATTCTGCTAAAATTACATTCTGTACATAGTGTGTAGGAGTATCCTGGCGTGGCTCTAATTTGCATTTGCTGGATTAAGAATTAAATTGAGCATACTTGCATATACTTCCTGACCATCTGGTTATCTTCTCTGATGAAGTGCCTGTTCAAGGTTTTTGTCCATTTTTTAACAGGTTATCTGTCTTTTTTCTTATAGCTTTACAGAAGTTCTTTATTCTAAATACAAATCTTTTGTCAGACATATGTACTATAAATATTGTTCCCCAATCTGCGGCTTGCATTTTCTCTCTCTTAATGGTGGCTTTGATATACAAAAGTCCATAATTTTAATGAAGTCCAATTTATCATTATTTTCTTTCATAGTCTATTTTTTATGTTCTGTTTAAGAAATCGTCTGTGTATGCCAAGGTCATGAAGCTTTTCTCCTAGAAACTTTATTGTATTACCTTTCCCAATTGAGTGTTTGATCACTAATCAAATTAATTTTTGTATATGGAGTCACAGTTCATTTATTTCCCATAAAGATACCCACTTGATACAGTACTGTTTATTGATAAGACTATCTTTTCCCACAGGATTGCAGTGGCATTGTGACCGTAAATCAGGTGACTATATCATACATGAGTCTGTTTCTGGACTCTATTCTGTTCCATTGTCCCATTTTTTCCTTGGCAAATGCTACTGACTTAATTACTGAACCTTGATAGTAATCTTGAGCTAGGGAAGATTTTAATGTACAATTTGTTGTAGAACTTTGTGAGCTGTTCTTGTAAGAGAGACAAATGCCAAAAATTAACTATTTCAAGTCCTATATGTCATCAAATACCCATTCTGAAGCAGATAATTTTTTTTAATCAGCAAAATGAAAACCTGAATATTTTTCACCACAAAAGGCTTATAAAATCTACAGGATCTCTTCATGTTAACTGCAGGTAGCTGTTGAAGCCCAGAATTAAAATGGCTTACCTGAGTAAGATAAATAGTGTCTTTGAACTTGCGTAATTGATCTGCACTTTGGGGGAGTTTGAAGTGAAGCTCAGCCTGGTGAAGCATTTTATAGTTACCATCTGTGAAATGTTGTCTATGATGTGCAAATTTGCTTTCATAAGACCAGTCCTCTTTAGATGAAGCCTTTCAAGCAAAGAATAAGAGGTTCAGATTGGGAAGTTAGGAGTGAAACTACTTTTCTTCATACTCCTGACAAACTTGAAAAGTACTACACACATTTGCAGAGCCCAAAGCTAACAGTAATAAAATATCACTAGTAAAATGGTAAATGCTTAGCACTTGCTCATTTGCTTCTCAGTGATTACTAAATATATTTGATATATACACGTTTAATTTTGATATAGTTGAAGATACAAACCAAACAATGATACTTCTTTCCCCTAATAATAAATCTTTTTTTTTAACTTACAGAATCTTTCTTTTCCTTTGAGAAGCTATCATCAGGTCAAGTAAAAAATAAAAACAAAAATAAATAAATAAAAAAAAACAAATACCACACAGGTTAGTAGTGTACCTTCTACAGGAGAAAAAAAAAAAAGCAATAATTCTGGCTTCTAGGCCCTATGATTTGATGAACTGTTAGCATTTGACAAAGATATAAGACAATTGCTGGCTACATCTGAAAATATCAGAGTTTTAAGCCAAGTTATACAGACACTTTGAAAAAACATATTCCATTCCACCCTCAAAAAACCATGAAAATTAGGAAGCTTAATAATCCCTGTTCATAAAATATGACTTAGAATTCTCAGTAATCATGCAATGCACAGACCAATCACCTTAAAAGGAAAAAGTTATTCTTTAGGAATTGATTTATACCAAAATATAAGCAACACACATTAGCCATATTTAATGCGGTAGTTTTTCCAAATTGTATTTCGTTTTTGAAAATGTTACCACCAGACAGTTTAGAGAACACCAATTACTTCTATTATTTATTTGAAACAGAGGTATGGTATTTACAGTCATCTTGTACACATTTGAGATGCGCAAACCTTTAGCAATAGTCTTCCCTTCTTTCTACGCTTCTTCCTTTTCAAAATCTGAAACACGTCTCCTGGCCTCTCAGCCCTGTGGCTGCTAATAATTTAAAGGTATCCCATAATCATAAACCTGATCTGTTATGTGGGAAGCTTTCTACCTTCTGATAGCTATGGTTTGAAATTCTTGTAAATTTCAGCTATAACAATGTTACCAGAGGAATTAGAAAGTGTCAGATAATGGGGCTTCCCTGGTGGTGCAGTGGTTGAGAGTCCGCCTGCCGATGCAGGGGACGTGGTTTCATGCCCCCGGCCCAGGAAGCTCCCACATGTCGCGGAGCGGCGGGGCCCGTGAGCCACGGCTGCTGAGCCTGCGCGTCCTGAGCCTGTTGCTCCGCAACGGGAGAGGCCACGACAGTGAGAGGCCCATGTACGGCAAAAAAAAAAAGTGTCAGATAAGGCTGTAATTGCTTTAAGAATATTAACTCATTTAATCATCATAACAACCCCATGAGTGGGTACTATTATCACCCTATTTTACAGATGAGAAAACCAGGCACAGAAAGGTTAAGTAATTTGCCCAAGATCCAAAGCTAATTAGTGCAGTCTAGCTTCGTATAAACCATATGACTAGCATTGCCTATATTAATAGTAACAATAGCTTACGTTTTATGGGCTCATCACTATGTGTCAAGAACTGTGCTAAGTGTTTCAACGTATTAATTAACTTAATGTTTACACACCATCACATGCACACATGCATACCTGCATGTGCACACACGAACACAAACACTCCCTGAAGTATCTGCTCCTATTACCCCCAATTTACAGATGAGAACACTGAAATTCAAAAAGAATGAATAATCTTTTCAAGGCAGTATAGCTAGTGTGTGGAAGTTCTAGTATTCAAATCCTGATCTGTTCATTCCAAAACCCAATCTTTCTATTGCTGTATATTGATGATCACCTGTTGAAAATATGATTATTTTACGAAGAAGTAATGTATCCCAACCAGAGAAAGACATTTTAATATATTTGCTGAATGCATGAAAAAAAAAAATGAAGATTTTACGTAAAGGTTTTCTTTTCCCAACACCTACTCAAATTCTCCACTAAGCAATGTAGTTCGAAAAGAGGCAACAATCAAATCAAGGGTTCATAATAAACAGGACTTATCTTTATCTTTCCCTATTTTAAAATACAGTGTTTAGTATCTTTGAATGTCATCAGGCATTTCACAAAAACATGGGAATTCCATGATTTTCGAGAGGTGAATAGAAATGCTTATAGTTTTTTTTAAAAAGGTTTAGCAATTCCTAACACTCATCTTCCTGAAATGTAGTGAAAAGAAAATAGATCAATTCTGGAGTCAGACAATAAGCCTGAATACAGATATGCTACTTACAATCTAGGGACATTGACAGAACTCTCACTATATATATATCAATATATATTGATTTCCCTCTGGGCCTCAGGGCTGGATTATTGTTAAATGATGTACCTGGTACAGAAATCTGCTCAGTAAATATTTTTGCTTCTTTCATTCCTTCTTTTCCATTCTCAGCACTTGTTCCTACCTGAGTCAGGATACTGAACTGCATCTTCTTTCACTTTGAAACAACAATGTTCCCAAAAGATTGGGCCCACAATATGGGAGTAATAAAAAAACAAGGGGTAGAACTAAGGTTATGGCATCACTTATTAAAGTTAAAAATACAATAACTTCAATGTAGAAGTACAGTTGTGTTCAGGTGGTGAGATTGAGCAAGATTTTTAAGTTCTCTTAAAACTTTTTTTGTGGTTACTTCACACAAGTGATGCAGAAGGGGGAAAACTACATGATTATTTCAATAGATGAAGAAAAAGCATTTGACAAAATCCAACACCCTTTTATGATACAAGCAGGCAACAAACTAGGAATAAAAGGGCATCTATGAAAAACCTACAGTTAATATCATACTAAATGATAAAAAGCCTTTTTCCCTAAAAACAGGAATCTCCCTGAGAAAAGGAGTGAGAAAAGATGATCTGTTCTCACCACTTCTATACTGTACTAGAGGTTCTAACCAGGGCAATTAGGCAAGAAAAGTAAACAAAAGGCATCTAGATTGGAAAGGAAAAAGTAAAGTTACCTCTATCTGCAGATGACATGCTCTTATACGTAAAGAATTCACACACACGTACCCCAAAAAACAAAAAGCCATTAGAGCTAATAAATGAGTTCTACAAGGTTGCAGAATATAAGTTCAATATACAAAAATCAATTGAATATTTAGACACTAGCAATAAACAATCTGAAAATAAAATTAAGAAAATAATTCCATTTACAATAGCACCAAAAAATACTTAGGAATAAATTTAACCAAAGAAGTATATGACTTATACACTGAAAACTACAAAATAGTATGACAGAAATTAAAGATGACATCACATGTTCATAAATCAGAAGACTTAATATTGTTAAGATGGCAATTCTTTGCAAACTGATCTACAGATTCAACACAATCCCCATCAAAATCCCAGCTGACTTTTTTACAGAAACTAGCAAGGTGATCCTAAAATTCATATGGAAATGCAAGGCACCCAAAACAGTCAAAACAATCTTGAAAAGAAGAACAACGTTGGAGAACTGACACTTCCAGCTTTCAAAACTTACTACAACAGTAT
Organism: Neophocaena asiaeorientalis asiaeorientalis; assembly: GCF_003031525.2. NCBI lineage: Eukaryota > Metazoa > Chordata > Mammalia > Artiodactyla > Phocoenidae > Neophocaena > Neophocaena asiaeorientalis. Next base: position 8,090,122 of record NW_020185337.1, on the reverse strand, counting down.
AATAATGATGACAGTGGATACTAATATAAAATAGACATACACAATGGAACAGAACTGAGAATCCAGAAATAAACATTAACATTTATGGTCAATTGATTTTTGACAAAAGGGTCAGGAGAATTCAATTAGGGAAAGAATAATGTTTTCAGAAATGGTGTTGGGACAATTGGCTGTCCAAAACTGGACATCTACCTCACACCATACAAAATAATTAACTCAAAATAGACCATGTAAGAGCTAAAACTAAAAGACAGCACAGGAGTAAACTTTTGTGATCTTAACTTAGGCAATGGCTTCTTAGATGCAACACCAAAGCACAAGCAATAAAAGAGAAGATTGATAAGTAGGACTTCAAAATTTTTAATTTTGTGCTTTTGGGACTTCCCTGGTGGCACAGCGGTTACGACTCCATGCTCGCAATGCAGGGGGCCCAGGTTTGATCCCTGGTCAGGGAACTGGATCCCACATGCATGCCACAACTAAGAGTTTGCATGCCACAAATAAGGAGCCCATGTGCCACACTAAGGAGTCCACCTGCCGCAACTAAGGAGCCCATATGCCGCAACTAAGACCCGACGCAACCAAATAAATAAATAAATAAATAAATAAAATTTTGTGCTTTAAATGACACTATCGAGTAAGTAAAAAGACAACCCACTAATAGGGAGAAAATGTTTGCAAATCATATAGCTATTAAAAAAATTACCATCTATATCATGGACACATAGATGGTATGTTTTTTGTAAGCTCTTACAATAAACTCTTACAACCTGATAATAAAAAGACAATCCAATTAAAAAGTAGGCAAAGGATTTTTGCCTACTTTTTATTTCTCCAGATATTTCTCCAAGGAAGATATATAAAGAGCCAACAAGCACATAAAAAGATGTTCAACATGATTGGCCATCAAATAAATACAAATTTCCTGTAAACGTAAATTTCCAGGGAAATGTTAAAAAAAAAAGACAAAAATGGGGAATAACAAGTGTTGACGAGGATGTGGAGAAGTTGAAACCCTCGTGCATTGCTGGTGGGAATGTAAAATGGTGCAGCCACTATGGAAAACAGTTTGGCAATTCCTTGGAATATTAAATATTAAACATAGAGTTACCATACGACCCAGCAATTCCACTCCTAGGTATATACTTAATAGAATGGAAAACGTATGTTCACACAAAAACATGTACACAAATGTTAACAGCAGCATTATTCATAAGAGCCAAAAATGGGGAATAACACAAATGTATATCCACTGAAGAACGCATCAACAAAATGTGCTTTATCCATTCAATGGAATATTATTCAGCAATATAAAAGAAAGACATACTAATTCATGATACAACATGGACGACTTTTGAGAACTTTATGCTGGGTGAAAGAAGCCAGTCGCAAAAGATCACATATGTTATGATCCCAATTATAAGAAATGTACAGAACAGGCAAAAATACAGAGCAGATTAGTGGTGCCTAGATCCAGGATGGGAGGGACAGAGAGAGCGGGGAGTGACTGCTAATACAGAGGGTACAGAGTTTCTTTGAGGTGATGTAAATATTCTAAAATTAGATCATGGTGATGGCTGCGTAACTCTGTGACTATACTGAAAACCATTAAACTGTACACATTCCATGAGTACATTGTATGGCCAGTGAGTTAGGTCTCAATAAAGCTGTTAAAAAAAAACACACAAGTCTGAAACAACCCATCTACAAAACGGAATCTTTAGGAATAGAGAAAGTGAAGTGCCATACTGAAAATCAAATACACCAACATGAAGAAAACGGAAGAGGAGGAAGAAGAGGGGAGAAAATAAAAGGAATGATATGACGTGATAACATCAGACAAAGGTTTATTTATCACATTCATTTCTCTTATTGTAGCAAACTATCCAGTTCTGAATATCTGTAAGTAATAAAACAGTTGCAGGACACATAGAAAGTAGTAAGTGAGAGTGATTTTCACATGTGATAATAACTCAGCCTTCAGTAATCACCGGCTTCCATTTAATTTTTGAATACTCTTGACGGAACATAATTAAAAGCAATATAGAAAAGTTATAATCCCCAAAATGATGACTACAAGAGTTTAGTACCCCAAAGGTTAAGGATAAAAAGTTCTTTTGTTTTTTTTGGTACGCGAGCCTCTCACTGTTGTGGCCTCTCCCGTTGCGGAGCACAGGCTCCGGACGCGCAGGCTCAGTGGCCATGGCTCACGGGCCCAGCCGCTCCGCGGCACGTGGGATCTTCCCGGACCGGGGCACGAACCCGTGTCCCCTGCATCGGCAGGTGGACTCTCAACCACTGCGCCACCAGGGAAGCCCTAAAAAGTTCTTTTCTATTATCTTCTTCCTACACTTCCATTTAAATAAGAAGTAGATTTCATTTGACTTTCTGAACCACTGTTAAGGTAGTGACATACACCCATGGCCTACCATTCTGAATCACTGGGAAATCAAAGATGGCTTACCTTTTCTAATGTACTGAAGGAAGGCCAGGACTGATATCCATATTCAGATACAAATCGAGCTTTGGGGAAAATTTTCCAATTCCAGCAATCACCAACATAGTCATAAAAATGTACGTCACCATAATTCGGGTCGTATGGGTTTTCAGAGAGCCAGCCTTCTGCAGTGGATTTAGCCCCATTTGTAGGACTGGATGTGATAAAAGGACGAGTCTGGTCTCCCTGAGTTCAGAAATAAAATGGTTTAAAAGATAAGCTTTTCACTCAGTAAAGTACAGATCACTTACTTCTTTAAAAGTAGTATCAAGTCCCAGAAATGCCAAGTAGCTGATAGAAAAATAACAGAGCCACTTACCTTCTTCTGCATTTGACAACCACCAGCAGCTTTCTGCTTTTTGCCAATCCTTCACAGCCTTTCATAATGAACTGTAGCTTATTCCTCACAGTAGCTGTTCCTAATTTTTTCAATCATGTCTTAACCTATACTTGACCTTCTACCATCGTGGGTAGTATACTGTCTGGTGCTGAATTTCTCAACCTTGGCACTAGTGACATTTGGGGCCTGGTAACTTTTGGTTTTGTGTGTGTATGCTGGGAGTGGGGGAGGTCCTATACACTCTACTAGATGCCAGTAATACCTACCCACCTGCCACGCCACCCCACAAAAAAAAGTCTACAGACATTGCCAAATGTCCCCTTGTACCTTGGGAACAAAATCACTTCCACCTGAGAAACAAAGGTCTAATGGTTTAGAATGGGCTATTGAGTCAGAGGGACATGAGTTTGAATCTCAAATTAGAACCTTATTGTTTTGGGACAGGTCTAAGCCTCAGTAGTCTTATCTGTAAAATGGAGATAATAATGGTACCTCCTTCATTGGGCTATTGTAAATGGTAAAAAAAAAAAAAAAAAAAAAATGTGTGGAAGAGATGGCTAAGTTTCCATCAAAATTCATGTTCCCACTTCTGTCCCTGGAAAGCGGCTCGCTAACTATTTGCATCTCTGTGCGGCTACATTCTCATCCTCTTCCCCAGTCTGTAGGCAAAGGCCTAAGAGATGGTAGAGCTGGAAGATGGAAGGAGCCTGGGTCTCTAAAAGGAGGAGAGCTGCCTGCCCATCAGAAGCAACCATTGTGTAGTGTTACTGAGTAAGAAAGAAACGTTTATTATGTAAACCACTGAAACTCTGTGGTTTCTTTGTTACAGTAGCCAATATATAATTACTTAATCTAGTGTCTAGCACACAGGGAGAACTCAAAATGTTTTAATTATTATTATCTCAATTAATGAACTTACTTCCTATTTCAGTGACAAGAATCATTCATTTAGCAAGTCTGTCAAGTGTTTATTGTGGGTCAGGTTTTTCAGCACTGCTGAGAGAGAGAGAGAGACAGACAGACAGACAGAATCTATGGCATCATCCAGTATTAACGCATCAAATCTCTTTTGAGCATTTACTATGCACCAGGCATACAGTTTCTTCTATACACTGGAGGTTCAGCAGGGAACAAGACAGACATGCCGACTGACCTCTTAAAAGAGTAGACTGAAATCTAGTGGTGGAACCAGATGCTGAGCAAGTAATTGTAAGCGTGATGAATGTTTTAAAGGATAAGTACAGGGCTCTTCGGAAATACAAAACATGTAGAAGGCCAATAAGGCCTCTCTGAGAAATAGATTTTCAGAAAATAATTTTCTCAGCTTTTCCCCATTAGGTCTCACTTTTTCTTGGTATAACCACCCATTTTTTTCTCTTCTCATTCCTTTTCTGTCATAGGGGGAAAAAAACCTTATTCTTTTCCTTCGCCAGAGTCTCTGTCTGTCCTCTGGTCATCTTTGGATTTCACTTTGGAATTAAAGCCAATAAATTATCCTCCACTCTTTTAGAAATCTCTCCACTGTCCTTTTCCCTTAGCTTAAGGGCTCCCCACATCCTAATTTTAAAAAAGTCCCTCGATCCCTTGGAGCCCATCAGATTTCTTGACCACCCATTCCTTCCTCAGCCCCTAACACTCAATTCCTGATCATTCCACTCCACTAAAATTGTTTTTGGTTTTGTTTTTTCATAAATTACCCATGGACTTCTACTTCCCAAATAAAGCAAGAATCCCCACACTCTTCCCTCTCTGGTGAGCAATAAATGACCTGTTTACCACACACAATTTCTGAAGTCCTCCCCACCCGTGACTGCTTGTTCACTACTCTTTCACATTCTGGTTTCTCCAAACCTTTCTGATGATTCCTTCTCCAGCTCCCCTCTCCACATTCTTAGATGGACGTCACTCTCTTCAGCCTCTCCTGTTCTATACCTTCTCCCAAGGCTGTCCCTCTCACCAATGTTCTGATTACTCCCAGACTGCTTCACCTTCACATTTCTATTTCCAATAACCAGCTCCACATTTCTACCTGGCTTGTCCTGCCCACATCTCAAATCCAATCTTTCAAAGCAGAATTCCTTATTTACTTATCCCAAACTTATTTGACTATGCTTCGTACCTTCATTAAAGGTACCCAAGTAGGAATCATCTTCAATTTCTCCCTCTGTCTCTCTCACCTCCCACACTCAGTTGCTCTGAATCAAATTTTTTTCCATCACCTCATTTCAAGCCCCACTACCTATGAGCTATATGACCTTGAGCAATTAATCTTTCCAACCCTCCCATGTCTTATCTCTAAAATAAAGATTATATTTCTCACATGCCAGGGTGCTTGTAAAAATTAAGTAAATCCTACAAAGCACCTATATCATTAATATGTTAGTATATTATAATAATCATATTAGTTAATACAATAATTAGCCTATCAATGCCTGGCATATAATATTCCTAATAACTTGGAATTTTTGGTTATTATATCTGTTTTCCTTGCCTAGAATCTCTCATCCCCCTAATTCTTTGCAAGTAATAATACCAGCAAGAACATGGGTCAGATAAAATTCTTCCCCTCCCCCAAAATGTTCACTAGCTTCCCACTGTCTACTGAATGAAACCCAACTCCATAACATGATTCAAAGTCCTTTTAAGATTTGTTTCCAAACTGCCTTTTCTGTCTTTGACTCTCCACACCAATCCATGAGTCCCTTGCTTCAGGCACTGGGCACTGCTTTCTGCTTCCTATATATATACACGTGCTTTCACCTCTTTTCATCTTTACTGACATTGTTTTCCTGGCCTAAAATACCTACAGAACAATCCTTTGCCTCAAATTCTATTCCGCCTTTAAGGCTTGAGTGTCACCTTTTAATTAAAAGCCTTCCCAGATCCTGCCAGTTAAAATGAATGGCTCTTCCACATAGCTGCCAACACTTTGGAACTACATTTTTCATAGCACTTCTTTCACTCTGCCCTGTAGAGCTGGTATTTCTTTCCACGTTACCTCCTGGGAGCAGACTATAAGCTCCGTGAGGATAACAGTTTCCCCATAGCATCGGGAATGAGGCTTTGCTCCTAGTAATATTCAACAAATTGTGGTTGAATTTTGAAATATTGAAAAGCATGGTAAGATTATGGGTAATCAAATTTTAAACAATATTCTATTATAACGGCTTTGAAGTAGAATTGGAGAAGGCTGATCAACTGGCCTTAATCCATCAAGCTTGATTGGTTTCCCTCCATTATTCCAGATTCTTGAATAATTTGGTAAGTTGAGCCAGTCAGTAAAATTACTAATGAGTCTCTGCCTAAAAATGTCCACCCATGATGATGCACTATGATTCCTTTCCATTTTTGTATCATTTCCACTTGAGGCTTGATTTTTAGTCTCAAATCTCACAGATGATTTCTTCCTAGATCATGACCTTAAATGCTTATTTGGACAAAGAGATACGTAAGATAAACCAAGAGACTGACTATTTTTAAAAAGCATGAAGTGCAAAAGAAAACTGATCATTTCATTTAGTGTGTGGATAGATCAAGTTATGGTCCTTTTCCTTCAATGCCTTATGCTTTGATATAAATAACAACAATATGATTACATAGCACTTAATCCTGTCCATCTTGAAAACCACGGGCAAACATCAATTACTGCTCACAAACTCATTTTAAAAAACATAGATTCCCTTGGGAAATTCCCTGGCAGTCCAGTGGTTAAGACCCAGTGCTTCCACTGCTGTGGACCCCGGTTTGATCCCTCATTGGGGAGCTAAGATCCTGCAAGCTGTGTGATGCAGGAAAATAAATAAATAAAGCAGTTGTCCTTGTTCAAGATGGCAACATAATTATCTTCAAAAAAAAAAAAAGATAGTTTTTAAATTCATTAATTAATTAAAATTTTAAAAAATAAAAAACATAGATCCTTCATGAGAAAGGCATCACATTTCCATTTCAAAGATGGATAAGAAGTGATATACAGAAACTAATTTTTTATAAGTTCAAAAATGTAGTGTTAAAATTAGAGATTAAAGTTTGAAAGTATCTGAAGACCTATCTTGTTGAGTGAAACCAACAAGGATGATAATGATGATTAGCATTAAGTAAAAGTCTACTATGTGCCAGAGTCTGTGGAATGTACCTTCCATCCTTTATCTCACTTAATCCAAATAACATCTCTTAAGAGCTGTTAACCCTTGGCAAAATGGAGGTGAAGTAATTTGCCCAAGAATATATAGAGAGTAAGTGGTCCAGCCAGGATTTGGAGTCATGAGCTTTTAACCACTAAGCTATGAAACAAAAATCCTCAGATATTAAAGTCCAGTTCCTAAATCCATCAGATATGAAAAACATAATACCAATACGGTGAGTAACTAGATTATAAGTGTTCTGTAAATATTAATTAAAGCTTATACCATCACATTTTGCGAACAGAAAAATTTTTCATGACATATGACTTAGCATAACAGATAAGCAAAAAATTTGAACCTATGTTTTTCATAAATTCTCACTGAAGTTTCCTCACATAAATGGAATAATGCCATCATCTGGGTACATTTGAGTGCCAAAGTCACATACATTTCTTTTTAAAATATCTCTCTTCAAATTGCTTCAAGGATATACTTCAAATATTTAAAACATCTAATTACAGATACAAAATTATAAAGATAGATAATTAAATCACATGTTAAACATTAAAGTTTTTTAAAAGCCAGATCTTTTGAAGCCATTACCACAAAAACAAACATGATGCTTCCTCTTCCTGCAAAAGAAATCCAGTTTATATTAAAATAAAGTATGTATTCATGTAGTAAATACAAGTATAATATGCCTATTAAACAAATAGTGGTGGAAAGAGAACCACCATAAAGGAAGGGCTCTAGGGTGAAGTTGGCAACAAGCTCTTTCCTAATCCTTTGCCTCTATATCACATGCCAAGATATTCATATATGATATATATCAAATTTTACTTTAGCATGTACAATTATAGAATTTTAGAAGTAGTATGTCACTCAGACTAAAATTGAAGGAATGGAAAAGGATATTCCATGCAACTGGAACCCCAAAGAAAGCTGGTATAGCTATATTTATATCAGACAAATAGACTTTAGAATGAAGACTGTAGGGCTTCCCTGGTGGCGTGGTGGTTGAGAGTCCGCCTGCCGATGCAGGGGACATGGGTTCGTGCCCTGGTCTGGGAAGATCGCACGTGCCTCAGAGCGGCTGGACCCATGAGCCATGGCCCATAGGAGACTGAACCAGACCTACCTGCTAGTGTTGGAGCGTCACCTGCAGAGGCAGGGGGTGGCTGTGGCTCACTACAGGGACAAGGACACTAGCAGCAGAAGTTCTAGGAAGTACTCCCTGGCGTGAGCCCTCCCGGAGTCCACCATTACCCCACTAAAGAGCCTGTCGGTGTCAGTGCTGGGTCGCCTCAGGTCAACCAACCAACAGGGAGGAAACCAGCCCCACCCATCAGCAGAAAAGCAGGTTAAAGTTTTACTGAGCTCTGCCCACCAGGGCAACACCCAACTCTATCCACCACCAGTCCCTCCCATCAGGAAGCTTGCACAATCGTCTTAGATAGCCTCATCCACCAGAGGACAGACAGCAGAAGCAAGAAGAACTACAGTCCTGCAGCCTGTGGAACATAAACCACATTCACAGAAAGACAGACAAGATGAAAAGGCAGAGGGCTATGTACCAGATGAAGGAACAAGATAAAACCCCAGAGAAACAACTAAATGAAGTGGAGATAGGCAACCTTCCAGAAAAAGAATTCAGAAAAATGATAGTGAAGATGATCCAGGACCTCGGAAAAAGAATGGAGGCAAAGATCGAGAAGATGCAAGAAATGTTTCACAAGGACTTTGAAGAATTAAAGAACAAACACCTAGAAGAACTAAAGGACAAAACAGAGATGAACAACACAATAACTGAAATGAAAAATATACTAGAAGGAATCAATAGCAGAATAACTGAGGCAGAAGAATGGATAAGTGACTTGGAAGACAGAACGGTGGAATTCACTGCTGTGGAAAAGAATAAAGACAAAAGAATGAAAAGAAATGAAGACAGCCTAAGAGACCTCTGGGACAACATTTAACACACCAACATTCACATTATAGGGGTTCCAGAAGGAGAAGAGAGACAGAAAAGGACCTGAGAAAATATTTGAAAAGATTATAGTTGAAAACTTCCCTAACATGGGAAAGGAAATAGCCACCCAAGTCCAGGAAGCACAGAGAGTCCCAGGAGGATAAACCCAAGGAGAAACACGCCGAGACACACAGTAATCAAATTGACAAAAATTGAAGACAAAGAAAAATTATTAAAAGCAACAAGGGGAAAATGATAAATAACGTACAAGGGAACTCCCATAAGGTTAACAGTTGATTTCTCAGCAGAAACTCTACAAGCCAGAAGGGAGTGGCACCATATATTTACAGTGATGAAAGGGAAGAACCTATAACCAAGATTACTCTACCCAGCAAGGATCTCAGATTTGATGGAGAAATCAAAAGCTTTACAGACAAGCAAAAGCTAAGAGAATTCAGCACCACCAAACCAGCTCAAAAGCAAATGCTAAAGGAACTTCTCTAAGTGGGAAACACAAGAGAATAAAAGGACCTACAAAAACAAACCCAAAACAATTAAGAAAATTGTAATAGGAACATACATATTGATAATTACCTTAAATGTGAATGGATTAAGTGCTCCAAACAAAAGACATAGGCTTGCTGAATGGATATAAAAACAAGACCTATATATATGCTATCTACAAGAGACCCACTTCAGACCTAGGGACACATACAGACTGAAAGTGGGGGAACGGAAAAAGATATTCCATGCCAATGGAAATCAAAAGAAAGCTGGAGTAGCAATACTCATATCGACAAAATAGACTTTAAAATAAAGACTGTAACAAGAGACAAGGAAGGACAGTACATATTGATCAAGGGATCAATCCAAGAAGAAGATATAACAATTATAAATATCTATGCACCCAACATAGGAGCACCTCAATACATAAGGCAAATGATAACAGTTGTAAAAGAGGAAATCAACAGTAACACAATAAGAGTGGGGGACTTTAACACACCATTCATACCAATGGACAGATCATCAAGACAGAAAATTAATAAGGAAACACAAACTTTAAATGACACAATAGACCAGATAGATTTGATATTTATAGGACATTCCATCCAAAAACAGCAGATTACACTTTCGTCTCAAATGCACATGGAACATTCTCCAGGATAGATCACATCTTGGGTCACAAATCAAGCCTCAGTAAATTTAAGAAAATTGAAATCACATCAAGCATCTTTTCTGACCACAATTCTAGGAGATTAGAAATGAATTACAGGGAAAAAAACATAAAGCACACAAACACATGGAGGCTAAACAATATGTTACTAAATAATCAAGAGGTCACTGAAGAAATCAAAGAGGATATCAAAAAATACCTAGAGACAAATGACGACAAAATCACGACGATCCAAAAGCTATGAGATGTAGCAAAAGTACTTCTAAGAGGGAAGTTTATAGCAATACAATCCTACCTCAAGAAACAAGAAAAATCTCAAATAAACAATCTAACCTCATATATAAAGGAACTAGAGAAAAAAGAATAAACAAAACCCAAAGTTAGTAGAAGGAAAGAAACCATTATGATCAGAGTAGAAATAAATGAAATAGAAACAAAGAAAACAATAGCAAAGATCAATAAAACTAAAAGCTGGTTCTTTGAGAAGATAAACAAAATTGATAAACCTTTAGCCAGATTCATCAAGAAAAAGAGGGAGAAGACTCACATCAATAAAATTAGAAATGAAAAAGGAGAAGTTACAACAGACACCGCAGAAATACAAAGTGTTATAAAAGAATAGTACAAGGAACTCTATGCCAATAAAATGGACAACCTGGAAGAAATGGACAAATTCTTAGAAGGATGTAACCTTCCAAGACTGAACCATGAAGAAATAGAAAATAAGAAAAGACCAATCACAGGTAATGAAATTGAAACTGTGATTAAAAATCTTCCAACAAACAAAAGTCCAGGACCAGATGGCTTCACAGGTGAATTCTATCAAACATTTAGAGAAGAGCTAACACCCACCTTTCTCAAACTCTTCCTAAAAACTGCAGAGGAAGGAACACTCCCAAACTCATTCTATGAGGTCACCATCACCCCGATACCAAAACCAGACAAAGATACTACAAGAAAAGAAAATTACAGACCAATATCACTGATGGATATAGATGCAAAAATCCTCAACAAAATACTAGCAAACAGAATCCAACAACACATTAAAAGGATCACACACCATGATCAAGTGGGATGTATCCCAGGGATGCAAGGATTCTTCAACATATGCAAATCAATCAGTGTGATACACCATATTAACAAATTGAAGAATAAAAACCATATGATCATCTCAATAGACGCAGAAAAAGCTTTTGACAAAATTCAACACCCATTTATGATAAAAACTCTCCAGAAAGTGGGCATAGAGGGAACCTACCTCAACATAATAAAGGCCATATACGACAAACCCACAGCAAACATCATTCTCAATGGTGAAAAACTGAAAGCATTTCCTCTAAGATCAGGAACAAGACAAGGATGTCCACTCTCACCACTATTATTCAACATAGTTTTGGAAGTCCTAGCCACGGCAATCAGAGAAGAAAAAGAAATAAAAGGAATACAAATTGGAAAAGAAGAAGTAAAACTGTCACTGTTTGCAGATGACATGATACTATACATAGAGAATCCTAAAGATGCCACCAGAAAACTACTAGAGCTAATCAATGAATTTGGTAAAGTTGCAGGATACAAAATTAATGCACAGAAATCTCCTGCATTCCTATACACTAACAACAAAAGATCAGAAAGGGAAATTAAGGAAACAATCCCATTCACCATTGCAACAAACAGAATAAAATACCTAGCAATAAACCTACATAAGGAGGTAAAGACCTGTACTCAGAAAACTATAAGACACTGATGAAAGAAATCAAAGATGGCACAAACAGATGGAGAGATATACCATGTTCTTGGATTGGAAGAATCAATATTGTGAAAATGACTATACTACCCAAAGCTATCTACAGTTTCAATGCAATCCCTATCAAATTACCAATGGCATTTTTCACAGAACTAGAACAAAAAATTTTACAATTTGTATGGAGATACAAAAGACTCCGAATAGCCAAAGCAATCTTGAGAAAGAAAAATGGAGCTAGAGGAATCAGACTCCCTGACTTCAGACTACACTACAAAACTACAGTAATCAAGACAATATGGTACTGGCACACAAACAGAAATATAATCAATGGAAATGGATAGAAAGCCCAGAGATAAACCCATGAATCTATGGTCAACTCATCTATGACAAATGAGACAAGGATATGTAATGGAGAAAAGACAGTCTCTTCAATAAGTGGTGCTGGGAACACTGGACAGCTATATGTAAAAGAATGAAATTAGAACACCCCCTAACACCATACACAAAAATAAACTCAAGATGGATGAAAGACCTAAATGTAAGACCGGACACTAAAAAACTCTTAGAGGAAAACATAGGAAGAACACTCTATGACATAAATCACAGCAAGACCTTTTTTGACCCACCTCCTAGAGTAATGGAAATAAAAGCAGAAATAAACAAATGGGACCTAATGCAGCTTAAAAGCTTTTTCACAGCAAAGGAAACTATAAACAAGATGAAAAGACAACCCTCAGAATGGGAGAAAATAATTGAAAACAAATGAACAGACAAAGGATTAATCTCCAAAATATACAAATAGCTCATGCAGCTCAATATCAAAAAAACAAACAACTCAATCCAAAAATGGGTGGAAGACCTAAACAGACATTTCTACAAAGAAGATATACAGACGGCCAAGAGGCAAATGAAAAGCTGCTCAACATCACTAATAGAGAAATGCAAATCGAAACTACAATGAGGTATCACCTCACACCAGTTAGAGTGGACATCATCAGAAAATCTAGAAACAACAAATGCTGGAGAGGGTGTGGAGAAAAGGGAACCCTCTTGCACTGCTGGGAATGTAAATTGATACAGCCACTATGGAGAACAGTATAGGGGTTCCTTCAAAAACTACAAATAGAATTACTGTTTGATCCAGAAATCCTGGGCACATATCCAGACACAACTATAATTCAAAAAGACACATGCAACCCTATAGCCAAGACATGGAAACAACCTAAACGTCCATCAACAGATAAATGGATAAAGAAGATGTGGTATAGATATACAATGGAATACTACTCAGCCATAAAAAAGAATGAAATAATGCCATTTGCAGCAACATGGACACAACCAGAGATTATCATACTAAGTGAAGTAAGTCAGAAAGTGAAAGACAAATACCATTATGTTATCACTTAAATGTAGTATCTAATACAAATGAACCTATCTACAAAACAGAAACAGAATCAAGGACATAGAGAACAGACTTGTGGTTGCCAAGGGGAAGGGGGGTGGGGGAGGGGTGGACTGGGAGTTTGAGGTTAGCAGATGCAAACTATTATATATAGGATGGATAAACAACAAGGTCCTACTGTATAGCACAGGGAACTATATTCAACATCCTATGATAAACCATAAAGGAAAAATATTAAAAAAAGAATGTGTATATATGTATAACTGAATCACTTTGCTGTAGAGCAGAAATTAATACAACATTGTAAATCAGCTATACTTCAATGAAAAAATAAATTAAAATAAAATCTATGCCCCGCAAAGGCACTAGGCCCAGACAGACTGTTACATGGAATTTGTCTCAATAAAACAAATAATCTCTATTTTATTCCTACATATTAAAAAGGAAAAGGCCCCTAACTCATTCTGCGAGGTGAGCACAAACACATACACACCAGATGCTACAAGCTGGCTTCTGTGGGCCAAATCTTTCTTGCCAATTATGTTTAGATAGCATTTTTTAATGCTGAATATAAATGTTATGAGACCCAACATCCATTCTCCTATTACCACGGTCCCCTATTCTCTCTTTGTGAACCTCATCTACTCCACTTGACTCAACTTTTAAAAACAAATTTGGCTCCTCTGGGCATTTGAGTTTACAATTCTTACCACATACCAATTTCACTTGTGAATATGAAACTTTAAATTCTACCAAAATCTTAGCAAATCAAATCTAGTAGAGCAAAAGAACAAGGCATTATAACTAAACAGAGCTTAGATTACAACTAGCTTATCATTAGAAAATTAATTCACAGTAGTCAGTATATTAATATATTAAAGAACCAAAAAATGGGGGAAAAAAGAAGTGGTATATCAATGAATCATTTAATACAGAGATTCTCAGGCTTTGGGGATCCGTGGATGGGCTCCAAAGAGTCCATGACAACTTGCAATTCTAAGCACAATATTGGTGTATGGGTGGCGAGTTTCACAGACACATTAATTCTCAAAGAAGTCCACAATTCATGAATCCTTTCATGTGTGGCAGCATTATAATAGACTACTCTGAATTAAAATGATACTGCTGAAGGCCACGCTAAAAACAGGACAGAAGAATATACAATATCAATATTCATACTGATCCATTTTTAAGACAGATTCTTAAATTCGACTTCATTAAAAAGCATGACAGGCGTACAATTGTTACTACAAATTGAAGGTTTCTGGTAACCCTGCATCAAGCAAGTCTATCAGTGCCATTTCCAACAGCATTTGCTCATTCTGTATCTGTGTCACATTTTGGTAATTTATGCAGTAATTCAAATTTTTAACTATTATACTTGTTACGGTGGATCTGTAATCAGTGATCTTTGATGTTAGTATTGTAATTGTTTTGTGGCGCCACAAAGCCATCCATATAAGATGGCAAACTTAATCCATACGTGTTGTGTGTGTTCTGACTGCTCCACTAACCAACCATTCCCCCATCTCCCTCCCTCCAGACCTCCCTGTTCCCTGAGACACACAGTATTGAAAGTAGGCCAATTTCGTGTTCAAGTGAAAGGAAGAGTACGGGTCTCTCATTTAAAGCAAAAGCTAGAAATGATTAAGCTTAGCGAGGAAGGCACGTCAAAACCCAAGATAGGCCCAAAGCGAGGCCTCTTTCACCAGGCAGTTAGCCAAGTTGTGAATGCAAAGGAAAAATTCTTGAAAAAAATAGGAAGTGCTACTCCAGTGAACACATGAAGGATAAGAAAGCAAAACAGCCTTATTGCTGATATGGAGAAGTCCTGGATAGAAGATCAAAACAGCCACAGACTCTCTTAAGCCAAAGCCTATTCCAGAGCAGGGCCCTAACTCTCTTCACTTCTATGAAGGCTGAGAGAGGTGAGGAAGCTGCAGAAGAAATGTTTGAAGCCAGCAGAGGTTGGTTCATGAGATTTAAGGAAAGACGCCGTCTCCGTAACATCAAAGAGCAAAGTGAAGCAGCAAGTGCTGACGTAGAAGCTGCAGCAAGTTATCTAGAAGATCTAGCTAAGATCATTTAAAAAGGGGGCTACACTCAACAACAGACTTTCAACGTAGGAAACAGCCTTCTATTGGAAGAAGACACCATCTAGGGCTTTCACAGCTAAGGAGAAATGAATGCCTGGCTTCAAAGCTTCACAGGACAAGCTGACTCTCTTGTTAAGGGCTACTGTACTTGGCTTTAAGTTGCTCATTTAGCAATATGCTGATTTACCATTCTGAAAATCTGAGGACCCTGAAAGATGATGCTCGATCTACTCTGCCTGTCTCTATCAACGGCGCAACAAAGCCTATATGACAGGACAGCTGTTTACAACATTGTTTGCTGAATATTTTAAAACCACTGTTGAGACCTATTGCTCAGAAAAAAGAGATTTCTTTCAAAATATGACTGCTCATTGGCAACACACCTGGTTACCCGAGAGCTCTGATGGAGATGTACAACAAGATTAACGATGTTTTCATGCCTCCTAACACAACATCCCTTCTGCATCCGTGGATCAAGGAGTAATTTTGACTTTCAAGTGTTATTATTTAAGAAATACACTTTGTAAGGCTATAGCTAGAAATTCCTCTACTGGATCTGGGCAAATTCAACTGAAAACCTTTTGGAAAGGATTCACCATTCTAGATGCCATGAAGAACATTCACGATTCATGGGAAGAGGTCAAAGTATCAACATGCACAGGAGTTTGGAAGAAGTTGATTCCAGCCCTCATGGATGACTTGAGGGGTTCAAGACTCCAGTGGAGGAAGAAACAGCAGGTGTGGTGGAAATAGCAAGAGAACCAGAATTAGAAGTGGAGCCTGAAGATGTGACAGAATTGCTTCAATCTCATGATAAAACCTGAACAGATAAGGAGTTGCTTCCTACAGTTGAGCAAACAAAAGGGTTTCTTGAGATCGAGTCTACTCCTGGTGAAGATGCTGTAAAGACTGTTGAAATGGTAACAAAGAATTGAGAACATCACATAAATTTAGTTGATAAAGCAATGGCAGAGTTTCAGAGAATTGACTCCAGTTTTGAAAGAAGTTTTACTGTGGGTAAAATGCTATCAAACAGCCTTGCCTGCTACAGAAAAACAGCTCCTAAAAGGAAGGGTCGATCGATGTGGCAAACTTGGTCGCTGTCTCATTTTGAGAAATTCCCACGGTCACCCCAGCCCTCAGCAGCCACCACCCTGATCAGTCGGCAGCATCAACATCAAGGCACAGCCCTCCAGCAGCAAAGAAATTATGACTCGCTGAAGGCTCAGATAATGATTAGCAATTTTTACCAATGAAGTATTTTTTAAATTAAGGTAGGTACATTGTTTTTTAAGACATAATGCTATTGTACACTTAATAGACTACAGTATAGTGTAAACATAACTTTTCTATGCACTGGGAAACCAAAAATTCATGTGACTAGCTTTATCGCAATATTCTCTCTATGGTGGTATCTGGAACTGAACCTGCAACATCTCCAAGGTATGTCTGAACTTACTTCGAAGACAATCCTTCGGATGTTTTTCACATACAGTGTCACATAATCATCGATGTAGGTAGACAGGTTGCTGGACTGTATATCATACCAATTCAACACCAGCGCTGCTTCATTTTCATTATTTCCACTCCATGTGATGACGGAGGGATGAGATTTCAGTCTCCTGACCTAAAATTGAAGAAAACATAAAGTAATTTTCAAATGCTCAACATAAGAGAGCTCAGAGCTGTAATTACTCATAAAGTTATAGCCACTGTCTTTCTGCACATGTATTTTTACGTGCCAGGAACTCATCAGAAAATGAGCAGTAATGTTACATGGGGGAAGACATTTTAAGAAAGCACTGAGCTTCTTTTTATCTAGATTTTATAAACATTGAGAAAACAGGGTTCCTCTTCTCGCCATATAACTAAAGAAAATGTAATCCCTTTCATTAAAAGAGAAAAATAAATCAACCTCATCGTTATCTGACTTGCCACAAAAAGGTTCTAAGAAATACAAAAGGCAGGAGACGTTACATTACAGGGCTTAGCTTGTCAAGAGCAAGTTGGAGTTTTCTGTGAAGAAACAAACGAGGCAGAACAAACACTACTGCTGAGAGAGGGACTGAAGTTCCCACACAGTTTCCACCAAGATCAGAAAACCAGGACAGTTAGAGAGGGTTTTAAAAGCAAGTGAGTACCAGAGACACTCTGAAAGTTAAGGACAAATATATGGAATATTCTAAAGGAAAAAAGATTAGGACATCAAGAGGCTGTCCCCTGAAATAACTATCAGTGTCCTGTCTTAAGAAATCAACTGGACTTCCCTGGTGGCACAGTGGTTAAGAATCCGCCTGCCAATGCAGGAGACACGGGTTCAAGCCCTGGTCCGGGAAGATCCCACATGCTGCGGAGCAACTGGGCCCGTGCGACAAAATTACTGAGCCTGCGCTCTACAGCCCGCGAGCCACAACTACAAGTAAGTCACTGAATATATCTAAACATAGAAGAAGAAATTAGGGAATCTGAAAATCCTGCCTGCCTTAAGAGTTGAGGTCTGAGTGAACTGGGCTCACTGCCAGCCCTACATAAAGGTGAAAGGATCCAGTTCTTCTGACACACTGGAAGATGTAGCCCAACAGAAGAAGGCAATTAAACCTCTTTGCCAACAACAGAGTGAGTCAACGGTCAAGAGAAATTCTTTTCAAACATGTTTTAGCAATATAACCTCATTGGTATTTATAGCTTCTCTTGCACTGTAATGGATGATTACGTGATGGATCCCAGCCGATGTTCTCTCCATGTTCTCCATTCAATATGCTAAGTAACCCATACATGAAGTAGAGATGCAGTAAGAATATCTTAAAGAGATATATCTCATTAAAAAAATTAAAGTCTTGTGTTTTTTCTTAACCAGTCTTATAAACAGTATTTCCTTATTTGCCTCTGTATATGCCCACGTAAGTGAGGGCTGTGACCAACTGTGACAGGCATGTTTATGGTACTGATGAAAACACAAATATACTGAAGAGACAAAAAGCTTCAGTGACTCTGTGCTACACACACCCTTCAAATTGACCTAGAATTTTCTGGTGAGCTTTACTTTAAAATTTTAATCAACTCTGCATTAAAAAGTTCTCCTCTTTAAAATATATAAAAGAACTGAAAACACATAGATATCATACTTTACTTGTGTGAAAGAAAATTAAAAATAAAACTGACATGTTTACAACCTACATAACTATAATTAATATTTTAAAAGTTATTCATTCGTCCATCCATCTATACATCTGATGAATAATACAGCCAGATCATGGGGACATACAGGGAGGAACACACCCTAGGCCTCAGGGATATTATAATTTTGATGCAGTGACAAAATATTGAAAATGTAATTTCAAGTGTGATGTATGTCACAAAGGGAAAATGACCTAATCTAGACTTGCAGACATAGAAAGCTTTTTCCCAGAGAGTCATGCCCAAGGTGAGACGGGCCAGAAAAACATGAGCAAGGTGGTCCACAGGAGAGGGTAATAGAGAAGGTGCTCCGGGGCACAGAGAGTACGGGGAAAATGGCGCTTGATGAGGCTGGAGAGGGAGGTTGAGACAGGATAGTGCATGGTGAGGACCTTTAATTTTATCTGGAGGGCTCTGAGCAAGGGATGATTCAGTATTCATTTTCTAAACTTCAGAAAACTACAGAAAACAAATTATGACATGGTGAACTATTTAAGGCAATCACACTTATAACACACAATCCAGCTAAAGAAAGAAAACTTTACCAAGCACCCCAGAAGCCCTCATGTACCCCTTCCTAATCGTAGCCCCTCCTTCCTTCCAAAAGTAACCACTATCTTGAATGTTATAATAATCTTTTTTTTTCATTTCTTTTGGGTTTTCACACAAAAATACATTCACAGACACTCTAATTACGAACTCGTGGATTTTAACATACTTGATGGATTTCAATCCACTGACATTCTTATCCTTATTGAATTTCAAGTTGTCCCACTTTTGGTTGGTCAGTCTCATCAAAGTTCTATTAACATATCTTTGATAGCTTCCTTGTTATTGGTATGCCAAAATATTTCAGGATCATCTAGTATATTTCCTGTCCCAGACTTGGTATCAGCCATTTCTCTAAGAACCCTTCTCTTAGTGGGATTATTTCAATATAAGAATGCTCAATATGACTAGGTTGTTCACTGTTTCTAGGTCTTTTCAGCAGACAGAGCTAGGATATAATCACTTCTTTGCATTCATAGATCTATAAATATAAAAGTGTTTATATGTGGAATGTAAAAGAAATCAAGGAGTCAAGAATCACTTAAAATTTTTGACCTGAGAAATTCAAACACTGGCATCACCATTTATTGAGGTGGGGAAAACTGCAAGAAAAGCAAGTCTGGGGAAGGTAATATAAGTTTGGTTTGGACATGTTACATTTGAGATTCCTATTAGACCTCCAAGTCGAGGCACCAAGTAGGCAGCTGGATAATAAGAATGAGGAATTCAGCAGATAAGTCAGGGCCAGGAATAAATCTGACAGTCATCAGCCAATAGGAAGAGTTAAAGTCATGAGACTGGGTGGAATCGCCTAGGTAGTCAATTACCTGACTGATTTTTTCATGGGATTTAGTAAAGAGAACAACAAAAAGAAACAAGGAGAAAAAACTAAACACAACACTGTGAGTCAACTATATTTAAATAAAATTTTTTTTAAAAAGAAGAAACAAGGAGAGGTTTAACAAAAGGCAGAACTAACTCTTAAGCCTTTACTTCTACTTGAAATGGTAATAACATACCTGGTAAGCAACTTCTGCTCTCACTGAATCCATGAAATCCTGATCAGTTGGGTAAAGCGCACAGGCAAACATAAAATCCTGCCATACCTATCAAATCAAATAAAAGGCAATATAGCACTTCCATAGATTTTACTGCACAGAAAGAAATTCTTCATTCTGAACTTTGGGCATTATCTTTCATGCAAATGAAAAATCAACTTAGCCCGATGCATGTGATCATTTGAGCATCACAAAGCATGAGGCACTGAGAAAGGCACTCACAGACTCTCTGGAACTATAGGGAAACCTGAGAAGAGAAAATGTTAGGCAGGCAGAAAAGAAAAAGAAGAAAAGGGAATTCAAATAATGAAACAGCGCTTGTGCTGAGGGGAATATGAAATTCAGTAAGAAGCTTTCTCCCAACCCCTCCTCACTCCTGATTCACTCTGATTTTCACCAGGAATTTGGTACTGAGTGATGGCCCAGACTGTTAAGAAACATATTTTGTTTATAAAGGAATTAACTTCATGGCCAAAAGGATTACTACATGGACAGTTTAGAAATGAAACCACTTAAGTGCATTGCTAGGGAGGCCATTACGACGCAGTAGTTGGCCTGACTCAGAACTTCAGTTCTACCATATACCCACTGTGTGAGTTTGGGCTAGTTAACTTCTCCACGTGTCAGTTTTCCTACCTGTAAAATGGGGATAGAGAACAACAGTAACTACCTCATAGAGTGGGCATGAAGCTAAAATAAAATAATAGCTGCAGAGCACTGAGAACAACGCCTGGAATATTACAGAATATTGTCACATCACCATGACCATGAGCATTGTCAATATTATTAAAATTACTACTCTGCTATGAAGTGCTTTATATTTTAGAACTGTAATACTAGAACTAAAAGACTATATTTCCTTTGCTTAACCCTCACCAATGCAAACTATGTTCAGAGTACTTAATGACAATATTAAGCACAGCTATTAAAATTTAATTTTATCATTTTTCTTCTCTCTAGGTCTTGTTAGATCTCCTTAAAGTTAAAACTTTTTAATATTTTATTTTATGTTTTATGCTTACCCTCCTATCACAAAGATAATTACAAAGAAAATATAGATATATGCTTAGATATAACCAATATGCAGAATGTCTATCATTTAAAATAATTATGATATTCACTATCAACTATGGCTCAGGGTTTGCGAGATGCCATTTATTCCTTTGCAGAAAAGTGGAACATCATTCCTGGCTCTGAGAAAAGAAGGAATGGGCTATGATATCACTTATACGTGGGATCTAAAAGATGACACAAATGAATTTATTTATGAGACAGAAACACAGACATAGAAAACAAACTTATGATTATCAAAGGGGAAGGAGCTGGGAAAGGATAAATTAGGAGTTTGGGATTAGCAGATACAAACTACTATATATAAAATAGATAAACAACAAGGTCCTACTGTATAGCATAGAGAACTATATTCAATATCCTGTAATAAACCATAAAGGAAAAGAATATGCATATATATGTATAACTCAATCACTTCACTGTACACCTGAAACTAGCATAACATTGTAAATCAACTACACTTCAATGAAAAAAAAAACACAAAGGAATAGGCAATATCACCCACTCAGAACACTGGAGGTCAAACTGAGGATACAGTAACAAATCAACAAAGAAAATAATGAGCTGTCAATTACTCACCATTATTCCTAGTTCATCACAGAGTTCATAGAATTCATCCTGCTCATAAATTCCTCCTCCCCAAACCCGGAGAGCATTCATGTTAGCATCCACAACAGACTGCAAAAGGAGCCGTAATCTACAGAAGAAGTTTTAAAAACAAATGCCAATTTGAAACCTTGGGGATGTTAAAAGAAAATAAATAAATAAATAAAACCACATTGTGGTTGATAAACACATTTCAAATAGCTGTTAGAAGGACACATTTTTAAATTATGATGGTTTGGATACAACCCTAAGTGAAGAAAGGGAGACGAAATTATATACACATTAACTGTAACCACATTAAATAAACAAACCTACAGAAAAATTATGGGTGAAATCTTTTCTCTACCTTCCAAATTTCAGTCATGCTATTACACTATTTTTAAAACTAAATTTTTGTTTGTTTTCTTTTTGTTTTTTCTATATGTATTTTTTGAATATCTTTATTGGGATATAAATGCTTCACAATGTTGTGTTAGTTTCTGTTGTACAACAAAGTGAATCAGCTATAAGTATACATATATTCCCATATCCCCTCCCTCTTGAGCCTCCCTCCCACCCTCCCTATCCCACCCCTCTAGGTCAACACAAAGCATTGAGCTGATTTCCCGGTGCTATGCAGCTGCTTCTCACTAGCTATTTTACATTTGGTAGTGTATATATGTCAATGCTACTCTCCCACTTCATCCCAGCTTGCCCTTCACCCCCTGTGTCCTCAAGTCAGTTCTCTACGTCTGCGTCTTTATTCCTGCCCTGCCACTAGGTTCATCAATACCGTTTCTTTAGATTCCATATATGTGCATTAGCATACAGTATTTGTTTTTCTCTTTCTGAATTACTTCACTCTGTATGACAGACTCTAGGTCCATCCACCTCATTACAAATAACTCAATTTCGTTCCTTTTTATGGCTGAGTAATATTCCATTGTATATATGTGCCACATCTTCTTCATCCATTCATCTGTCGATGGACACTTAGGTTGCTTCCATGTCCTGGCTATTGTAAACAGAGCTGCAATGGATATTGTGGTACACGACTCTTTTTGAATTACGGTTTTCTCAGGGTATGTGCTCAGTAGTGGGATTGCTGGGTCATATGGTAGTTCTATTTGTAGTTTTTTAAGGAACCTCCATACTGTTTTCCATAGTGGCTGTATCAATTTACATTCCCACCAACAGTGCAGGAGGGTTCCCTTTTCTCCACACCCTCTCCAGCATTTATTGTTTGTAGATTTTTTGATGATGGCCATTCTGACTGGTGTGAGGTGATACCTCATTGTAGTTTTGATTTGCATTTCTCTAATGATCAGGAATGTTGAGCATCCTTCCATATGTTTGTTGGCAATCTGTATGTCTTCTTTGGAGAAATGTCTATTTAGGTCTTCTGCCCATTTTTGGATTGGGTTGTTTGCTTTTTTGATATTGAGCTGCATGAGCTGCTTGTAAATTTTGGAGATTAATCCTTGTCAGTTGCTTCATTTGCAAATATTTTCTCCCATTCTGAGGGTTGTCTTTTCGTGTTGTTCATGGTCTCCTTTGTTGTGCAAAAGCTTTTAAGTTTCATTAGGTCCCATTTGTTTATTTTTGTTTTTATTTCCATTTCTCTAGGAGGTGGGTCAAAAAGGATCTTGCTGTGATTTATGTCATAGAGTGTTCTGCCTATGTTTTCCTCTAAGAGTTTTACAGTGTCTGGCTTACGTTTAGGTCTTTAATCCGTTTTGAGTTTATTTTTGTGTATGGTGTTAGGAAGTGTTCTAATTTCATTTTTTACATGTCCAGTTTTCCCAGCATCACTTATTGAAGAGACTGTCTTTTCTCCATTGTATATTCTTGCCTCCTTTGTCAAAGATAAGGTGATCATATGTGCATGGGTTTATCTCTGGTCTTTCTATCCATTTCCATTGATCTATATTTCTGTTTTTGTGCCAGTATCATACTGTCTTGATTACTGTAGCTTTGTAGTATAGTCTGAAGTCAGGGAGCCTGATTCCTCCAGCTCCGTTTTTCTTTCTCAAGATTGCTTTGGCTATTCGGGGTCTTATGTGTTTCCATACAAACTGTAAAATTTTTTGTCCTAGTTCTGTGAAAAATACCATTGGTAATTTGATAGGGATTGCACTGAATAGAACTACCATATGACCCAGCAATCCCACTACTGGGCATATATCCTGAGAAAACCATAATTCAAAAAGATACATGTACCACAATGTTCATTGCAACACTATTTACAATTGCCAGGACATGGAAGCAACCTAAATGCCCGTAACAGATGAATGGATAAAGAAGATGTGGCACATATGTACAATGGAATGTTATTTTCTGCATCTATTGAGATGATCATATAGTTTTTATCCTTCAGTTTGTTAATATGGTGTATCACATTGACTGATTTGCATATGTTGAAGAATCCTTGCATTCCTGGGATAAACCCCACTTGATCATGGTGTATCATCCTTTTAATGGGTTGTTGGGTTCTGTTTGCTAGTATTTTGTTGAGGATTTTTGCATCTATGTTCATCAGTGATACTGGCCTGTAATTTTCTTTCCTTGCGACATCTTTGTCTGGTTTTGGTATCAGGGTGATGTTGGCCTCATAGAATGAGTTTGGGAGTGTTCCTCCCTCTGCTATATTTTGGAAGAGTTTGAGGATAGGTGTTAGCTCTTCTCTAAATGTTTGACAGAATTTGCCTGTGAAGCCATCTAGCCCTGGGCTTTTATTTGTTGGAATATTGTTAATCACAGTTTCAATTTCATTACTTGTGATTGGTCTGTTCATGTTTTCTATTTCTTCCTGTTTCAGTCTTCGAAGGTTGTCCTTTTCTAAGAATTTGTCCATTTAATCCAGGTTGTCCATTTTATTGGCATAGAGTTGGTTGTAGTAGTCTATGACACTTTGTATTTTGGCAGTGTCAGTTGTTACTTCTCCTTTTTCATTTCTAACTCTGTTGGTTTGAGCCTTCCTTTTTTTCCTGATGAGCCTGGCTAATGGTTTATCAATTTTGTTTATCTTCTCAAAGAACCAGCATTTAGTTTTATTGATATTTGTTATTGTTTCCTTCATTTCTTTTTCCTTTATTTCTGATCTGATCTTTATGATTTCTTTCCTTCTGCTAACTTTGGGGTTTTTTTGTTTTTCTCTAATTGCTTTAGGTATAAGGTTGGTTGTTTATTTGAGATTTTTCTTATTTCTTGAGGTAGGACTGTATTGCTATAAACTTCCCTCTTAGAACTTCTTTTGCTGCATCCCATAGGTTTTGGGTCATCGTGTTTTCATTATCATTTGTTTCTAGGTACTTTTGATTTCCTCTTTGATTTCTTTAGTGATCTCTTGGTTATTTAGTAGCATATTGTTTAGCCTCCATGCGTTTGTATTTTTTATAGTTCTTTTCTGTCATTGATATCTAGTCTCATAATGTTGTGGTCAGAAAAGATTCTTGATATGATTTCAATTTTCTTAAATTTACTGAGGCTTGATTTGTGACCCAAAATGTGATCTATCCTGCAGAATGTTCCGTGTGCAGTTGAGAAGAAAGTGTATTCTGCTGTTTTTGGATGGAATATCCTATAAATAGCAATTAAGTCCATCTGATCTAATGTGTTATTTAAAGCTTGTGTTTCCTTGTTTATTTTCATTTTGGACGATCTGTCCATTGGTGTAAGTGGGGTGTTAAAGTCGCCCTACTATTACTGTGTTATTGTTGATTTCCCCTTTTATGGCTGTTAGCATTTGCCTTATGTATTGAGGTGCTCCTATGTTGGATGCATAGATATTTACAATTGTTATACCTTCTTCTTGGATTGATCCCTTGATCATATAGTGTCCTTCATTGTCTCTTATAGTAGTTTTTATTTTAAAGTCTATTTTGTCTGATATGAGTATTGCTACTCCAGCTTTCTTTTTATTCCTATTTGCATGTAATGTCTTTTTCCATCCCCTCACTTTCAGTCTGTATGTGTCCCTAGGTCTGAAGTTGGTCTCTAGTAGACAGCATATATACGGATCTTGTTTTCGTATCCATTCAGCCAGTCTGTGTCTTTTCGTTGGGGCATTTAATCCATTTACATTTAAGGTAATTATTGATATGCATATTCCTATTACCATTTTCGTAATTGTTTGGGGTTTGTTTTTGTAGGTCTTTTCCTTCTCTTGTGTTTCCTGCCTAGAGAAGTTCCTTTAGCATTTGTTGTAAAGCTGGTTGGTGATGCTGAATTCTCTTAACTTTTGCTTGTCTGTAAAGCTTTGATTTCTATGTCAAATCTGAATGAGATCCTTGCTGGGTAGAGTAATCTTGGTTGTAGGTTCTTCCCTTTCATCACTTTAAATATATCTTGCCACTCCCTTCTGGCCTGTAGAGTTTCTGCTGAAAGATCAGCTGTTAACCTTATAGGGATTCCCTTGTATATTATTTGTTGCTTTTCCCTTGCTGATTTTAATATATTTTGTGTTTAATTTTTGTTTCATTCATATGTGTCTCAGTGTGTTTCTCCTTGGGTTTATCCTGTACGCGACTCTCTGCATTTCCTGGACTTGACTATTTCCTTTCCCATGTTGGGGAAGTTTTTAACTATAATTTCTTCAAATATTTTCTCAGACCATTTCTTTTTTTCTTCTTCTTCTGGGACACCTTTAATTCGAATGTTGGTGCGTTTAATGTTGTCTCAGAGGTCTCTGACACTGTCCTCCACTCCTTTCATTCTTTTTTCTTTATTCTGCTCTGTGGCAGTTATTTCCACCCTTCTATCTTCCAGCTCACTTATCCGTTCTTCTGCCTCAGTTATTCTGCTATTGATTCCTTCTAGAGTTTTTTTTTTTTTTTTTTTTGCGATATGTGGGGCTCTCACTGTTGTGGCCTCTCCTGCTGCGGAGCACAGGCTCCTGACGTGCAGGCTCAACGGCCATGGCTCACAGGTCTAGCCACTCCATGGCATGTGGACACGAACCCATGTCCCCTGCATCGGCAGGCAGACTCTCAACCACTGCACTTCCAGGGAAGCCCTAGAGGATTTTTAATTTCAGTTATTGTGCTGTTCATTACTGTTTGTTTGCTCGTTAGATCTTCTAGGTCCTTGTTAAATATTTCTTGTATTTTGTCTATTATATTTCCAAGATTTTGAATCATCTTTACTATCATTACTCTGAATTCTTTATCAGGTACTTTGCCTATTTCCTCTTCATTTATTTGGTCTTGTGGGTTTTTATCTTGCTCCTTTGCCTGTAAGATATTTCTCTGTCTTCTCATTTTGTGTAATTTACAGTATTTGATGTCTCCTTTCCCTCGGCTGCAGGGTCGTAGTTCCTCTTGCTTCTGTTCTCTGCCCGGTGGTGGGGTTGGTCCAGTGTCTTGTGTAGGATTCCTGATGGGAGGGACTGGTGCTTGCGTTCTGGTGGGTGAAGCTGAGTCTTTTCCCTCTGATGAGTAGGGCCGTGTCAGGTGGTATGCTTTGGGGTGTCTGTGAGCTTAGCATGGCTTTAGGTAGTCTGTGTGCTGATGGGTGCATTTGTGTTCCTGTCTTGTTGGTTGTTTGGTGTGAGATGTCCAGCACTGGGAGCTGCTGGCAGTTGGGTGAAGCCGGGTCTTGGATTCAGATAGAGGCCTCCGTGAGAGCTCTCAGAGATTAATCTTCCCTGGGGCTGGGAATTCTCTACTGGTCCAGCATCCTGGACTCAGTGTTCCCACTCCAGAGCCTCAGGCCCGACTTCTGGTCGAGGGACCAACACCCTGCAAGTCGCTTGTCCCGGCAATAAAGGGGTTTAAAAAAAAAAAAGAAAAAAAAGTCTAACAAAACCCCAGATAAATGGTAAAAATTAAAATCAAACAAATAGAAACAGAAACAAGGAAATGCTCACACACAAAAGAAACAGAAACAGAACCAAGTAAAGCAAATAGCAAGAGAACAACCAGACAAACAAAAGAACCCAAGAACAAAATCAACAATTAAGAAGAAAGCCGACAAAAACCCAAAACCAAAAAACAAAACTACAGCAGAGTGCCAACCGAAGAATGAAGCAAGGAAACAAAACAAACTGAAAAAAATGACATTTTAAAGAAGAAAAAGAAGAGAAAGAGAAAGGGGAAAGAAGACAGAACAGAAAAGCAACATAGAAACAGAAATCTAAAAAAGTAATAATAAAGTAGAAAATATATTAAAGAAAAAAAAGACAAACAAAACCCCAGAGAAACGTTAAAAACAAAACCAAACAAACAAAAACAGAAACAAGGAAATACACACACACGTAAAAGAAACAAAAACAGAGGCAAATAAAACAAAAAGCAAGAGAACAACCAGACAAATAGAACTCAAAGATGAAATCAATTAGGATTAATACTAACAGAAACACATAACCTAAAAACAAAACCAAAGCAGTGTGCCCACTGAAGAATAAAGCAAGGAAATAGAACAAACTGATAAAAATGATTTTAAAATAATAATAATAAAATAAAAAGGGAAAAAACACAGAACAGAAAAGCAAAATAGAAATGGAAATATTTTAAAAAACTGAAGAAAAAAATTAGGGAAAAGAACACAGAACAACAGAAAAGCAAAGTAAAAACAGAAATGTATAAAAAAATAAATATGTTATAAAACACAAAGATACCAAAAGACTAAAAAAAAAAAAAAAACTAAAACAAGAACAAACACAAAAAGAAAGAAAAAGAAACCAAAGAAAAAAAGAAAAGAAGTCAGAACCAACAACAGAATGAATCAAAACATAATAAAATTAATAGTAATAATTATGTTTCCCTGGGGTATCTGCTGTGAAGGTCCTTGCACACGCAGTGAGCCACAGTCCCCCTCCACCTCCCCAGGAGCCCCTCCTCTGCCTCTGGGCTGTTCTCCAGACCTGCTGTGGGCCCTGTGGGGACCCCTCTGACTCTGATGTGGCCCACTTCCTGCGTGTGCTGCCCCCAAAGTCCACGGCTGCCAGAGCTGGACCGTTTTCATTTGTGGGAACACTCATTGTCTACTCAGATGTTCCATAGACACAGGGTCTTCCTAGCTGACCATGGGGATTTAATCTGCAGCTTGTACAGCTGGTGGAAAGATTTTCCATCCTCTTCCTTAGTCACCCCATCCCTGGGGTTCAGGTTTGGTTTTATCCCCACCTCTGCGTGTGGTCCGCCCGCAGGAGTCCGGTCCTGAGGCTGCCTTGGAGCTCTTGGGTCTGGCCCTGTGAGGACCGGGTGCAGAGGTGGTATGAACTGCTTGGATCACGGGAGCCCCAGCAGCGCCAAATGCACAGAGGAGCCGGCAGCCATGGGTGCAAGAGATATGGCCCTAGTGAGGGCCTTTTCCAGCGCCCAGCATAAGGCATGTGAGGGCCAGCCCTGGCTGGGGTTTTTCTGGCACCCAGCCTAAGGCATGTAAGGGCCAGCCCTGAGAGGGTGGCTGTTTATTTTTTTAATTGCCCTGCAGCCAGCACACAAGAGCCAGCCCTGAGCAGGCTTCCTTTATTGTCGTCGGCAGGCGGCGACATGTGGGGAGAGAGAGGTTACAATAGTGGCTCCTCCCCCTGCGTGGGACTCAGCAGTAGTGCCCTGCTTCCATGGCTGTCCAGTCTTCCTCCATAGGCATTACCTTCTGCGGATTTCTTCCCTCCCGTCCCCTCAGTCCGTCTCCCCACAACCAACAGCAGTTCTCCAGTCCCCACACCCCAGCTCCCAGCCCCCTTGCACACCTGTGAACACACATCCCAGTGTGGGGCACATAGGGCCGTGGTACGGACCATCTGTGTAGTTCTCACTCTGTTCCGTCTGCCACAGATCAGCAGCTTCAAGCTCTTCTGACAGCGTCAAATGCTTCCATTCTGTCCCAGTGGATTTCCCCATCAGAGAGGGGGTATCCCCATTAGAGAGGGGGTTTCCCCGCATTTGGGAATCTCTCCTCTGCTTCAGCTCCCCCTCCCCGGGGGTGCAGGTCCCATTCCGCTTCCTCTCCTCCTCTTTCTCCCTTCCTTTTTTCCATCCTACCCAGTTATGCAGGGATCTTTATAGTCCTTTACATTGTCCAAGGTCTTCTGCTAGTTTTCAACTGGCATTCAGTGAGAATTGTTGCATCTATAGATGTACTCCTGATGCATCCATGGAGAGAGATGAACTCCACGTCTACCTACTCCTCCGCCATCTTGAATCCTCCTAAATTTTTGTCTTAAAGTTACTCCTGTAGAAAAATACTGTAAACCTTGGAAAGTATGTGCTTATTTTATATAACCATTTCAAGCTATACGATAAAAATGAAATTCTGAATATTAGTATTTAGCTCTCTCTCATCCCTTTTTACAATTCCTCCAGTCCAGTACTCCTTTATCTAGTAAACTTCCTTTCTGCTTTTCCAATTTCTATTCACATCACCCTCAGGTAAGTACAGAAATTTGCAGCCACGTTGAGAGTATGTACCTTCCATTTCCAGAACAGCATTCAGAAAGGAAGGAAAAAGGCCAATAACAGGATGACCACGCACTCAGAGCACTGTGCTCCCAGCAAAGCCACCTATGGGCAGGTTTACTAATTGACCCAACTGTGCTGTACAGCCACTGCCAAACTGCCAGGAGTGGAAAGGAGCATTTGAAAAGGAGAAGAGTCGGCAAATTATCTGTGTTGTGTCTGGAGAATGATTGCATTTTCATATGAAATTCAAAACATTATACACATTTTGAAGTAAAAGGATATTACTACAACTTTTGGCAAAATTAGAGTTTACTTACCAGCCACATCTACATTCTAAACATAAAATATACGTCAATGCATGTTTGTACATTTAAATAAGTTAAATGTGTTTATTTTCACTTCACAAAGCTTATTTTCACTGTTACAAAGATAGTAGTTTATAAACCTAATCAGGAAATACTTTCTTGTTAAATTCTATTCTCAAAGCTTCAGAAAAACACTTTGAATTTTTAAATTTCTTTAGTTCTCTTTATTAAGGTAAAATTGAAAGAATGTGCAAATACCTTAGCATGAAAAGGTAAATATGGGTTCCTATTTTTTTTAAGTGTGCAAAAAAAAGGCATTCTTCAAAAAAAAAAAAGAAAAAATACAAATTTAATCATATTTTTCCCCCAAAGGGGCTAACTATCCAAAATGTGCATTAGTCATTTTCTTGTTCCTCTAGAAACAATTTATAAAAGTTGGATGATTTCAGCAGTCTCAAATAGTTTAGCTGTAAGACTACCTATAGCTCATGAGAATGAAATAAATGATTTTAAAATCCTTTCCAAAATTTCCATCATCCTAGAATTATATATTACCTCTTGGTTCCTTCCACTGGAACTAAAAAAAGTTAAAATGAGTAGCTCTTAAGCTCTGTGGGACTGATAATATGAAGAGGAACAAGAAATAAAAGATGATAACTTACAAGGCAGAGGTTACTCGATCCTGGAATGAATCTGCGGGAATCCAATTTGAGCCTTTCAGAAATATTGGAAGTCCATTAATTTTGAAGTAGAAACTCAGACCACAAGATCCTTTTATGGGCTCTTCTATGAGTTCCACGGTCCTAAAATAAACCTATTATTAACAGAATTAAATAATGAATATGAAATTTAAAACATAAGCATATGACAAAACCAAACTGTATTGTTTACTATAGCCTTAAAAAAATAAGCCAAAGAGATTTTTTTTTTTTTTACAGTACGCGGGCCTCTCACTGTTGTGGCCTCTCCCTCTGCGGAGCACAGGCTCCAGACGCGCAGGCTCAGTGGCCATGGCTCACGGGCCCAGCTGCTCCGCGGCATGTGGGATCCTCCCAGACCGAGGCATGAACCCGTGTCCCCTGCATCGGCAGGCAGACCCTCAACCACTGTGCCACCAGGGAAGCCCCCAAAAGAGATTTTTTTAAAGTAAACTTCTGAGCAGTTTACAGGAACATAAATTAGTGTTAATTTTCTATCTGCTATGAAGTACTTAATATGGAAGTGCACGTTTTAGAAAAAATATATATAAAGAAATCATTGCCAGGTCCTGTTATTTCTCTTTGAAAAGAAGAATACAGAAACCATTAAAGAGTGAAATACACTGTAGCCTTCCCCATGATGTAGGCATTTGCAATTATGTCAAAAGAAATATATTTGAGATAACACTTCAAAATTAAAGCAAAAACTGATACTATTTCACAAAAGTGGGGAAAATATGTCACCAGTTAATCTGATGCATCTTTGAAAAACACATTCTCATTTCAGTGTTATTAAAATGTGCCAAAACATGCATCTTAGAATCAAAGAAATACAGTACAAGGTATTTCATAATCTAACAACTTTCCAATTTTAATAGCACATAATTATAAAGTCATTTTGCTTAATGGGCAATTTAATCCTAACTAATTATCGCATCAAACTCAATGTCTGAGACGGCACTGGTATGGAGACTGGAGATGTAAGCGGTGCTCCAACTGAAAGAAAAGATGGAAGCACACAGTCCAGTGTTATCCTTGCTACGTGAGAAGCTGAGACCTTTGTCCCTGTGACAGTCCAGCCAGGTTTCCCTACAGTTAAGAAGTGAGCAGCAAGACCCTAGATAGAAAAGATTGACATTCTTATCCAAATCTTCATTCTTCCCAGCCATAAACTGGATCAACTACTGAGAGACACAGTTCTACACCAACAAAGCCCCGTTTTGAAACCAAGATTATGCATTTCTTCTCTAGTTAAAAATAATTAATAAATCAACTTATTTCATGTAATAAAAGTGCCCACCATTGTTCCACTTTCTGACCCTTGCCCTAATTAATATGACATGACAAAAGATATCAGAGTTAACTTTATGAGAAGACACAGAACAAGGCCTGGATGAGGAGGATCTTGACATGGAATTACCACAACTGTTTTAGGATGCAAAAACGTAAAAAAATAATGGTTACTTTCAGAGGTAACTTTTAAAACATCTTGATGGTAGATTCAAACATCTAGAACAGCAGTTCTTTAAATGTGGCCAGGATACCATATGAGATCCCTGGAAACCTTTCAAGGGGGTTCCTGAGTTCAAAATTATTTTCACAGTAAAGCTAAAACATCATTTGCCTTTTTCACTCTTACTCTCTTTTGAGTGTACAGTGGAATTTTCCAGAAGCTATGTGATGTGTAATGACATGGCCATTCTGACAGCTAATGGAATGTGTGCTTGTGTATTCTGGTGTGTTCTACTTCTCTAGCAGAGGTTGAGGGTATGAAGAGGTACATTTCCAGAGATTACCTCAATTTGTTCTCAGCACTACTGTGCTCTTACTAGCTGCCGCTGGTTATTCCTGCTATAATCTCTGTAGCCTCATTACTGTTCAATAAATTCATATTTTGAATCTCAAAGTTTTCCTTGCAACTTACACAGAAACACAAAAGGACTAGGTACCTTTTATTAACTTGTTTCATGTAATATTCTTAAGTTTTCAAATAAAAACAAATTTTAATTTTAATTGAGACTCATTTAAACAATACTTTATCTCATTCTAAAAGAAAACTTACTTCTAATATACTTTTTCCTAATTTTTGTCTTAAATTGTTGTCTTAAAATGGGATTAGAAGACTAACATTCTCACCTACAACCACACTGTCTACATTTAAAAGTGCTGAAAAAAATGAAACTGACAGACAGTCTTCTGACTCAAGGAAGGGAGGAATCTACTCCAAAGAAACTGGATGAAATGATAAATAAGAAATGAGATTGTGATGAAAGCCATATTGTCCTCCACTTTGTAGATGTTAATAATTTATCTTATTGTATCTTATGCAATGGAACATTTAAAAATTAATATTTATGGTGACAGTTATGTTGTAGTATCGTTTTGAGACCAATCATTCTAAGTATAAAGAAAAAGGAACTGAATATTTTAAACTTAGATGGATAAACTCTTCAAAAGGCTAACATTCTTTATTACATTGTAATACACTGTTTTACATCATATTACAATGTTTTTCAAACTAGAAATGACAAAGCACTAGAATATCTCATAGGGTTGGTTTTCACACTGCATTTGCTGGAGAAGCACACATATTAGCTGAGAGAGTTTTACAGTGGGTAACACTGCTGGTGCCTTGGCAAAAATCAAGGCAGTGCCTCCAAACTGTGCTAGTAGGCATTGTATCCTTCACTTTCATGCATTATTGGGGGAGGGGCGGGGGGGGACAGTTTCACTTCAGGATGTCCTTGATAAAGCAATAAAAATTATTAACCCCCAACCTTGAGTACACATCACTGTACTAGACTGTATGATGAAATACGAACTATGAATAAAGCATCACACATGATGGATGTCTTAAGGAAAAGTATCTGGGCCACAGTTTGAGTTGTAAGCTGAATAAGCCATCTGGTTTATAAAACCTGGTTTTTTTAACTTGAAAGAACTGCCAGACAAACTATGGTTATTCAGACTTGGTGACTTGGTAGACATTTTCTTGAAAATGACTGAAGTGAGTCTTGTCAGTTCAAGGCAAGTAACAGTTAAAAATGAGGATTCAGGAAAACTTGTACAACAACCATGAGCTTGAGAGCTTCCCAAAAGTCATCAATGGTAATGTTAACAAATCTGAATGTGATTCATACACTAAAATGGTTTAACATTTGAAAACATTTAAAAATCTCCAGATGCCAACATTTTTCAAATAACCAATGCATTATATTACAGTAACATGTATGGATAAAAAATCCATTATGGGAAGCAAGAAGAACTACAATCCTGCAGCCTGTAGAACAAAAACCACATTCACAGAAAGACAAGATGAAAAGGCACAGGACTACATACCAGATAAAGGAACAAGATAAAACCCCAGAAAAACAACTAAATGAAGTGGAGATAGGCAACCTTCCAGAAAAAGAATTCAGAATAATGAGAGTGAAGATGATCCAGGACCTCGGAAGAAGAATGGAGGCAAAGATCGAGAAGATGCAAGAAATGTTTAACAAAGACCTAGAAGAATTAAAGAACAAACAGGGTTTCCCTGGTGGCGCAAGTGGTTGAGAGTCCGCCTGCCGATGCAGGGGACACGGGTTCGTGCCCCGGTCTGGGAAGATCCCACATGCCGCAGAGCGGCTACGCCCGTGAGCCATGGCCGCTGAGCCTGCGCGTCCAGAGCCTGTGCTCCACAACGGGAGAGGCCACAACAGTGAGAGGCCCGCATACCACAAAATAAATAAAGAAAGAAAGAAAGAACAAACAAACAGAGATGAACAATACAATAACTGAAATGAAAACTACACTAGAAGGAATCAATAGCAGAATAACAAGGCAGAAGAATGGATAAGTGACCTGGAAGAGAGAATGGTGGAATTCACTGCTGTGGAACAGAATAAAGAAAAAAGAATGAAAAGAAATGAAGACAGCCTAAGAGACCTCTGGGACAACATTAAACGCAACAACATTTGCATTATAGGGGTCCCAGAAGGAGAAGAGAGAGAGAAAGGACCCGAGAAAATATTTGAAGAGATTATAGTCGAAAACTTCCCTAACATGGGAAAGGAAATAGCCACCCAAGTCCAGGAAGTGCATCAAGTCCCATACAGGATAAACCCAAGGAGAAACATGCCAAGACACATAATAATCAAACTGACAAAAATTAAAGACAAAGAAAAATTATTGAAAGCAATAAGGGAAAAACAACAAATAACATACAAGGGAACTCCCATAAGGTTAACAGCTGATTTCTCAGCAGAAACTCTACAAGCCAGAAAGGAGTGGCATGATAAACTTAAAGTGATGAAAGGGAAGAACCTACAACCAAGATTACTCTACCCGGCAAGGATCTCATTCAGATTCAATGGAGAAATCAAAAGCTTTACAGACAAGCAAAAGCTAAGAGAATTCAGCACCACCAAACCAGCTCTACAACAAATGCTAAAGGAAATTCTCTTGGTGGGAAACACCAGAGAAGAAAAGGATCTACAAAAACAAAAACAAAACAATTAAGAAAATGGTCATAGGAACATACATATCAATAATTACCTTAAATGTGAATGGATTAAATGCTCCAACCAAAAGACACATGCTTGCTGAATGGATACAAAAACAAGACCCATATATAGCTATCTACAAGAGACCCACTTCAGACCTAGGGACACATACAGACTTAAAGTGAGGGGATGGAAAAAGATATTCCAAGGAAATGGAAATCAAAAGAAAGGTGGAGTAGCAATACTCATATCAGATAAAATAGATTTTAAAATAAACAGTGTTACAAGAGACAAGGAAGGACACTACATGATGATCAACGGTTCAATCCAAGAAGAAGATATAACAATTATAAATATATATGCACCCAACATAGAAGCACCTCAATGCATAAGGCAACTGCTAACAGCTATAAAAGAGGAAATCGACAGTAACACAATAATAGTGGGGGACTTCAACACCTTACTGCAAGATCTTTTTTGATCCACCTCCTAGAGTAATGGAAATAAAAATAAACAAACGGGACCTAATGAAACTTCAAAGCTTTTGCACACAAAGGAAACCATAAACAAGACAAAAAGACAACCCTCAGAATGGGAGCAAATACTCGCAAACGAATCAACTGACAAAGGATTAATCTCCAAAATATATAAACAGCTCATGCAGCTCAATATTAAAGAAACAAACAACCCAATCCAAAAATGGGCAGAAGACCTAACTTGACATTCTCCAAAGAAGACATACAGATGGCCAAGAAGCACATGAAAAGCTGCTCAACATCACTAATTATTAGAGAAATGCAAATCAAAACTACAATGAGGTATCACCTCACACCAGTTAGAATGGGCATCATCAGAAAATATACAAACAACAAATGCTGGAGAGGGTGTGGAGAAAAGGGAACCCTCTTGCACTGTTGGTGGGAATGTAAATTGATACAGCCACTATGGAGAACAGTATGGAAGTTCCTTAAAAAACTAAAAACAGAATTACCATATGATCCACCAATCCCACTACTGGGCATATACCCAGAGAAAACCATAATTCAAAAAGACACATGCACCCCAATGTTCACTGCAGCATTGTTTACAACAGCCAGGTCATGGAAGCAACCTAAATGCCCATCGACAGACGAATGGATAAAGAAGATGTGGTACATATATACAATGGAATACTACTCAGCCATATAAAGGAAAAAACTGGGTCATTTTTTGAGATGTGGATGGATCTGAAGACTGTCATACAGACTGAAGTAAGTCAGAAAGAGAAAAACAAATATCGTATATTAACACATGTATGTGGAACCTAGAAAAATGGTACAGATGAACCAGTTTGCAGGGCAGAAGTTGAGACACAGATGTAGAGAAGGAATGTGTGGACACCAAGGGGAGAAAACTGCGGTGGGGTGGGGATGGTGGTGTGCTGAATTGGGCAATTGGGATTGACATGTACACACTGATGTGTATGAAACTGATGACTAATAAGAACCTGCAGTATAAAAAAACAAACAAAAAACAACTAATACTAAACTTTCTTTGGGTTATTTATATGGAAATATGTTAATATAAATGTTTCAGACATTACATGAAATTTCTAAAAATCTTATATGTTCTGGTACAATGTTATAAGTCATAATTCTAGTTATTACTTTAAAATGTGTATCTCAGAAATAACTAAATTTCCTTGTCAATTGCATTATTATGAACTTTCATCAAATCTTTAACCGTGGTCATTTTTAGTCTTTTGTCATTTATAGAGAGTTCTGGGTGTACTCTGATGCTTTTGCAAAAATGTTCCTATAGAAGGGTTTCATCTTCAAGGAATTCATGGAAAAGACTCTGACAAGTACAGGTTTCTGGTAACTGACTATACTGCTGAACTGAATGAATAAGCATTTTCAGAACTCTAATGGAAAACTGATGAACTCATAAAAGTGCTAACAAAAGATCAAGATGAAAAAAAAATTAATCACATGTGACTGAGTGAACTGATGAGGATGATTATAATTTTTGTGAGTTTCTGTTTGAATAAAAAAAAAAATCCCACAGGGACTCAGAGGCAAAAAATATACAAATCAATTTTCACTGCAAAGTAAAGGAGCTGTTACAGTGGAGGATTACTGGACTGAATGTCAATATTATGACATTGTATGAGTGTGTTTTGTGTTTGGTAATTGCAATCACTGTTGCTTTTGTTGAGGTCATCCATTTACAATGCTTGGTGTCAGTTTATTTATCTCCTGTAAAAATAAAATAGTGTGTGTGAAAAAAAAATCCATTATGAAGAGAATGGTCTCATACCATACACAAAAATAGACTCAAAATGGCTTACATACTTAAATATAAGACATGACACCATTAAACTCCTAGAAGAGAGCATAGGCAAAACATTCTCTGACATAAATCATACCAATGTTTTCTTAGGTCAGTCTCCCAAGGCAATAGAAATAAAAGCAAAAATAAACAAATGGGACCTAATCAAACTTACAGGCTTCTGCACAGCAAAGGAAACCATAAACAAAATGAGAGGACAACCTATGGACTGGGAGAAAATATTTGCAAATGATGCAACTGACAAGGGATTAATCTCCAAAATTCACAAACAGCTCGTGTGGCTCAATATCAGAAAAAACAAATAACCCCATCTAAAGATAGGCAGAAGATATAAATAGACATTTTCCAAAGAAGACATACTGATGGCCAACAGGAACGTGAAAAGATGCCCAGCATTACTAATTATTAGAGAAACGCAAATCAAAACTGCAAGATACCACCTCACACCAGTCAGAATGGCCATTATTAAAAAGTCTACAAATAACAAATGTTAGAGAGGGTGTGGAGAAAAGGGAACCCTCCTATACTGTTGGTGGGAATGTAAATTGGTGCAGCCACTATGGAAAACAGTATGGAGGTTCCTCAAAAAACTGAAAATAGAGTTGCCATATGATACAGCAATCCCACTCCTAGGCCTATATCCAGACAAAACTATAATTCAAAAAGACACATGCACCCCTATATTCATAACAGCACTATTCACAATAGCCAAGACATGGAAACAACCTAAATGTCCATCGACAGAGGAATGGATAAAGAAGATGTGGTACCTGTATACAGTGGAATACTACTCGGCCATAAAAAAGAACAAAATAATGCCCATTTGTGGCAACATGGATGGACCTAGAGATTATCATATTAAGTGAAGTAAGTCAAAAAGAGAAACACAAATACCATATGATATCACTTACATGTGGAATCTAAAATGTAATACAAATGAACTTATCTATGAAACAGAAACAGACTCAACCAGACAGAGTGGTTGCCAAGCAGAGGGGGAAGGGATGGAGTGGAATTTGGGGTTAGCAGATGCAAGCTACTATATATAGAATGGATAAATAACAAGGTCCTACTGTATAGTACAGGGAACTATATTCAATATCCTGTGATAAACTATAATGGAAAAGAATATTTAAAAAGAATGTATATGTATGTATAACTGAATCACTTTGCCATACAGCAGAAATTAACACAACATTGTAAATGAACTATATACTTCAATTAAAAAAAATAAAAATCCATTACAAGTGCAAGATATACCAATAGATTTTAATGCAACGGAGTATAAACAGCTCATCAGAATGGTTTGACTCCACATTGCAACTAACCTTTAAGAAACTACCACTTGTTAAGTTCTAGTGCAGTACCCAAAAATACCCACAATTACCTGAAAAGGCTATTAAAATACTCCTCTCTTTTCCAACTATGTTATCTGTGTGAGGCCAGAATTTCTTCATATATTTCAACAAAAACAATATATTGCAAATTAATTGAAAGTAGAAGAAAATGAGAATCCAGCTGTCTCCTAATAAGCAAGACATTAGGCATGTAAAACAATCATTATTCTCACTAAATTTTTTTATTCTATAAATATATTTACTTATAATAAAACGACATATATTAACATGTCATGGGTTTAGTATTGTGAGGTGAAACGAATAAATAAAGATTTAAACCTCTGCTTTAATATTTACCACAAACAAAAGCACTTTAGGGTCCTCAATAATTTTTAAGAATATGAAGCAGTTGAGTCCAAAAAATTTTGAGAATCACTAATCGAGAAAAGAGAACTCACTTATTTCTTTATATCCATTAATGCTACAAACAGTATTAATGATAAAACACACCTTCTAACATAGTTTTTCATTTCTGTGCAAATTTTCTCATGAAAAGACAGCTATCCCTATCTCCCAGTTCCTACAATAACAATTTTATGACCCCAGTCAAAGTAAACCCTAACCCACCTGACAGCGCCTCCGCCTCCAAGGTGAAGCAGTAATTACCAGGCACGTTTCCCTCTGCACATTCTTTGAGAGGTTAAAGGCTGGTCTGTCTATGATTAGTGTCAGTAAAACCACGTCCTCTGGCAATATTGACAGGTAACATAAAAGCCTTCTTCTACAGCAAGTGATTTTACCTCAGAGAAAATAATGGGCTCTGAGAAAGGTTTCTTGCAAAGACCCCTGAGTAACACATTTACAACCAGAGTGAATATACTATCTCCTTACAAAATCAAAAATATTTTAAACAGCTCAACAAAGTAAGTTACTGTCTAAAAGTAGAAGAGGGTGTAAATATCTAAGAACCTAAATGTGTAAGTCAAGCAGTTTGAATTAAAAAAATTTTTAATTTCCAAACTTTTCTATCTAATGTTGAAGGTTCTATTAGCAAGTCACTAAATTACTTTTTAAATTAGCTTCATGATCTCATTTTTAAAATAGAAGGATTAACTTTAAAAGTACAGGATAGCTGAACACTTTTTTTTAGACAAGAGTTAGGAATATCTTAACTGAAGGGCTTAAGAGGTTTGTGACTAATAAGTAAATACCATAAACTTCTCAAATTTCTTTCTCTGGCAGACCAAACAGATGATGATGTAATGAAGCATTGATTCATAAACTGAGTATTACTTCTCAGCTGTCTATAGTCAAATACTTAAAAAGTTGTCATAGTATCACTACATTCTCAAAAGAATAAGTTTCTTCTTTTTAAAAAAAAATAACTTATTTCTAAACATTGGCAAGTGTTAACTGAAATATTTTTCAAATAATTTTCATGCATTTCCAAAGTACACTTTCTAAAACAATTTCATCTCTACTGTCATGCATTTTTAGTGACAACCAACCCCACATTTCTGTCTGCTCTGAAAGTCCTCTAACATGCAGAAATACTGAGAAAACTGGTGCTGGATCTCCACAAAGAGCTCTCCTCAAACAGACCTGCACAAGAAGATGCAAGAGTGGCTCTCCTTGTTGTGACCTAGAAGTCTGCAGACAGCAGCACACCCAGAAGTTAACAGATTAAAGTTCACATCAGCATAGTTACCTGATTGATATCTTTGTAGCCAGATGTATATTTCGTGTATCTGACACTAGATAGGATCACTTTTTAACATACCCCTCTTCTATATGACAAAATTATTTGCAGTAATAATAATGAAATAAAATGAATAATGATAGTGGCCAGAAAAAATGCAGACACTGAAAGGTCTCTTGTATTTAACTCCATATGAATAATCACACCGTTTTTTAAGTAAAATAAATGTTAGAGTACAAAAAAGGAAAAAGTACTGGATTCATGAATTTGATTGTATTAATTTTTTTTAAAAAGAAACTAACATATCTACATATTGGTTTGTTATAGTAATGGATAATAATATTTGCTAACTTGAGCCTTAACTTCTAAAAATGTCAAGAACCTTGTCAAGGGCTTCCCTGGTGGCACAGTGGTTGAGAGTCCGCCTGCTGATGCAGGGGACACGCGTTTGTGCCCCGGGCCGGGAAGATCCCACATGCCGTGGAGCGGCTGGGCCCGTGAGCCATGGCCACTGAGCCTGTGCATCCGGAGCCTGTGCTCCGCAACGGGAGAGGCCACAACAGTGAGAGGCCCACGTACCGCAAAAAAAAAAAAGGAGTATAGCCAGATTTGTCAATCTATCCTTGAATAATTGATGGAAAAACACCTTTTATTAATTTTAATTTAGAAATGTTCTTTCAAATAAAGCCAAAGATATACAATATTTTGGGAAGGTATTAGATAAAAAGATAAGTCTGCAAGAGATTCATAAAAATTGCTCTTCACATTAAATTCCAAAAAAAGCAGTAGTATCCATGTCCGTTTCCTTGAGATCCATTCAAACTGCTTACAAATGCCCCTGGGTTCAAAATTTTTCCACATCTCAAGTATTTCTTCTGCAAAATCAGAGAAAATGGCTGAATGATAGTGAACACAGATATATGATCCATTGCTTTAGAGCAAGTCTCCAGTTCTTGGGGAAAACGGTTGGTATATTCAACATTGCTATTTTGATTTCTTCAGGTAACGTAAGATCAGCATCTCCTGTTGTTTCTCCTGGCACTCTTCTTCAAATTTTTATTCTTTTTTTTTCTATGTAAATGTCCATTTCCCTACAGTTTGTTTTTGAAAAATGAATAGCCTT
The DNA here is from genome assembly GCF_003031525.2 of Neophocaena asiaeorientalis asiaeorientalis. Lineage (NCBI taxonomy): Eukaryota > Metazoa > Chordata > Mammalia > Artiodactyla > Phocoenidae > Neophocaena > Neophocaena asiaeorientalis. Next base: position 8,047,957 of record NW_020185337.1, on the reverse strand, counting down.
CAAATTTTCTGTGCGCTTATCTTCAAAGACGAGTTTTAAAAGCTTGGAATTTCACTGTACATTGCTCAAAGCATATATATTTGTATCTGATTAACCTCATCTAAAATTCTACACTAAGGAGAGGGGAAAAAAAAAAAGATAATTCTGAAGAGAAAACCCACACTAGCAGAGAACAAAATCTGAGCTGATTCACACATGTCCACATTTGCTTTCGCTCACACAGGACTTCAAAGTTGAGATTAGCTTTTCAAAATTTAGCTTTATGGTGCCCTAGCTTCATAATGAGCATTCCTTTTGTCTAGGAAAGACTTTCTGCAGCTTTTTCCAATGATGAGGTGAGATTAAAAGGAATGAATAAAATTTTTCCAAACTTCCAGAAAATGTCACACATGAAGAAATGTTTCCAAAACAGCAAATTCTGCAAGGTTCAAAGAATGATTTTCAGGAGGCAGAAAAAATATATAGGATTAATCTCTTTGATTTTTGTATGAACTCCACTGTGAATACTGGCCACATACGCAGTACTCCTATAGAGTTGACCACAACAGAGGTTTAGAAAACAACGATCCTGTTGTTTCTTCTTTGTTGTTGTTGTTGTTTCAAGATATCTTCTGTGAGTACGGAGGCAGTCTTTCCAGAAATAAAAGAATGACTTCTTTATTTCAATTGTACCACCTTCTCTACAGACCTATATGATTAAGTCACACAGTTGATCTCTGTATGAAGCATCTGGAGTGCTATCAAAAAGATTTCCAAGGTACTTTGGGGTTTTTTAATATCTGCCGCTACTAAAGCATATCACTGATGTCATGTTTTACTTTGATTCTTTAGTTTTAAAACAATTATCAAGTTAAAAAAAAGAATAAATTTCAATTCTAAAGGTATTAAAATTAGTAAAAGATTTCATATATGAACCCAAATATGCACTTACCAAGCAAAATATTGCATATTAACACATCATAGTTAACACTTTTCTCTATTTCAAGTTTTTTTAAATAACGACAAGCTTTTTAGAGCAGTTTAGGGTTCATAGCAAAAGTGAGCGGAAGGTACAAAGATTACTCCCTGACCTGCACATGAATATCCACCCCCATCGTCCACATCCCCCACCACAGTGGTACATTTGTTACAATCGATGAACCTATATTGACACCTCATACTCACCCTAAGTCCATAGTTTACCTTAGGGTTCACTCACAGTGTTGCACATTCTATGAGTTTGGACAAATGTATAATAGCATGTATCCATCACTATGGTATTAGAGTAGTTTCACTGTCCTAAAAATCCTCTGTGCTCTGCCTATTCATCACTCCCTCTTCCTCCCAACCCTTGGCAACTACTGATCTTTTAAATGTCTCCGTAGTTTTGTCTTTTCCAGAATATCACATACTTGGAATCATTTACAGATTGGCTTCTTTCACTTAGTGATATGCATTTAAGGTCCCTCCATGTCTCTTCATGGCTTTATAGCTCATTTCTTTTCAGTGCTGAGTAATATTCTATTGTCTGGATAGACCACAGTTTATTACTTTATCTACTTAAGGACACCTTGGTTGCTTCCAAGTTTTGGCAACTAGAAATAAAGCTGCTATAAACATTTATGTGCAAGTTTTTGTGTGGACATAAGTTTCCAACGTCTTTGAGTAAATACTGAGCAGCTTGATTGCTGGATCATACGGTAAGAGTATGTTTAGTTTTGTAAGAAACTACTAAACTATCTTCCGAAGTGACTGACTGTACCATTGGACACGCTCACCAGCAATGAATGACAGCTGCTGTTGCTCTACATCCTCACCAGCATGTGGAATTGTCAGTGTTCCAAAGTCTGTCCATTCTTATAGATGGTAGTGCTATCTCATTGTTGTTTTAATTTGTATTTCCCTGATGACATACGATGTGGAGTATCTTTCCACACGCTTATTTGCTATCTGTATCTCTTCTCTGGTGAGATGTCTGTTAAATGTTTGACCCATTTTTTTAGTTGGGTTATCTGTTTTCTTATTGTTGAGTTTTAAGCGTTCTTTACATATTTTGTTTAACAGATGTGTCTCTTGCAAATATTTTCTCCCATCCGTGACTTGTCTTCTCATTCTCTTAACATTGTCTTTGGCAACGCAGAAGTCTTTAACTTTAATAAAATCCAGCTTATCAATTATTTCTTTCCATTTTAAATTTTAAACATAAAAATAAGAACTCCAAGAGGTCACAATGAAGTAACTCATGTTGAGTTTCTTCTTTTTTATAACTACTGTGCTACTGTTTCTAATCTACTTTTAAGTGCAAGAATATCTAATAAGACAGGGACTAGGGACATGAACTATGCCTAAAACAAGTTTAAACCATTCCAAACTGTTATGAACATACTTTCAAAATGACTGTATGAAGCTAAGTCCCCATGAGCCTGGGGACAACCATATAAAAGTTCTCCAAATTCACTTCCATGTAGAATATAATATTTATTAGAGGGTTAATAATAAAAATATGCTACATTGAAGCCTACAAATATGGTATTAAAACTCAAGTACAATTGCACACATGGGTAAAACAGACCAACAAAAGATTTTGGGGGGAGGAATATTTTATCACTGATGTTGCACAGAACTGCCAGAACATACTACTAATAAAAGACAGGCCACCTGTCGTCTACACCCAATGCTAACTGCTCCCATAGCCCACTCTGGGTAAGCCACTGCCTGTAGCCATTATGCCAAGGACTAGCAGTAACTACCAGAAGCTAGAGGAGACAAGGAAGGATCCTTCCCTGAAAACTTCAGAAGGAACATGGCCCTACCAAAACCTTGACTTTGGACTTCCAGCCTTCAAAATTGTGAGAAAATAAATTATTTTTATCTTAAGCTACTCATTTGTTATGGCTGTCCTAGGAAACCTGGGAAATACAGAAGGAAACACACTTCACATCTCTGTGGACCCTCAGTATTGATCAAAAGTACAGAAGTGGTCAGAAATACACCCTGATTATTCTGAATTCCATATTTTTTGGCTATGTGCTTTTAAGGTCTTGAGAGAGCCAAGAGGAGCACTTTGAAAGAGGAAGTGGCACTGGGACCTCACTTTGAAAGAGGAAGTGGCACTGGGACCTCTTTCTGCCCTGTGCATATTGCAAAGATGAAACTGGGAACTCAAGAAACAAAGAACAAAGTGAAGTTTTTAAAGAACAAAACAGTAAAGGAAATCTCCGTTCTTTTTCTAATTGTAATAGCTAGGGGCAATCTTTTACCTCTCCTGGCTTGGGAACTGTGCAATGTGATTTTGGATTGTGGAATACATATGATTACATTGTTTCTTTCCCTACAGTAATTTAATTGGAGAATCTTGATGCCAGGTCAAATATAAACAGCAACTACCTTCTCTTGCTTTCAGCAAAAAGAGTTACCTTATATAGGGAATACTTGGAAGAGTCTTACAAAGTAAGTTGTGCTAAAGTGAAATATCAACTAAGTGATTTCCTAGTTTTCCAGAAAGGTAAACCATAACAGTCATTCCAAAATATTTATTATGCTCTTAACACACATACTACCTAGGCGATTCAATACAATCAATTAGTAGAATACAAATATTCAATTAGAGCAGAAAATGGCCAAAACAGTCATGGGGAAGATTTTCTTTTTTATTCCATTTACCCAGAGTAGCCTCTCCCACTACCATTTAGACACAAAGCTTTCTTTTGTGTTAAAAAATCAAGTTGGTTTCCTAAACTGATAAAGCCAACGCTCCCACACTCACATTCTAAGGTCCCTCTTGAAATAACTTGCTTGACAGACTTTATAATATCCCAACATTTGCTTTTATTTTTTAATTAATTAATTAATTTCTTTTTTTTTTTTTTTTTTTTTTGCGGTACGTGGGCCTCTCACTGTTGTGGCCTCTCCCGTTGCGGAGCACAGGCTCCGGACGCACAGGCTCAGCGGCCATGGCTCATGGGTCCAGCCGTTCTGCGGCATGTGGGATCCTCCCGGACCGGGGCACAAACCCGTGTCCCCTGCATCGGCAGGCGGACTCTCAACCACTGCGCCACCAGGGAAGCCCTAATTTATTTATTTTTGAAGTACTCATTAATTATCTCCCCTCATACTTAAACCATTTGCTCCGAAGCTACTCCTTTTAACAACACCAACAAAAATCTCAGTCATCAAGATATTCTTTCCCGTCCAAAAGAAATAGAGTCAGCATTTTCCCTTCCCCACAGCACCTGCATTCTTCTTATGACCCAGTACATCTCTGCCTGCGTGGGCTGCAACCAAAATCTGTAACTTCCCCAAGGCGTTCCGTCGGAGACTGTGCTGTCGTCTTCTGACGTGCCCAGTAAACAAAAGATTAAAACGCATACGTCTAACGTTGATGGAAGACAGGCAAGAAAGATATAAACCTAGCAATATGGATTTCAATGAGATACTTTAAAAGTAGAAATATTTTTGCGTAAAGCAAGCCCAGGATAACAATGAAACCATCAGGAAACATGAGCAGTAGAGAGCAGATAGGGAGAGGCCAGTGATGAGGGAAAAATACCCCTCTGATACAGTACCAAGTGTTAGCGAACATGGGAGCGTGCAGAGTAAAGGTGAAATACCAACACTTTGGAAAACAATTTAGCATTCTCTGTAAAAGCTGAACCCATGCCTACCCTATGATCCAGCAATCCCACTCCAGCAGGAACGCTGTTGGGGGCATATGTGCTCCGAGTGTCATACGATAAAGTTCATAGCAGCATTATCCAAGAAAGCCAAAAGTGGAAACTACCCAAACTCAACAGCAGAATGTGTAATACAATGAAAGAGTACAAAGCAATGTAAGTAAACAAACCACAGCTACACACCACAACATATCTATAGAATATAGTGTTATAAGTCAGGACAGTGGATCTACGGGAAGGAAAGGGGGCAGTGACTGGGGAAGCTCGCACAGAGTGGGGAAGCTCTGAGGTGCTAGTAATGCTCCCGTTTCTGGATCAGGATGACAGTCACGTGAGCGTCCATTTTCTGATCATTCGTTAAGTGTTCCATTTATGTTCTGGTTTTTTTCTCTTGTGTGTTATACTACACAATAAATAAAAAAGAAATCCCAGTCTGACACATTCCCACCAAATAAAGGCTGGAAAGAAATCAAACTGAGAGAAAACAGGCAACGACGGCACATAGCAGTCGAATTTCTTGCTTGCTGAAACACTGGCAGCTCTGAAAACATTAAGAAATTCGGGACTGCCAAGAAACTGAATTCCCTGGAAGACCTACCCTGGATGGAAACAAAGGTGAATTAGGTATCAGCTCTCTTACCAAATTTGGCAATAACCTATACTTTTAATCTAAATTTCAAAAACAAACATTGATTCCTGAAACTTGCAAAACAGCTCAAATTTTTAAAGCATCCTGGTTTCCTCTTTTGAGCAATCATAGAAGTGCAGGGAGGCACAAGAGATCATTCAATCCAACCTCTACCAACCCAGTCAAGTGGACAAATAGACAAACACTCTTTAGAGCTCCCACTGCAAATGAATTCTGAGATGTTCCTCAGTTACCTGTTCTGGAATAAACAACCTTGACTAGGGCATAGCCTCTCCTGAGAGTAACCTTGATCTTATATGCTCCACTTCAAGCTCTCATCCTGCCCCACACCTAAATGAAAAAATACCATAGGGCTTCCCTGGTTGCGCAGTGGTTGAGAGTCCGCCTGCCGATGCAGGGGACACGGGTTCATGCCCCGGTCCGGGAGGATCCCACATGCCGCAGAACGGCTGGGCCCGTGAGCCATGGCCGCTGAGCCTGCGTGTCCGGAGCCTGTGCTCCGCAACAGGAGAGGCCACAACAGTGAGAGGCCCACGTACCACAAAAAAAAAAAAAACACAGTAGGAGAATACTTATAAATAAAATAATGTGCAAAGTCTGGTCCATTAAAAAATATAAGTATACACATACCAGAAGCTTTTGAATGAATATAACTATTACTACTAATTATCTCTGAGTGGTGGGGTTGCAGAAGTTTTGTTGGTTTCTTCTTTTCCTACAAAGATCTGTATTGCTATTTTAACAAGAAATATACTTTTTTTCACAAAATATCTTAAAGTATTTGCTTACCTTAGCTGACTTTTCAAAACTTAAGCCTCCATCCAGCTTAAAAAGAACTGTCATGTTGTACCCAGTCTGGTTTCCATGTCCATGAGGCCACCAAGTTTCTATAGTAACACTCTTTTAAAAAATAATATGTCAGTCTAAGTAATCTGTGGCATATTTTCAGCAAAATAATATAGTAATTCAGAGCATCACATCAATTTCTCATAGACAAGCACAGAGCAATATAAATCTCTCTCCTTGTATTATGCCAAATTATACCAATCCATAGATAATATTTAAAAATGAACATGCTAGGAGTTTAGCATGGATTAATATACCAGAAGGGAAGGGAAATAACAAAATAACATGGGCATTCAGAAAAACAGCTCTTCCCATTGCAACACTCAGCTAACATGTATTCTACATTCTTAACATTTGGAATTGGACTTTGAGGTTAACTCTTCTTTCAAGCCCAGAACTAGAAAAGCGTTTTGAGTTCTTACTTTATCTGGACAGTTACTGAATGCTGATTTGCTCTATCCTTTTCAGCTCACAATTGTCAATTAGAGGAATAAGAAAAGGTAAAATCCAGTTCACTTCTACTTACGATAGATCATAAGTTTAGAATTAGAATTCTGTATGTAGAATAAGTACCAATATTCAAAATAGTTTACAAATACCAAAAATAATCACAGCATTGAAGTATGATGCTTAGAATGTATTTTGGATTTAGGATACTCCAAATACTGCAAAAAAATTAAAATATAACACACCTGACTTTTTGAGAGAAGAGGATGCCAAATTAATCATGTAACCTCCGTTTTCTTAATCTTAAAATTTGGGAAAATCATTCCTTAGCTTGCACACACACAAAATATATAACCGATTAAAAGTAAAGAAAAAATGGAAAAAGTACACTTTTCTTTAATACTCAGGTCCTTTTTTCTAAGCATTTCTTTTGAACAACACTGCTTTTCATCTTAGTGCTTCTCGGGAAGTACCATCATTCACCTTGTCAATTTTCACAAAGAGTTTAACAATCCTTTCCCCATGATGAAGTTCAACGCTGTTTGTCTGTTGTATTTTTAATTCAGGGATGGCTATAATCGCTTGACCCAAAACTGGCTTTGAACTGATAACATCAAAAGAAGACTCTATTTCAAGATTCCACTCCTGGATATTACTATCTAAGGTATAAAGAGAAAAAGAAAAAATACATATATATTATGTAGGATTCACTGAAAAAAAGGCCAAAGCAGCTTCTAAACTATAAGTGCTCCACAAATGCAATCCTGATCAAAAGTTCAGTGAAAATTCTCTTTTAATGTTTAGAGTTTAATCCTTAATTCTGAAGAAGAATAACCAAAATTATATTTTTATATATACTTCTACTCTAAAAATGTTACAATCATAAGTCACAAAAACTTTATAAATATGGCACAAATAGAAAATTACAAATGAAAAGATAACATAAATCTTCCAAGATTTATCAGTCTTGATTTATCAAACATACTTGCTTGTTCCTTTTTATAAAGTAAAAATACTGAAGGTTTTAAAGCCATATAATAAGTTATAAACTTAGGTGTATTAGAATTAATCCAATGTGGAAAAAATAAAGATGCATTTTAAATGTAATTATTTTCCAATAAATGTGTACTGAGAACCATCTAAGTGCCATGTTCTTTGCTAAGTGATGGGACTTAAACAGTCACCAGGGTAAATAAACATGGCCCCTGCCCTCATGAGCTAAGGGCCTAATGGGATGTGGACAAGTACAAACGTGTGATAATACTAGGATGGAGAATTAAAGGTTGTTTAGAAAAATATTCATATTCCCTTTACCGCGTTTTTATTGTTCTTAAACAGAAGCACACACTCCAATCTGATCCAAAGCTGTTTATTTTCTAAAACATCCCTAAATCATTGACAGCTACCTCACCTTTAACTCGAAATCATATTCCCTCTGGTTTCCCTTACTATCTCTTATTTCAAGAAATAATAATAGATAACATTTACCAAGATCTTACTATGAGGCAGGCATTGTTTTATGCTCTCAACAAGTATTAACTTATTTAAGCATCACACCATTGCTATAAGGTAAATTCCACTACTATCATCATTTTATAAATGAGAAAACTGAGACAGAGAAATTAAGTAACTTGCCCAAGATCACACAGCTAGTAAGTGGCAGATGTGAACCAAGACAGTCTAAAACTAGAGACCTCTAAAACATTTAACCTCTAAATTCTGCCAACTCAATCCAAATAATTTCCCCCAAACCACATCTTAGTGGTGCTCAGGAGTTTTACAGTGGGGAGAGGATCTTATTATATAGGAGAACATTTAATGATGTCAAGCTATGCTAGACATCAAATATGTCCTTTGGCTGAGTCTTTGACCAAAACAGCACAGATTCACAAAACTGGTGAACTAGAAGTATGCTGACAGATCACCTGGTCTACTTTCCGATGTGTTTGATTCCCTCTAGACCACAGGCTAGCAAACTATGGTCCTTGGGCCAAATCTGGACCACCTCCTATTTTTATAAATAAAATTTTATTGGAACACAGCTGCTATGGACTGAATTGTATCATTCCCCCCAAAATTCATATGTTGAAGCCCTAACCCCTAATGTGATTCCATCTGGAGAAAGGGTTTTTTTAGGAGGTAATTAGGTTAAATGAGCTCATAAGGGTAGGCTCCTATTCTGATAGGACAGTAGCCTTATAAGAAGAGGAAAAGATCCATTTCTTTCTTTCTCTCTCTCGCCCCGCACACCCCCTCAGCCCCCAACCACGCGAGGACACAACTAGAAAGCTGGCCATCTACAAGCCAGGAAGCAGGCCCTCAACACAAAGCAAATCAGCCGGCACCTTCATCTTGGACTTCCCAGCTTCCAGCACTGTGAGAAGTCAATTTCTGTGGCTGAAGCCGACCAGTCTTTGGTATTTCGTCATGGCAGCCCAGCAGGCCAGACAGCAGCCATGCCCATATTTTACGTATTGTCTTCGGTCGCCTTCATGCTACAAAGGCAGAGTTGCGTAACTGCAACAAAGGCCATATGGCCCAAAAAGCGAAAATGCTCACTAGCTGACCCTTTACAGAAAAAGTTTGCTGATCTCTACCCTAATATATTTCCCCTGAAAGGCCATTCTAATCTGTCTTTAATACCTTTAATATAATGACAAAAACCTCTGCCTCCCTTTCTGCTAACCTTCACTATTAGAAAGTCGTCCTCCACACTGATGTGAAATCCACTTTTCTCTCATTTCCATCTAGAGATTTTAGTTCTGCCCTCTAGGCCTCTCCTACCAACCAATAACCACCAAGTTCAAGCACGCTCCCTGGGACTTCCCTGGTGGTCCAGTGGTTAAGATTCCGCCTTCCAATGCAGGTGGCACGGGTTTGATCCCTGGTCAGGGAACTAAGATCCCACATGCCACGCAGCGTAGCCAGAATTTTTTTTAAAAAGGCAGGCTCCTTGGCCGTTTCCTATCACTTCTTCAGCAGAGAATCAGCTGCTTGTAAGGGCCTCCAGAAGGAAGACAAACAGAGTAATTCCCAAAGGTTACTGGCAAAATTGTCCAGTTTCTATTGCTTCTAACATGGAAGGTTCTAAAGTAAATCGGCACCCCTCTGGAGCTCATCCTGTTAACTCCCTCGGGTGCCACTAAATGAAAAAACTAAAGCTGAGGAATTAAAAACCCAACATGAGGATTTACAAGCCTATCGTGTCATTACCAAATACCCTACAACAACATATTTTGCACTCTTTTCTTCTTCCAAATGAAGTACAACGCTTCCTTCCAGGAGGAGAATTCCATGGAGAATTTCAGTAGTTTAGGTTCACAGAGCATACTGAGAGTCTTAAATAATAATTTTCCTGGTATTACCTGGTCACTTCTTTTCACTGGCTAATTTTAAAATGTATAATCTTATTTCTAGTTAAGGAGAGCTCCCCCTTATAAATCAAGACCCATTTCTAGAATGTAGCTTCCCAGCATATCTCTTCCAGCACTAACAAGTTATCCTTTCCTAAAGAATACTTATCACCCCCAGCTCTCCTGAAGTGGAATGCAAGATCATTTCAAAAATGGACAAAGTACCAGGGATGGGATAAGAAAGAAGAAAGTTTACTAAATGACTTAAAATCCCCTCCCAGGTCTCCCTCTCAATGACACCAAGTTTTGCATCCTTCCTCACCCTGACTAATCAACCCTGGGCCCAAACAGGACAGGAACTCCTTATCAAAACAGGGTGCAGAGCAAGCTGATGAGCTCTCTCTACAACTTGAGGCCTTCCCTGGCCTGGAGCCTCAGCGATGTCCTAGCTGATGCCCTGCTCCCTGCAGAATACACTACAGTCTATGGTCTGTTCCATTTAACCTCAACCAGGTGGGCAACCCAGGGCATGGCAGAGAATGTGGTTCTGGCCATTGACTCGTTTTCAGATTCTTCCAAAGCTGATTCAGTGAGGTTTCTTCAAAAACAAACAAATCACCATGAGTTTGACTCGGATGGGAATTTGTAGGAAGGGTAACCAGCCTCACAGCCCAGATGAACGTGTGCTGCTTCTTCATGTAAACAATCTTCAGGACGAACTCCAATTTGTGTAGATGTGGCCAACACATTTAACCTTTTTTTTTTTTTTTAAATTTATTTGGCTGTGTCGGGTCTTTGTTGCGGCACACGGGATCTTCGTCGCAGTGTGCGGGATCTTTTGTTGCGGCATGCGGGGTTCTCTCTAGTTGTGGCATGCAGGCTCTACAGCACGCGGGCTCGGTAGTTGCAGCACAGGGGCTTAGTTGCCCCGTGGCATGTGGGATCCCTACTAGGGATCAAGCCCGCGTCCCCTGCATTGGAAGGTGGATTCTTAACCACTGGACCACCAGGGAAGTCCCAGTACATTAACTTTTAAAACCTTCTAAAATGTGCCAGCTCCTTTTATAGTCCCATATAGTCCACTTCTTTGTCAAGATGTGGTCAGGATAAAAATTTAAAAAAAACAAAAAACAGCTTTATTCGGTTGTCTAAGAGAAAAAAAAAAAACGTATAGGAAGACATGGAGGTAGAAAAATAAGAAGACGGATGAATTACATTAATTCAAGTGTGTCCATAACTACAGAAAGAGTTACTCTCAAACTACACCTTAAGCCTTGCTTTAACTGATTGTAATTAAGCCTCAAATATCAGTACCTTCATTTAATCATATATCTAGCTTCAAAAAAAACTGGTTCTTCCACACTTACACCCTCACTAGGCTGTAATGAGTGCTGTAATTTACAAACACCGGGAAAGAACTGTGGAATGTTAGAGGCAAAAGAAACTTGGCCATCTCCTAGTTACTTTTAGTTGTGGTATTTGAGGCCCTTGACTGCAGAACTAGCTCAAAGCTCCCGAGCCAGTGGACAGGGCAAGGGCCCAGGTTTCCTAACTCCAGTGCTCTCTACCTTCCACGCATCTCCCACAGAGGCGCCTATCAAAAAGAAAGACACTAGCAGGCGCGCAGAGATTGAAATTTGCATATGAATAATGAGGAAGACCAAAAGCAAAGGTGCTTTTTGTCCTTCAGAATCCTAAGTCCTAATAGCAAATACGTATAATGTGAAACAAAGCATTTGAAGGGACTGTAACCATAAAATATTAGTCTCTTAATATGAGTGTCTTTCTAAAAAAGAAAAAACACTGAAATCTACAAACATAAAGAATGTGTCTGACCTTCCACTAAATGCATAATTACATGGTGCCACAGTTCCTCCATTTGTCAAAACACTATCTTTGTAACCTAAGCTACCTGACAAAGGCATGACAACAGTTATGTGAGCATTTCTGCCAAACAGTGGAAATATATTTCTTGAATAATTACTGTCTGTGAAACTTGACAAGCACTATAAATTATACCCCAATCGCAAAGAGCAAAGATGTTGAATCTACTTAAAGAAACAAAATATACCCGAAGGTCACAGTTAAGAATACAGGATGGGGCTTCCCTGGTGGCGCAGTGGTTGAGAGTCTGCCTGCCGATGCAGGGGACGCGGGTTCGTGCCCCGGTCCGGGAAGATCCCACATGCCGCAGAGCGGCTGGGCCCGTGAGCCATGGCCGCTGAGCCTGCGCGTCCGGAGCACAGGCTCCGCAACGGGAGAGGCCGCGGCAGTGAGAGGCCCGCGTACCGCAAAAAAAAAAAAGAATACAGGATGGCATTTGGAAGGGCTAAGAACCAGCAGGGACATGGAAGCACACTCAGGTCAGCATGGGATGGATCTGCAAACGTCAGTGGACTGCTCATGTAAGATGTAAAAGATGCTTCCTCTCACTGGGGGGCAAGCTATTCAAACATGGCTGCCCTGATTAGCCCTACTGAGCTCCTCCCAGCTCCTCCTCCTACCTGCTCGCTTCATCTTGCATCTTTCATAGGCGATGCAAAGCTGCAATGAAGAGATAGCCTTGTGCATCTGAAGGAACAGCAATGACAACGAGCCACAGAATGCTGAAATTCAAACATAGGATACATCCCCAAGCTCCTGCCAGAATTAGAGGACAGGCTACAGTAGCTGCTTTTCAAAGAGCTAACAGCTTGCAATAGCCAGAAAAGCAGGCTTATAGTTAGTTACAACAGCTGTTTTCCCCTTCTTTCTCAAGCAGCAAGATCTCCTTGCCTATTCAGCAGGACAAATTCCTCAAAGATGAAATCAAAACAAAACAGACACAAAGCAAAATCCCACCACCACCCCCCCCCACCAAACAACATAAATTGATAAGTTCTAGAGAAAAAAAAAATCGACTTACACAACAAGGCAGCTACTCAGAGATTATTCAAGCAACCTACCTACCCATAAACACATTTTCGAGGGTGAATACCATCATTTTATGGGTAATGAAAAAGTGATTCAAAATGAATGTAAGAAAAAAGTGAATGCATGCTTGCATTCAAAAAGGAATGCAATAAACAAGGCACTAAGCAAGACTGACAAATCTTTGCTACGTTGTAATATTATATTCTCTATATTAAGCTGTAAGCCTTCAATAAAGGCCACTGTTGGACAGGCTAGGGTCTAGCTAGGAGCTAGGCCCACTCTTCCAACTCAAAGGCTATGTCTTCAAGAATGAAGAGACGGGGTGCTTTAGGCTAAGGCAGCAAGTAAATGTGGATACGGTCGGGAAGGCAGCATCTCCGAGGAACGGAATTGCCCAAGCACAGGTCAAAGATCCACAGCTCACCTCAGCTCAACAGGAAGATTTCCATGTTGAAGAACATCTCTATTTTATTTCTTTCTAACTGCGGTAACAGAAGATTAAACAATGCAGTGTTTTATCAAAACATACTTGTTATATATTTGGACTTAATATGTCTATGTAACCTTAAGAAAAGTTCATAAAACTAGACAACCATCCCTCCCTAACAAATTTTAGGGCCTAATATGAACAATTTACATCAGATTACAAATATGAAAGACTTAGCATGGAGATGATCAATAAATGAATATATGTCTATCTCTCTCTCACACACACAGACATTCAAATAAATATTTTCTAATGACGTTTTAGAGAAAGTCACATCAATAAGTTGGTATCTCTCAAAACCCAGATAAATGGCAAGAGCCTAAGAGATAATGAGAGTAACTCGTTTCCTTTTGACCTCAGTATTTTTTCCAAATATAAATTTGCTTTTATTACCTTAAATATTAAGAATATGTGAAAATCATTTAGGAAGCTGAGGTTAGGGCAAAATCAAACAAATGACCAAAGGATATTCAAAAGTACAAAAGTTTAGAAACCACTATGCTAAGGATTAAGAAGGCAGAAAAGAAAAAATATATATATATACATAAAGCAAATTAATTCACAAAAATTTCAAGCTAGTTTTTAAAAGCCTAACAGCCTTTTTTCTGTTATATTTTATACAATTAAACTGGGGAACTATGGTTGGTCATTTGGTCTTTAGGGTTAAACTCACTAATTTTAAATTAAGGAATAAATTAAACATTTGGAAAAGCAAAAAGGTTACTTTCTTCTAGCCCCAATAGGCAGAAAGCAGAAAGTGCCACAAAGTCAAAGTAGTTTAGCCTTTCATAATAAGCTGGCTGAAATTACTAGGTACTAGATTAGTTTAACTGCTTTCTTCCCTTATTATAGAGACAATATAGGCTCAATATAAAAATCTAGAAGAATAAAATACAAACTATCTGTAGTACTATTATACAGAGATTAGCCACTGCTTGCATTAGTTTTGACTAACCTCATTTCACACTTAAATCTTAAAAATGAATACAGTATTTGATTTAAAATAAAAATTACATGTATCTACTTTTGATTATGAACTAATCCTTTTAAAAAATGTTTAGTAACTCTCAATGCCTGCCTCAAACTGTGTACCAAATAAATGCAAAAAGTATCCAGAATATATTAGTTTATTCTCTATTATTTTCAACTTCTAAGTTTCTATTGATTTCAGTAATGATTGCTATCTTCCAAATACAAACTGAAAAAAAAAAATTCTGAAAAAATCCTAAAGGAAGTTCCTCTCCTACTGCTTTCATAAGTTTATGCTTCAATTTTCTCTATTACATCAAGTAACCAAACTGAAATCTATAAAATTAATCAAAAATATAAGAATTACTGCTTAATATGCACAGGACACATCTTCTGAACAGGAAAGATATTTTTCCCTATGTTAAGTACAAAATATATTGTAGTCATAAAACATCAAAAATGTAGTTGATATGGATAACTGATTACACCAAGTCTAAATTAAATTTTAAGCATCACTTAAATTGATTGAATTCAAATAAAATTCACTCAGTCACTAATGGTGAATAAACTGAACCCTAATGACTCATACTCAGGAAGAAATGTTTAGCTTCATATTCAAAATTTTAAATTAAACTAGAGCAGTGTTATTCAAATTTTTTCAGATATCAGGATACCTGGAACTCATAGCACTTTTTGCTAACCACCTAAAACACTGATTAAACTTCAAAACTATTAAATAAATAACTTTTGGCAAAATCAGACCCCTTCTTACAGTAGGTTTCATTATATACACCTGAGAAAAATTATGGGTGGGGATGGGGGGGAGTGAACCATTATGTATTTGATTTCATAGCAAGGCTCAATTCGGGTGGAGCCTCTGAAGAAAAGTTTGAGAAACACTAAACTAGAAAGCTCTAAACAGCCACATTTATATGTGCAATTTACATTAGATCTTCCAATGCCTTTTAGGCATTTAAAAATGCCAGCAGCGGGCTTCCCTGGTGGCGCAGTGGTTGAGAATCTGCCTGCCAATGCAGGGGACACGGGTTCGAGCCCTGGTCTGGGAAGATCCCACATGCCGCGGAGCAACTAGGCCCATGAGCCACAACTACTGAGCCTGCGCGTCTGGAGCCTGTGCTCCGCAACAAGAGAGGCCACAATAGTGAGAGGCCCGCGCACCGCAATGAAGAGTGGCCCCTGCTTGCCGCAGCTAGAGAAAGCCCTCACACAGAAACGAAGACCCAACACAGCCAAAATTAAATAAATAAATTTATTTTTAAAAAAATGCCAGCAGCACCTAATAACTTCCTCA
Organism: Neophocaena asiaeorientalis asiaeorientalis; assembly: GCF_003031525.2. Taxonomy (NCBI): domain Eukaryota; kingdom Metazoa; phylum Chordata; class Mammalia; order Artiodactyla; family Phocoenidae; genus Neophocaena; species Neophocaena asiaeorientalis. The sequence continues at coordinate 8,032,329 of NW_020185337.1, read as the reverse complement.
ATTATCAACCGTCTCTGATATGCTTTTGTCTTCTGCCTTTAGAAAACACAGATCTGGCTCCATCGAAGAGCAATCTAGGGTCACCAGGGCCCTAAAGACAACAGAACTCTTGTATGGACACACCACATACTTGCTTACAGACTTCATCTACTTAGGCCTGCATGGAACTGGACTGAGCATTATGAGTTATCATTTAAAATCCCATTTGCCTCCACCTTCACCCTGATTTCCCTAACTTCTCAAATCCTTTGATCTCTGGTTTTCTGAACTACTGGGGCTGCCATCCCAAAGACTATGACACAATTTAGTTTGGCTTGATAATTGTTTATACCTCCTCTCCCCACCTCAACCAACTTGCAGGGATAAGTAAACACATTATACTTCTTTTCTATGCCAAATACACACAGTACTGGGCAAAGAACTCAACAAATATTTGACCAGTTTTTAACCAATTCATTGACATCTGTGAGATTTCTGAGGTTTTCTTTAATGCTCCTTTCAACTGAAAAAGTAGTATTCTTTACCTTATAAGAGCTTCTTTAATGCCTTGTCTGTCTTCCAGTTTATGTTCAACTCTTAACAAGGCTGGTATGTCATGGCCTTCAGAGGAGAAAATGTGCAGTGACAGAAAGTCAGCCCAATGATTTAAGCAAACCAAGAGCTCAGCACCATGGAGTTTTGAAAGTGACTACAGGGGCAGCAAAAAGGAGTGCAAGCCAGCAGCCCAAATTCTTTTAAGAAACAGCTTGGGAGAACAGAGCTTCCTTCCTTCCCTCCCTCCCTCTTTCCTTTCTTCTCTTTCTTTCTTTCCTCCTCTCATTTTTTATTTTTCAGAATATGTTAAAATGTAGGTACCCACCTACTTAACTGCTTTATACAGTAAATTTTCATGACAGGGACTTCCTTGGTGGCGCAGTGGTTAAGAATCCGCCTGCCAATGCAGGGGACACAGGTTCATGCCCTGGTCCAGGGAGATCCCACATGCCGCGGAGCAACTAAGCCCGTGCGCCACAACTACTGAAGCCTGCGCGCCTAGAGCCCGTGCTCCGCAACAAGAGAAGCCACCGCAATGAGAAGCCGGCGCACCACAACATAGGGCAGCCCCCGCTCGCCACAACTAGAGAAAGCCCGCGCGCAGCAACAAAGACCCAACACAGCCAAAAATAAATAAATTAATTTTTAAAAAATTTTCATGACAAATCAGTTTGTACATATTTTTCACTTTTCTAAATTTAATGTGCCATCAATTTTTTTTTTAAATAAGTCTCTGAAAAGTACAGTTGTCCCTCGGTATCCACAGCAGATTGCTTCCAGGACCTGCTGGAGATACCAAAATCCACTGATGCTCCAAGTCAGCCCTCCACATCCACAGTTCTGAATCGATGGATTCGACAGACCTCGGATCATGTAGTACTGTAGTATTTGTTGAAAACAATCCACACATAAGTGGACCCACACAGTTCAAACCCATGTTGTTCAAGGGCCAACTATATATATATTCAAATTATAAACCCAATTTTTATAACATAGAGGAGGCTCAAAAAAGAAAAACAAGAAATCACAGCCCTTAGCTTACCATATATGGGGGTAAATGTGAAGTAGTTCAGATGACAAATATTATAGGCTTCAATTCTAACATCTTTCCAGATGCCCTGGGTAGGAAAGGAAGGCCCCCAGTCCCAACTAAAGGAACACTGTGCCTGCAATTTTAAGGGAAAAAAAGAAGATCGATTCTAATTACCATGAAACTTAAACATTATGAAAACCTTTTTCTTTTAAAATATTATGTACATGTGTACTAGTTTGCTAGGGCTGCCGTAACAAAATACCACAAACCGGGTGACTTAAACAATAGAAATTAACTTTCGCATAGCTCTGGAGGCTGGGAAGTCCAAGATCAAGGTGTTGGCAGGTTTGGTTTCCTGGGCTTACAGATGGCCACCTTCTCACTGTGCCCTCACATAGCCTGTTGTATACACACACACACACACACACACACACACGCGCCCCTAGTGTCTCCCTCTGTTGTCCAAATTTCCTCTTCTTATAAGGACATCAACCATACTGGATCGCAGTAATCCTAACGGTCTCATTTAACTGAATCACCTCTTTAAAGACCTCATCTCCAAATAGAGTGATATTTTGACCTTACTGAGGGTTAGGACTTTAATATACAAATTTGGGGGGCACAGAATTAAGTCCATAATAGCGTGTGTGTCCCATATACAGCATCTAAAATGACCCAAAATGATCCTCTCCTGGTATTCAGGTCCTTGAGTAATCCGCTCCCCTTGAGTACAGATTAGACCTAATGAATCACTTCTAACCAACAGAATACAACGGCAGTGAGAGCATGTCCAAAATTAGGTTATTAAAGAGTGCACCTTCTGTTTTGGGTGCTCTGTCAGCTCTCTCTTGGCCAAGGGGGAAGTCAGCTGCCATGCTGTAAGGCAGCTCTGTAGAGAGGCCCACATGAGTGAGCCTGGAAGCCCATCTGAGGCCTGCCAATAACCACATGGGTGAGCTGAGGTAGGCCTCATCCAGGCTTAAGGTGACTGCAGCCCTGGTCCACAGCTTGCCAGTAACCTCATGAGTGACCTTGAGCCAGAGGTACCCAGCTAAGCCACACCTGCATTCCTGACTGACAGAAACTGTGATAATAAATGTTGTTTTAGGGCTTCCCTGGTGGCGCAGTGGTTGAGAGTCCGCCTGCCGATGGAGGCGACCCGGGTTCGTGCCCCGGTCTGGGAGGATCCCACATGCCGCGGAGCGGCTGCGCCCGTGGGCCGTGGCCGCTGGGCCTGCGCGTCCGGAGCCTGTGCTCCGCAACGGGGGAGACCACAGCGGTGAGAAGCCCACGTACCGCAAAAAAAAAAAAAAAAATGTTGTTTTAAGCTGATAAGTTTTGGTATAATTGTTACACAGCAATAGATAACTAAAAAAATAACTAATCTATCAACCTAGGAAACATAGTTAAATTTGGCAGAAATGTTCTAAGACCATAAAATCTAATTATGTACATTTATTCTTCAAAAGCATATTACACTGAAGCAACACAATAGTCGCTCTTTAAATTTCTCCCAAATATCTCTGCACCCACTATCATATTTAAATGTAATAACTATAAAGGATGAAGAAACATATTGAAAGATAAAGATACAACAGTTTAAGAAACTCTAACTAGAGTTTCTTGCCAACTCCTATTTCCTCCAGTATGAATTCAGAAATCCTGGTTTCTGAACTTACAGCCCAAAACCAATCAGTTCAACCGGGGCACAGTTGCAGAAGGCTAGTAATAAGAATCACTCATAAACATGAACCCTACAGTCTGGTGAAAAGTTTGATAAACCCAGGTGGTTTTTTAAAAAAATTGTAAAGGGGGAATTCCCTGGCGGTTCACTGGTTAGGACCCTGCGCTTCCACTGCAGGGGGCATGGGTTCAATCCCTGGTCAGGGAATTAAGATCCCTGCAAGCACCGTGGCACAGTCAAAAAAAAAAAAAAAAATTGTAAAGGTACGTTATCAGTCACCTATCTTTCTTCTTTTTCCAACGTTATCTAAGTTCTGAAGCACTCCTCAAGAAGGAAACCTAGAAAGACAAGCTCTCTACAAAAATTCTTGTAATACGAACCCGCGTCCCCTGCATCGGCAGACGGACCCCCAACCACTGCACCACAAGGGAAGCCCTGGTTCTTATTTCTAATTTTTAAATCCCACTAAGGGGGCAGGAAAGAGATGCCCAACTTCTGAAATACAACTGGAGTCTTCAAACAAGCATTTCATATGCCCTCATCCCATCCTCAAGGCTAGAGCCCCTCCACTGCGAGACTGTTACCTTGCGAATAAAGTTGACATGGCATTCGCCATCCTGCACACGCGGAGGGCAGTTGGGGGGCACGCTGTAGTGAGTGTGAGCTTTACTCCTCTGGTCCGCATATATCACTGGTGACTGGAAATGCACCTCAAGGATGTTTACTGCTTGGACCACATGTGTAATATCAAAGCTCTAAATTAAAGGGAAAGAACAAATGTGAAAGTAGCCTCCTGTGTAAAATTTTAGATATAGGCAGAATGCATGAAAGATGCATAAAATAATTGAAATCTTTAGGTTTAGCCTTTTGGCAGGAGAAAGCACTTCTCCAAAATAGTATAACTTAGTTGCCTACTTTTAGTTATAACTGATCACATTCTCCTACGCAAACATAGATTTCTAGGTTTTCTCCTGCTATTTTTACTGACAGATGATGGTTCTAGGCAAACAGAGCAAGCAGAGACTATCTTTAGCCCTGGAATGTCTGCTCTGGCTATTCACACATGGCTTTGAATCGCCAAGGATTTCCTAGACACTTCGTGATAACCTGACTCTCCGCTATGCACAGTATGTATTTCTAAGTCATAAGTTATTTTCGTTTTGATAAGTCTACGCTTGAAAGGGAAGGGAGATCAGGATACAATCTCTTAAGGTAACTGTTCCAGAAAGGAAGGAACATTTTCTTTTAAAATGGTTTGTCAACTGTCATTTCCCATGAAACTCTGGATTACCAAATTAACAGAGAAGGGAACAGCATTTGTCAAACACTGCCTATGTGCCAAAAACTAATACTGATCACTTTATATAATTAGCTCATTATATCCTCACAATAGTTCCATAGGGTTTGAGTGTCTTCATCATTCTACAAATATGGCAACTGAGAGATAAAGTAACTTACCCAGTGCATCCAAGGACCTGTACTTGCCACTCATGATAACAATGAACCCAAATACATACAAGTGGTTCTTTTTAACCTGATGTCATTATGTACTTACATAGCTTCTGAACATGTTGTCTGTTTCACCAACAGGAATATTATTGAGCAGGACTACTGCAACTGTATCGATGCCTTCAAAAACCAACTTTACTTTATGCCATTTGCTAAAAAAAGAAGATTTTTAAAACAAGATGTATAGAACATTAACTTAGATAATTAGCCTTTTTTTATTAGTTAAGAATGAAAGGAATAAATATTTCACAGAAAATATACATTCTTAGAAGGGATTTTGCAATGAAATTTTCAGAAATATTGCTTTAATACATTTTTATGTTGAGTGATCCAGTTTAACTTTCTTCAAAATATCTCAATCACCATAAAATCATGAGCATGACTTCTAACTTCCATGCATTGACTTGTTTCCTAGAACTTCACAAATTCTTATAAGAACCAAGTTAAATAACAGACATAAAACATTGTCACAAACTATTATATTTACTAACACTAAGAGAACGCATTAACCAAGGAACAAGTATCTGTGAGTAAACATTATGTGCCCAGCACTCTGCTAAGCCTTACAGGGAACTAAAACAGTCTCTGAATTTAAGGAATCTGCAGTCTGATTAGCATTGAAGCCTAAAACACAGGAAACAAAGAGAAAGCTTTCAATCTCTTCTACTTTGTGGTACAGTCTTGTTGGATAGACAAGTGCTATCAGAGTTTATGTCATAAGGAAAGACTTCAAGAAGGAGAAGAGTTTAAAGAAGAACAAAATAAATAAAATGTATACCCATACAATAAAACAGCACTCAGCAACAAAAAGAAATGAAGTACTGGTGAATATGACAACACGGATGAGCTTGAAAACATCATGCTAAGTGAAAGAAGCCAGTCACAAAGGACCACATATTGTATAATTCCATTTCTTTGAGATTTCCACAAGAAACAAATCCACAGAAATAAAAAATAAATTAGTGGTTGCCTAGGGCTGAGAGAGGGATGGGGGATGGAGGTGCAGGAAGTGGTGCACGATTGGCAACAGTAAGCAGCATTTTCACAGACAAGCAGAGAAAATTAAACTTGATCTGCCAATGGAAAGGAAGACACCGTCATTCTTAAGCAAGAATGTCATGGTAAAATCAAAACTCGGGAAAGATGAATCTTAAGTTTCTGCATACGAAAGACTGGAGAATAATAAAGGCCTAGGCAAAGGCGGAAACTTGGAAATGAGGAGGCAGGGGCTGAACCAAGAGAAATGATAGGCAAAAATTAACAGGACTCAGAAACAGACCGAATACAGGGAGATGAAGGAAAGATATGATGAGCCAAAAACTCCTTGGGCACGGAAGATTGGGAAGAAGGTATTACGGTAAGAGAAATAACGAGGTTGCTAGACTATAAAGCAAGCTTTCAGTGGGAAAGTGAATTGGTTAAATTTCGGATATGTTGAGTTCAAGGTGAAAGAGGACCCCCTATCAGAGATATTTTAAGTATTATCTAGAAATAAGAGCCTGGAACACAGTAACTCCATGATATTGAGCACTATTTTCTGGCTTTATTTCTTTTTTAAGAAGCTAGTAAATAATTACCCAAAAAAAGGTCATATTAAAGGGACAAAAGGGTTTTTTTTTAATTTAGCAATAATGGTGGTAGATACAATTGGGTTACATTCTGCTACATAGAACATTACTGAAAACTATACCATGGTTTTCCTCGTGGCCTCACGACATAATCTAAGGCCAATGCCTTAGTTTCAGTGGCTGGTTAACGCTACACCAAACAAAGGATGTATCTCTGATCCTACTTGACAATATTGTAAATGTATACACTCTATGGATTACTGGGAGGGCAGGGAAAAGGAAAGGCAGATAAGAGAACTGACTAGGTCGAGGTGACTCCATTATAACCACTGGAAAAATGATTGAATAACACATAATTTTGTGATTAATGATCAGTGGCACCACCCTCATACACAAATCAAAACATAAATCATATATATTCACTTTTATAGTACAGGCTTTAGTCTGACAATGTTCTGATATGCAACCTAAACAAAAGATTATTGCAGACAGAAAAAGAACAAAAGTTCAAACAATAATAATAAATGAATAGATAGATATAGACATAAATATAGATATACACACATAAGTACCTTATGTCAAAAGGGATTTTAAATTTCTTGATATAGGTCCAGTTATCCAAGGCGATCCATCGGTAGTTAAGGTTATTAAATCTGTAGTAAGGATCCTGTTGATAAAAATTATGGTAGGTGATTAAATATGCAAAAATAATTAATGAAATAAACTATCAATGATAGCTATTTATTACCTAAAAATTAATGAACTCTTGGCCTAAGAGTGAAAGCATTTCATATGCCGACACATCCCATCCTCAAAGCTAAAGCTCCATCTGTTTAAGAGACCATTACCTTTCAGACAAAGTTGCCATGGCATGAGCATACTAAAAATACTAAAAGTAATTTTAAACGGAAAAAAAAAAGCCCAACACAATCAAAATACCTGAAATGAAAGAGCTCTGAGATACAAGTATTACATAGCTTCATTATGAAAGAACATGTGTGGAGATGAAGAGTGGCTTCCTCTGTTAAAACCAAGCACAGAACCTGCAAGGTATCAGCAGAGAATGAACGGCAGCACTTCTTATGGTGCGCAGCCATCAGACACTCACCGCCCTCTGGTTCTCACTTTGCGTTTTGCTGCCACTATCCCAGCTGGCCTCAAGAGGAACACTTCTTCTCCTCTATTGCCCAAAGATCAGCAAAACTCCCACTCCTTGGATTTACTCAGCATTTACAAAGTTATTTTTCACTCAGCTTTACTAAGTGAACACAGAAGGGATCTCTGCAGAGAATATACAGGCAGCAATAGATACCGTCAAACTTACAGACTTCAGGTTTCCTGTATTAGCCTAGACTAGGTCAGCAAACTACAACCCATAGGCCTAATGCAGCTCACTGCCTGTTTTTGTATGGCCAGTGAGCTAAGAATGGACATGTGTCGATAAAGAAGGTTTTACTGGAGCACAGCCAGGCCCATTCCTTTGTAAATTACATACGGCAGTTTTCATGCTACAATAGCAGAGTTGAATAGACACGACACAGACCAAATGACCCATGCAGCCTAAAATAGTATCTGGCCCTCTGCCCTAGACAACTGGCCTGCTGGGTGTTCACAGATGCTCTTCCATCTCAGGGTCCAGCCCCAAGTCCTCCCTTCCATAATCCTTACGTCTTTCTTCTCCTACTCATTTTCTACCCTTTACCTCTCAGATGAGGGCTCCCAGGCAGGAGGTGGAACAGAAAATGGTAAGAGAAGTTTCTCAGTTCTAATGTCTGTGAACAACACCACGGCTACATAGAGGGACACAGCACAGGCTCAGAGGGCTTCTCCCTTCCAACTGGGACAGGTCCAAGGGTGATTGCCTCAGGAACTGCAACTCCACGTTGAGAGGGAAAAGCCAACTTTGTCTCAGTTCCACAGAGGTAAGGGCTGGCCACTGGCAACAACCAGCTGAGCACTTGCCCAGAGAACAAATCCGCAAGGGGCGCTATAACATCACGGAGTGCGTGTCAAAATGGAGAGAAAGGCATCAGCCAGAAACGGCTCCTGCCTGGAAGAAATAATTTTGATAAGATACGAAGAGGGTGGGGGGACTTCCCTGGTGGCCCAGTGGTTAAGAATCCACCTGCCGATGCAGGGGATACGGGTTCGAGGCCTGGTCCGGGAAGATCCCACATGCTGCGGAGCAACTAAGCCCGTGCACCACAACTACTGAGCCCGCATGCCACAACTACTGAAGCCCGCGCACCTAGAGCCCATGCTCCGCAACAAGAGAAGCCACTGCGATGAGAAGCCCGCTCACCGCAACGAAGAGTAGCCCCCGCTTGCCGCAGCTAGAGAAAGCCTGCGTGCAGCAACGAAGGCCCAACGCAGCCAAAAAAAAAAAAGATACCAAAGGAGCAGTCAGTGGTTGACGAGATTTAATAACAACCAATAGGGCTTCCCTGGTGGCGCAGTGGTTGAGAGTCTGCCTGCCGATGCAGGGGACATGGGTTCGTGCCCCGGTCCGGGGAGATCCCACATGCCGCGGAGCGGCTGGTCCCGTGAGCCATGGCCGCTGAGCCTGCGCGTCCGGAGCCTGTACTCCGCAACGGGAGAGGCCACAACAGTGAGACGCCTGCGTACCGGAAAAATAATAATAATAATAACAACCAATAATCACCAAACTGACTTTTAAGGTCTGGTTAATGGTGAGCTTTTGTTCTGCTAAATGGGGTGTGCCAGGCCCAGCCCACTTGCTTCCTTTTCTTCTCTTCCCCACACGCAGGACTCAGCCTCTCCACTGAACTAACATGGAGTAAATATTTAAGGACACGGGTCTGAAGAGGCACCTAGTTACTAACCTGCCCATGTGTCTCTACCCAGCCCTATTTATAACTCTACACTGTGGACTTAATCCAATATATTTAAAAATATCATGACAAGAAAGGTGTGAAGGCTGATGCAGTTGCAAGATGTTAACCTGCGGAGCCTCAGGGCTGGGTGATGATCGGGCTTGTGGGGCACAAGACTCCTTCCCATCCCCGGGCTCCTTGAAGGAAGCTGCACGTCAAGCTCCAGAGGGTAATCTTCTCAGGTAAATTTTTTCTAGACAAACAGAATTTAGAAGTTAAATATTTTCTCTTACTTAAAAGAAGCCAATCTGAAAAGGCTACAGACCATATGATTCCAACTATATGATGCTCTGGAAAAGGCAAAACTATGGAGACAGCAAAAGGATCAGAGGGTACCAGGGATTAAGGAGGACAGAAGGATGAATAGGCAGAGAACAAAGGATCTCTAGGGCAGTGAAACTACTCTGAATGATACTATGATGGTGGCTACATATCATTATACATGTGTCAAAATCCATAGAATGTACAACACTAAGAATGAGCTGTAACATCAACTATGGACTTCTGGTGATAATGATGTGTCACTGTAAGGTTCACTGATGGTAACAAATGTACCACTCTGGTAGGGGGTGTTGATAGCGGGGCAGCTGTGCATGTGTGGAGACATATAGGAACTGTCTGTATTTTCCATTCAATTTTGTTATGAACCTAAAATTGCTCCAAAAAAATAAAATTTATTTAGAAAAATTGCTTTAAGGGCAAATGCCTACCTCCCTAAATTAAAAGTTGCAGAGACTCAGATTACATTTATAATAACTACTGCAAATGCTAAGCAACCAACTTAATTTGGTTCCAGAGTGGTCTGATCCCCTTTGCTCATATTAAAATTCTGAGTCCTATTTAAAGCAAATAGGACTACGTTCAGCATTACGTCTGACGACTAAGGACCCATGTAAGTGACTGAGTTCATAAGCAAACCCATGAACCCTAAAGACAGTAACAGTATCACTTGTTGACCATTTACTTTATATCAGCCTCCAAGATAGGCACTCATTCACTCTTATCTTCATAACAAAGATGTGCTGTAAATACCGTTCTATAGAGGAAGAAACTAATGCTCCAAAAGGTGCAGTGTCTTTCCTGAGGTCCCATGATGGAGCAGAAGTACATCCAGGCATGAAACAAACTCAGTCCGACACCAAAGTCTACATTTTTCCAACTGTGCTTCAGTGCCTCACGCCATATTTACCTACTTTTGTGTGTGTGTGTGGTACGCGGGCCTCTCACTGCTGTGGCCACTCCCGTTGCAGAGCACAGACTCTGGACGCGCAGGCTCAGCGGCCGTGGCTCACAGGCCCAGCCACTCGGCGGCATGTGGGATCTTCCCAGACCGGGGCACGAACCCGTGTCCCCTGCATCGGCAGGTGGAGTCTCAACCACTGCGCCACCAGGGAAGCCCCTACCTACACTTTTATACCAGATGATCACTGCATCTCGTACCTACCATTTTTAGTAGTGTATGTGTATATTTACAATATATTTTCTTCTATTTTTAAGTGTATATTTTGAGTGAGAAAAACTTTATAAAGGAGTCTATGCAGTTATCAAAAATTTTTCTAGATCTATATTTATAGACATTTATAGATACAGAGAGATGTTCTATAGATACAGAGAGATGTTCATCATATATTTTAAATGAAGAAGTAGCTTACAAAACCATCTCAGGGACTGACTTCATCTTTATATTATTATATTTGTTTGTGTATACTTAGAAAAGTCTGGAAAGATATATATGAAAATTTTTACCTCTGCTTAATAGTATGCTTTTTATTAGCTTTTTCCTTCTTCTTTATATTTTATATTTCTCTGCATCAATACAGTATTAAACATTTATTACTCTTTTTAAAAGAATTTTAAAAGAGAATAAGAAAATTCAGTATATAAGAATTTTGTGCATGATAAAAGTAATGTTTTGTATCAGTGGACAACAGAGAAATTGTTCAAATCATTTGATATAGAAAACTGTTTAACCATTTGAAAAAACTCAAATGGATCAAAATTTTAGATACAAAAGAGGAATTATAATAATACTAAAAGGAGGAAATATAAGTAAATATTTATTTAATTGGGAGAGAGGAAATTACTTCCAGAGCATAATACCAAAGACAGAAACAATCATAAAAGAAAAAAAGCTTAAAAGATTTCAACATATAAAACTTTAAAACATGTATATGACAAAATATATCATTAATAAATGGGAAATTTTTGAAAATATATAACAACAGGCCTAACAAATCTATATTTTAAAAGATGAATAGTCAATAGAAAAATAGATAAAAAACAGGAATAAGTAAGCCCAAATCACCAATAAGCATGAAATAAACATGTAAAAGGTGTTTAGGGCTTCCCTGGTGGCGCAGTGGTTGAGAGTCTGCCTGCCGATGCAGGGGACACGGGTTCGTGCCCCGGTCCGGGAAGATCCCACATGCCGCGGAGCAGCTGGGCCCGTGAGCCATGGCCGCTGAGCCTGTGCGTCCGGAGCCTGTGCTCCACAACAGGAGAGGCCACAACAGCTAGAGGCCCGCATACCGCCAAAAAAAAAAAGGTGTTTAACCACCTCACTAGAAAGTAAATTGTTTCTATTTTTATTTTTTTAAATAATATCCAAATCTAGCACTTAAAACAAGTACTCCAATAAAGTCATGATGGGAGTGTAAAACTGGTACAATTTTTATGGAGAACAACTTAGAAGTACATAGCAAAAGACTAAAAAAATGTATACTCTTTTGAATCAACAATTCCACTTTTAAAAATTTGTCCAAGAGAATAAGGATGTACACTAACTAAAATGTAGCTAAAAATATCTTCCCATCATTGCAGAATAAAATCCAAAAGTTATTCCCAATGGCCTACAAGCCCTGCATGATCTGCCCCAGATGGCTACTTTGAAATCATCCACCTGCCCCCCAGGTCACAGGGCTACAGCCACCTGGCCTGCTTACTATTCCTGGAACTCATCAAGCATGTTCCTGCCTCAAGGGCTCTCCCCTCCTCACTGCCATCTTTTCTTCCTTTTTGCTGGGAATTCGCTTCCGCTTAAAACTGAACTCATCAAAAGATCTTTACCAAAATGGCTATCTTTAACCACCTTTTCTAAAATAGAATCTTTCCCAACAAGCCTTCGCTCTCTCTTCCTTTAACGTGCTTTATTTTTCTTCAGTGTACCCGCTGTCACCGTATTATCTATTAATCTGTTTATTGTCTGTCTCCTCCACTAGAATGTCTATTGGCACAAAGACTTTGTTTTCTTCACCACTTGATTCCGAGCACCTGGAATAATGCCTGCCACACTGGAGGTACTGAATAAATATTTACGAGATAATTAGGTGAATGACTTCAGCAAGGTATGTTTCAAGTTCTCATGTAAACACTGTATTTGGACCAGTGTCTGCTCTAAAGTATAAAGTATTTCCTAGGTCAACACCAAAAAGGGATGGTATAATAAAGCAGGTAGTATAACAGCATCACATTACTCCATAATGATACTTGATGATTACTGTCAATAGGCCTGGAGTTCCCCAATCCCCAAAAGCTCCCCATCTCTCATCCCACTACCATTTAAGAACTACATCTACCTTTACTGAAACTTAAACTTTTCCTTAGAATTTATTAACAGATTTAACAGATATTGTAAATTGTTCCCAAGAGGAAAAGTCAGTTATTTCCTTCTGTGAGCACATCATTCACATTAACGAGTAACCAAACATTGTTTCTTGATATGTAGCCCTATAACATGAAACAGTAATCTGATTTACTACAGCCACTAATGATTTCCCATTGCCTTAATTTAATCAGGAAAATGAGGCAAGGAGAAACCCTGCAAAAGAAACACAGGCATTTTCAAAGCATGGGTAAGTGAAGCCTTGGGGTAACCAAGGTCACCTGTGGTCCATGTCATAAGTAGTTTGTTAACTAAAAATAGTTCAAATACTTAAGTCTGAGGATTCTTTACTTAAAAAATAAACAGGACCATGGTCAGTGTCATTTACATTTGCTTCCTTTCTGATACACATTTTTGAAAAAAGGCTAATTGTACCAGATCAGAAATTTTGCATAACCCTAGTTGACTGTCCTGTCATTTAAGTAAACTTCGAATTATATTCCTGACAGTCAACTCCAGTGCTTTAAAAACACATGATTTGTCAATGTGTCACACAGGGTAAGTGTCACACAGTACAGAAGGCTATGTAGTCAGGCCAGGCTAGGTTATAACTCCATTTCTGCCACTCTTAGTTGCTGTGTGATCTTGGGAAAATTCTCTAACTTCTCTGGGCTCCATAATTCATATCATCCATAAAATGAAGATAAGAAGACTTACTCTTTAGAGTTGTTATGCGGATTGGGACAATGCATGCAAACCACGTATCAAGTACATCTTGTCCCTAGCAAAGCCATTAACGATGTGCAGCAGATGGAAGGAAAAAGCAGTGGGAGGTGGCAGTCTGTTTGCAAACCTCTAACCACAGGCGGCCAAACAGGAGAACGTCCCCCACCAGAAGTCTAGAAATTGAAGCATCTATTGGGACACACACATCACACGCCTGAGAGGAAACAGCATCTTTCTTCACATCCCAATCAGCATTAAAAATTATTTAGCCTGTACGCTAGCACTGACAATCCTACCCTTACACTTGCAGGTCTCATTCTCCTCAGCTTATGTGCTGCTGCATCAATTCCAAATCTGACTCCCTGGTGCCTAAAAGCGAAAATGAAAAACTGAGGCATTAATGAATACAGCTAACCCTTACTAGGCGAAAGACTATTGTCCTCTGCAGTGTTCGGGTAGTTGAAACAATAATCCCCCGCTTTAGGCTTTGTCAGTGACAACACGTCCTTTCTAATCTACGCTTCACTGGAGAACTATGGCAATAACACCCCCAGTAGAACTGTCTGGACCTCCGCTTTCCTGAGTTGCTGCTGTCCCAGCGTGCGCGTGGGTCAGCCTCCATCTAGCCCGGACCCCAGCGGTGATCTTCGCCAAGAGTAGATACATTGCCTCGGCGTCCCCATCCCCACCCCCTCACCACCACCACCCCTAGACCACAATACGCAAAGGGGAAGTTAGTGCCAAACCGAGGAGAACAGCCCCGGGCTCGGGGACTGCCAGGCCGTTCCTGGTCCCCTCTCACCACGAGGGGGACGCGGGCGCAGGCTCCCGGCGGGGAGGCCGCACACAGTACCTGGATGAGCCTTTGGTGGAACAAGGCGCTGTGCACGCAACCGGGAACCTCCGCGGGCAACTCCAGCGAGCCGTTCCCGCTGCGGATCCTCCAGCTTCCCCGCAAGCTGACGCTGACCACCATGGCAGCGGAGCCCGCACCGCACAACGCAAGCAGCAGGAGCAGGCGGAGGAGCATGCCGGTGGCCGGTACCTCACCCACCCACGGGGGTAGAAGCCTCGCGCTTCGGAGAGCCGCGGAAGTTACCCTCTGTTCGGGAGGAGCCCGGGCTCTAGCTCTCCCCGCCCCCAGCTCCCGGCCACGCCCCCGCCTCTCGGCCACACCCCCGGGTCAGCTGAGCTGAAAGGACCTCAGCTGCTCCCCAGGCTCCGCAGGCTAGCTGGGAGCGCGGATGTCGTGCCAACTGGCCGAAGCTCGGCGTCGCGAGTGTCGGAGCCGCCACCTCGTGCATGGTTCCGGGCTCGGACCGCTGCGGTCTGGGTCCTCCTCGGCTCTTATTCCAGCTGCTCCGGCGTCGGAACGGGAGGCGAGAACCGTGCTCGCTAATTGGGACACACCAATCTCTGGACGCAAAGTGGCGCACAGCCTCGGGGAGCTCAGGGACAGACAGTAGTGTGCGGAAACTACAGCAAGAGAGGCTCCTCACTGCTTCAGAGAACCGAAAACCAAGACACCCCATCACTTCAGTTCCCCCCAGTTTCCCCACACTCTCATCAGTGCTGCAGGTGTCTGCCCGGCGCGAGTAACGCCCACCTCCGGCAGCTCTGCAGGTTTGTCTTAGAACAGTCTGCCCTTCAAACAATAAATAAGTACTAAAGTACCTAATTCGTACGGTTGTTGTGAGAGCTGAGAAAATCCGTGTACAGTGTGCAACATAAGGCCCGGCCCAGAGAAAACACAGCACTTTGGCCTGATGTTAGTGGACTACGACCTTCTGTTTTATAAAGCTCTGCGGAGGAGGTTCCTGAGATTCCGGAAACCTGCATTAATGCGCAGGCAAATTTAAAATCCTCTGCCGCTCACTAGCTGTGGGACTTGGGCAAGCCACAAACTCTCTAATACCCCCGTTCCCAGAACTCAAAATTGGAGACAGTACTCCTTTTTTGGGTTGTGATAAGCATAAAATGAGTTAACATACTTGGCTGTTCCTAACAATGCCTAGGTACCCAAGAAATACCACAGGTATATTTCAAGTCTCATAGTGGCGCAGTCTACTTGAGTCCCATTTTTGCAATAGGATGTAACTGCGATCTGGGAAGTTAAGAGGGAATTTCGCATTGCATAAAATAGACTAACGTATGACTGTGTTGATGTTATCTACCTTATTTCTGTATTTAAGCAGAAGTCTTTGAAGAGAAGTTCTCCCCCCATTAAATCCGAGCTTTGTTTTGCCTTAGAATGGCTCTGGAATTGCCTGAATCTGTAGACACTGGACAATATTTTATTTTTTCAGAGTCAGCATTTTTCACAAGCCTAGCATCTTGGCTTTAGGGACATTTGGATTATTCAGCCCAAGCCTCTGGCTTTAAAGCTGAGGGAACAGGGTCCAAAGAAGTCAGGTGACTTGCCTGTCAGACAGTGGCAGACAGGACCCAAACTCTCCTTTCCTGGCCCATAGACTCCTTGCAGTAGAGCCCATTGATATTAAGGGGGAAAGGCTCTGGCTGGTTCAAAGGTTTCCTCACTCCAGGAGCATTTTACTTTTGATAGGAACGGAGCTCCCAATTCAAATTATTTTCTCTGGGCTTCCCTGGTGGCGCAGTGGTTGAGAGTCCGCCTGCCGATGCAGGGGACATGGGTTCGTGCCCCGGTCCGGGAAGATCCCACATGCCGCGGCAGCGGCTGGGCCCGTGAGCCATGGCCGCTGAGCCTGCGCGTCCGGAGCCTGTGCTCCACAACGGGAGAGGCCACAGCAGTGAGAGGCCCGCGTATCGCAAAAAAAAAAAAAATTATATTCTCTGATTCATGACATTAAATGGCCAGCCCTAGTCTGTTCAAAACTGATAACAAGACTTACGGCCGCAAGAGTGGCAAAGAGTTTTTGTTTGTTTGTTTGTTTGTTTTTTCATAAATCCCAGAGCCAAGTCAAAGGAAAACTCATTCCTGTGAATATGTTTGGATATACTCTGTTGTTCTATTAAGAAATATTTTAGGGAATCTATTTTTTTTAAAAAAACAAGAATAGAGACTTATCATTCCTCCTTTCATTCCAAGACACAAGTATGACATCATTTGAATTACTTCACTTTGAAAACATACATTGGTCCAAACCCATAGAATGTACAACACCATGAGTGAACTGTAATGTAAGCTACAGACTTTGGGTGATAATGATGGTAGGTTCATCGATGATAACAAATGTACCATTCTAGTGGGGGATGTTGATAATGGGGGAGTCTGTGCATGTGTTGGGGCAGGGAGTGTATGGGACATCTGTATTTTCTATTCAGTTTTGCTGTTAATCTAAAATTGTTCCAAAAAATAAAAATAAAGTATATATATATATATATATATATATACATACACACATATACATGTATGTATGTAAATTCATGGGTCAAAGAAATAAAAGACTTCCAGTTACTGTTTTGTCATGTCAGGAGCTTGCAAGTCATCACTCCATCCTAAAAACAAGTAAAAAGCTGAACAAACTGAAAATCAACAGCTTTTGTTAGATCTGTCAGAAAATTCAGGTGAAAGGGCAAACTGCTGTCCCCCAAATTGGAGAAAAAGACAGGTGGATACAGAGAATCACAACTTAAACAAAGCAGAAACCCATGAGTAGAAAGCTCTGTGAAAACCAGTACTAGGGAAGGAAAATCTAAACTCCAATTTCTGGGACTTCCCCGGCGGCCCAGTGGTTAAGACTCTGCATTTCCACTGCAAGAGGCACAGGTTTGATCCCTGGTTGGGGACCGCATGCCGCAAGGGCAAAAAAAAAAAAAAACTCACACAAAATAAAAACAAAAAAACCTCTAATTGTTGAGTGGCTGGAGGCTCAGTGCGGACAAATTTGAGAGTTTAAAAACTCCACAGGGGACTTCCCCGGTGGTCCAGTGATAAAGAATCCGCCTTACAATGCAGGGGACTCGGGTTCCAACCCTGGTCAGGGAACTAAGATCCCACATGCCGCGGAGCAACTACTGAGCTCGTGCACCTCAACTAGAGAGAAGTCCCGGCGCCGCAATGAGAAAGATCCCGCATGCCTCCACGAAGATGCCGCGTGTCGCAACTAAGACCCGACGCAGCCAAAAATAAAAATAAATAAATAAGTAATAAATAAATCTTAAAACAAACAAAAACTCCACCGGAATTCAGTCTTAGTGGGTCTCCCCACAGCTTTGTGTTTTGTTTCCAGAAGATCTACCAGCTCTCACATTGAAGATTTGCGAGCAATTCCCTCATACTTCCAGCAGAGGGACGGGGGTAAGGAACCATTTTGAAATACATGATAGCATTCTCAAGAACTACCCTCAAGAGAAACGATTTTATCAGAGCCTAACCTGGGAGAAGGGAAGTTCCTCCTAGCCTTCTTACCTTACCTAAGGGGCTAAAAAAAAAAGAAGCATTTATTAAATTCACAGCCCAGGACACAAGTTCACTAAAAGACTAAGGCCTAATCATAAGACTATAGACAGCTTCCCCTCTCCTCATACCTTCCCATTATATCACTAAAGGCCTCTTTGCCACTGTTCATTTCACTGCACACATCACGTATGGCTTTCAACAAAAAATTACAAGGCAAAAAGAGACAGAGCAAGCCCTAGAACCAGACTCAGATATAGCAGGGATGTTGGATTACCAGGACAAGAATTTAAAATATTAGGCCAGCACTGGTCTAATACCAACACCAGACAAAGACATTACAGTAAAAGAGAACTATAGACCAATATCTCTCATGAACATAAATGGAAAACTCCGTAACAAAACAGTAGCAAATTGAATCCAAAAATATATATATTAAAAAATATATATATATATATTTATATATATATATGAATCTTGACCAAGTGGGATTTATTCTGGGTATGCAAGGCTGGTTCAACATTCAATCAATTAATGTAATTCATCACAACAATGGGTTAAAAAATAAAAATCACATTATCATATCAATAGATACAGAAAAAACACTTGACAAAGTCCAGTACCCATTCATGATAAAAACTCCACACACTAGGAATAGAGGGGAACTTCCTCACCTTAGTAAAGAACACAAAGATCTACATCTAACATTACACTAAACGGTGAGAAACTAAAAGTTTTTCTGCTAAGATCAGGAATAAGGCAAGGAGGCCTCCTCTTGTCACCCCTTTTCAACATCGTATTGGAAGCCCTAACTAATGTAGTAAGAAAAGAAAAGGAAATAAATAGTATACAGTTTAGGAAGACATAAAACTATCTTTGTTTGCAGATGACATGATTGCCTATGTATAAAATCAACAACAACAACAAAAAAAACACTGGAAATAATAAGCAATTTATAGCAAGGTTACAGGATACAAGGTTAGTATACAAAAGTCTATAATTTTCCCATATACCAGCAATGAACAATTAGAATTTGGAATTAAAAACATAATGCTACTTACATTAGCACCCCCCAAAATAAAATACTTAAGTATAAATATAACAAAAATGTTTAAAATCTACATGAGGAAAACTACAATACTCTGATGAAAGTAATCAAAGAAGAACTAAATAAATGGAGAGATGCTCCATGTTCATGGATAGAAAGACTCAGTATTGTCAAGATGTCAGTTCTTCCCAACTTGATCTATAGAGTCAATGCAATCCCAATCAAAATCCCAGCCAGTTATTTTGTGGATTTTAACAAACAGATTCTAAAGTTTATATGAGAGGCAAAAGATCCAGAATAACCAACACAATATTGAAGAAGAACAAAGTTGGAGGATTAATGCTACCCTATCAGGAACTAAGCTGAGCTGGAAGAGAGATCTGAGCTGTCAGGAGTCAGAGCAACCAATTAAAGCAAAAAGGAGCCAAACTGAAAGTAACAGTGAAGACTTCAACCACTTACAGTGATAGTATAAGCAAGAGGCTAAAACTGGAGAAGACGCCAACTCTCCCCTGTTTCATTGCCCAAGAAAATGGCACACCAGTCACGGGTCAGGTGGATCAGCACAGATGTGTGTGTTGTCTCACGTTGAGAGAGTCCTGAACAAAAGGCTCTGGCTGTTTTATGGGCCCTGGGGTAGGGGAGGAGAATGAGGAGGAAGGGCTAGGAGTGGAAAATTGCTGGGTACTGAGTTTGAGTAGGAATAAATGTATTCAGGGTTTCCCACTTCTCCTCTCCAATAAGGAGATCTCAGTGCAGTCACCTGAAGATGACCTCTGCCCAAGGCCTCAGATAAAGAGAACATGGAATGAAGTCAATGAAACTAGGAATGTAAATATGTGAAGAGCATGAACAGTCAGAGGGGCAATAATAGGTCCTTCACTGCAACTCCCTTTAGAGATTATAATACTTAGACTGTATACCAAGTCTGATTGGGGAGGACAGCTTTACCTCGTGAAGCCTTTCAGGTAAAGTCTTTGTAATTGCCTATGGTCAGGCCTGAAAAACCACACTTATATCATATGACCCAACAGATCTAATAGTGCTGGAGATATCCATGGAGTGTCTATGGAGCTTTGGGCAAGCTCTAATAGAAGACTCACAGTGTAGACCCGTATACTCTGGAGCAAGGCTATGTGCTTCACCATAGAGAACTGCTCTGTTGGAAAAATAGGTCCTACCGTACTACTGGGTCTTAGCAGAGACCAAACCTCTGACCGTGGTACACCAAGTGACTATGCAGCCTGAACTGAGGGTCTGCAAATCAACCAAGCCATAAAGCTGGGCAGAGGCTGCAATGTTCCACAGTGGATAGAAAGTGATACATCCAGACTCAAACGGAAGTCCAAGAAAATTACATGAATTGGTAGTCTAGCCTTCCACGTCACCGTCTCCTCTGCACTGATGACTTCAAGGGGAATTCCTCCTGCCTGATTGACAGAGGCCTGATTCATACCTGGGCTGGTGCAATATGTATTGGAACTGGCCATAAAAGGACTGCTGCCACATTACAGCCCCACTTAGGAGTGGCCCTGAATGACACCGGTGAAGGGAAATGTTCCCAGTGCACAGACTTGTGAGATAAGTGTTTGTTTTTCACTTCATGTGACAGGAGAGGTGGTTTGAGGCACAGTTATATATTGACACCTGGGCAGAGCCAAAAGTCTTACTTGGTTGGTCAGGGCCTTAAAAGAAATAAAACTAGAAGATAGGTGACGTGGAGGTCTGGGTAGATAATATGCGGACGGACTGTAGGAGTGGGCACAACACATGCTGTTTCTTTGTAACTCACATTAATGTTCACAAGAGAACATGTACAGAGGAAGCTCTTGACAGCCAAGTACACAGAAAGACAGTCCTATGAATTTTAGCTGGCCTCTCTATGCACCATCCCAGTACTTGACATTGGGCACAAGAAGAGAGTGGCCATGGTAGCAGGGATGAAGGCTATGCATGGACCCAATGTGGGCTTTCTCTCACCAAGGATATCTTCCTACCTCTGCTGATTGCCCAACCACCCAGCAGCAGAGACTGATGCTGAGCCCTAGATAAAGGTACCATTCCTTACGAGGACCAGACAGCCACCTGTTGGCACATTGATTACATTGGACACCTTCCTCCTTGATTGGGGCATCAAATTGATATACTGAAATTAATAGATTCTGAATATGTTCTGCCTTCCCGGACTGCAGTGTCTCCACTAGCACCATCTGAGAGTTGACAGAATTCTTCATTTCTTAAAATGGGATCCCTACCAGTGCCTTAGAAAACAGATCCACTTGATGTAAAAGGAGATGTGAAGATGGGCAGGTGGGCTCATGACCTTGAGAAACACTTATTTTACCAAGTACCCTATCACAGGAGCAGCCAACCTCCTCTCAAAAACAACAACAACAAAAAAAAACAACAAAAAACAACACAACAAAAAACCCAAACCAGTGGAATGGCCTGTGGAAAACTCAGCTTAAGGACAGCACCTTGCGGGGCTGGAGCACTTTCCCACGGGATGTGGTATATGCACTGAACTATGGTCAACATGTGGTGCTATATCTCCCCAAATTAGAATCCACAGGTGTAAAAACCAGGATATAAAAGCAGGAGTAGCCTCCCTCATCATCAGTCTCAGTGACTCACGAATGGAATTTGTATTTCCTGTTCCTGAAACTGTTGATGCTGTTAGGTCAGAAGTCTTGGATCCAGAGTCGGGGAAGGTACAGGGTTCCACCCATTTGGAAGTTGTGACTAATACTGTGGAGTCACTCTGGGTTTCTTATTCTAGTGGACAAGCAGGTAAAGAATGAGCTAATATACTGACTGGGGTAATGAACTGATTACCAGATGAAGCTAGGGTTGCTACAACTCAGTGAAAAGCAGGGAGGATTATGTTTGGAACCTAGGAGAGGCATTGGAACATCTCTTACTACTTCCATGCCCAGAGTTAACTATCAGTGGGAAATTACAGTAACCATAACCCGACAGAGAAAAGACAAGCCACCATGGCAAGATCCTCAGTAGCCCCAGCACCCAGGCTTAAACCAATCAGTCCCTTGGTGATTCTGGCTTCTATTGTCACTTCTAATCTCAGATGAAGCACCATGCTGCAGAACATGGGATCAGGCTTCCCCAGCAACGGCCCAAAGTTGTTTTTCCCAATTCCTCTGTCTTAATTCCTTTTTCCTACACTCTCACTATTCTGGGACTGTACCTCACAAAAATTAATTAATTAATTAAAAATTAGCAATTAAGCTTTGCCTCAGTCACTGTTGCTAGGGGACTCAGGCAAAGACAACACTTTCTCTTAATTTATATTCATTAGGCTACTCGATCGTTCTAGGGCTGTGCAATACAAATCAGACATCCAGAGCAGTTCGATAGAATTATGTAATACTCACACGTAATTCAAAAATATCTAGTAGTCACATTTTTTTTTTTTTTTTTTTTTTTTTTTTTTGCAGTACGCGGGCCTCCCGCTGTTGTGGCCTCTCCCGTTGCGGAGCAGCAGGCTCAGCGGCCATGGCTCACGGGCGCAGCTGCTCCGCGGCATGTGGGACCCTCCCGAACCAGGGCACGAACCCTTGTCCCCTGCATCGGCAGGCGGACTCTCAACCACTGCGCCACCAGGGAAGCCCTAGTAGTCACATTTTAAAAAGTAAAAAGAAACAGGTGA
The DNA here is from genome assembly GCF_003031525.2 of Neophocaena asiaeorientalis asiaeorientalis. Taxonomy (NCBI): domain Eukaryota; kingdom Metazoa; phylum Chordata; class Mammalia; order Artiodactyla; family Phocoenidae; genus Neophocaena; species Neophocaena asiaeorientalis. Next base: position 8,009,687 of record NW_020185337.1, on the reverse strand, counting down.
AATTAATAATACATTTTATTTAAACCAATATATTCAAAATACTATTTTAACATGTATTCAATATAATTATTGAGATATTTTACACTCTTTTTTTCATACTAAGACTTCAAAATCTATTGTAAATTTTATACTTACAGCACACCTCACTTTTTTTTTTTCTTTTATTTTTGCGGTACGCGGGCCTCTCACTGTTGTGGCCTCTTCTGCCGCAGAGCACAGGCTCCGGACGCGCAGGCCCAGGGGCCACGGCCCACGGGCCCAGCCGCTCCGCTGCATGTGGGATCCTCCCGGACCGGGGCATGAACCCGCGTCCCCTGCACTGGCAGGCGGACTCCCAACCACTGCGCCACCAGGGAAGCCCCTCACTTTTGATCTGTATTCAATTTCATAAATTTTGCAGTGAAAATTCACATATCCAATTTGTTCTGAAATATTGGAAGATAATTCTCTGATATTTCTGAACATCTTGTGAGCAGAGGCACTGGATTCTTCTGTTCCAGATGATCTTTTAATAAAGGATGTTTGTATATACATCAGCTTTGGAAGAACAGCCATGTTCTAACCTGTGTAGTTAGGCAGAGAGAAAATTATTTCTTCTTCTGCCTTTTTGTTCTACTTAGGCCCTCAATGGATTGGGTGATGCCGATTCACAGCAGGGAGGACGATCTGATTTAGTCTACAGATTCAAATGCTGATCACTTTTGAAAAGACCCTCACCAAATCACCCAGAAATAATGTTTAACCAGTTCTCTGGGCATCCTGTGGTCCAGTCAAGTTGACACATAAAATTAACCATCACAGTGCACAGTTCAGTGAGTTCTGGCAAACATATATACTTGTGTAATCACACCCCCATTAAGACACAGAATATTTAATCCTAGAAAGTTCTCTTGTGCTTCTCTCCAAATTCCTCCCATTCCAGGTAATCACTGTTCTGCTTTCTAGCATCATGGTTTAATTTTGTCTCTCGGATGTCATGCAAATAGAATCATACACTATGGTTTTTTTTTTTTTACTTCTTTTGTTCAACAGTGTTTTTCAAATTTATCCATGTCATTCATCCTTGTTCTTGAAAGATACTTTCCTTGGTATAGAATTCTAGGGTGATAGCTATTTCTTCTCAGTGTATTGAAGTTAATATTCCACTGCCTTCTGTTTCCGTTGCTATTGAGAAATCTTTCATTTTTGCTCTTCCATCAATCAACCTATTGACTTTTTTTTTTCTTTTCTTTTTGCAGGTAATCTACTTTATTTGCAGAGGAAATAACAGCTCTGTACGGACCCCTGGACTACAGGTGGGCTGCACACGTTGTTCATGTGTGTAATCCTCCAGGCCACAAGAAACTGTGTGCAGGCCATGCAGGAACTTTGGTTTCCATGTCAAGGGGGCTGCAAAAAAATTATCTCAAGGGGGCCTGCAAAAAGATTATCACCTGGCCAAGGCTGCAAGGTCACAGATGGATTGCGTTCTGGGCCTGTGGAAATTTACTAAATGTCTTCAAACCCACCCCAGCCAACCCCCAGCCCATACCAGGAACAGCTGGAGAGCCTCTTTATTCCTGCAATATCCCTCCAGTGCCTTCTACTGAGAAAGCTTAATATTGTATTCGTTTTAAAGGGAAATCTTAAAGGAATTCAGTTTTTTATCACAAAGGATATATATTTCTTTCCTCTCCCGTTTCGAAGCACAGGCTCCGGACGCGCAGGCTCAGCGGCCATGGCTCACGGGCCCAGCCGCTCCGCGGCATGTGGGATCTTCCCGGACCGGGGCACGAACCCGTGTCCCCTGCATCAGCAGGCGGACTCTCAACCACTGCGCCACCAGGGAAGCCCCACAGAGGATGTATTTATTGAAATGTGCATTTAGGGCCTAGAGGCAATAAATTGAACTCAAGCTCCAATTAGACATGTTAGACTGATTCACATCTCACTCCATGTTTCTTAGACTCTTTACATCTCTTTGTGGTACATTCAGAATTTCTTCATAACTTCCACTGCTCTAATTCTTTATTCATCTATGTCTGTTGGGATATTAAACCTGTCTTCTGAGTTTAAATTTCAGTTATTCTATTTTTTTTTAAATTTCTGGAAGTACTGCTTTTGGTTAATTTTCAAATCTGTCGCTTTTTATAGTCTCTTGCTCTTTATTCATATTTGAAACTTTTATTTCTGGCATAATGATTAAGAGGTAAGACTCTGGAATTTCATTACCTGGATTTATATCACAACCTCTGCCATTAACTGAGTAACCTTGGGTAAGTCATTCATCGTCTTTGTTCCTCAGTTTCCTCATCAGTAAAGCAGAAACAGTCGTGTAAGTATATGTCTGTTAATTAAGTATATGTTTGTTGATAATAATGTAAGTAATAAGTATATGTTTGTTATGAGAATTAAGAGTTAAGAATTCAGAATTCAGAACAGTTATTGGCACCTAAAAATTATTACCTAAGTGTCGGCTACTGCCTTTTGTGGCTGAGTTTTTGGATAGGAAATTCATATAACATGAAATTAACCATTTAAAAATGTACCATTTACTGACATTCAGTGTGTTCACAATGTTGTGTAACCATCACCTCTATCTACTCCCAAGGTATTTTTATCACTCACAAGGGAGACCTCATACCTGCTAAGCAGTCACTACTCATTCTTTTCTCCCCCACACCCAGTACCTGGCACATACCAATCTGCCTTTTGTCTCTCTAGATTTAACTATTCTGGATATTCATACCAATGGAAGCATACAATATGTTTCCTTTTACGTCTGGCTTCTTTCACCTAATATGATGTTTTCAAGATTCATCTACATTGTAGCATGTATCAGTACTACATTCCTTTTTATGGCTGAATAATATGCCATTGTATGGATCTATCACATTTTGTTTATTCATTCACCCATTGTTTCCATCTTTGACTATTGTGAGTAATGCTATGGATATTCATGTACAGATGTGTGTTTGAACATGTTTTTAATTCTTTTGTGTATATATCTAGGAATGTAATTGCTGAGTCATATGGCAATTCGGTGTTTAATTTTTTGAGGAGTTACCAAACTGCTTTCCATAGAAGCTGGATCTTCTTACATTCCTACCAGCAATGTACAATGGTTCTAGATTCTCCAAATCCTCACACTTATTTTCCATTTTTTAAAATTATAGCTATCCTATCAAGTGTGAAGTGGTCTCTTATCTTGATTTGCATAGTAATGATGTTGAGCATCTTTTTCACGTTTGCTGGCCACTTGTACATCTTTTTGGTTTTTTTTTTGAGAAACGTCTTTTCAAATCTTTTGCCCATTTTTAAATTGGGTTTCTTTTTTTTTTTTTTAAGGATTCTTTATATATTCTGGATATTAGACCCTCACCAGATATGTGATTTGCAAATACTTTCTGCTTTTAGGTTGTCTTTTCACTTTGATACACAGAAGTTTACAATTTTGAGGAAGTCCTTTATCTATTTTTTCTTTCATTGCTTGTGCTTTTGGTATCATATCTAAGAATTTATTGCCAAATCCAGTCATGAAAATTTACTCCTCTTTTCTTCTAAGAGTTTTATAGTTTTAGATCTTCCATTAAGGACTTTGATCCATTTTGAGTTGTTTTGTATATAATGTGAGGTAACGGCCCAAATTCTTTTTTTTTTGCATGTTAATATCCAGTTGTCTCAGCACCATTTGTTGAAGAGACTGTTCATTCCCCATTGAGTGGTCTTGGCACCCTGTTGGCCATAATACGTATATGAGCTTACTTCTGGACTCTCAATTATATTCCATTGGTCTATAAATTTACCTTTATGCTAGTACCATACTGGTTTGATGACTGTAGCTCTGTAGTAAATTTTGAAATCAGAAAGTATGAGTCCTCTTTGTTCTTCTTCAAGATTGTTTTTTTGTGCTCCTTTGCAATTCTGTATGAATTTTTGTATCTCCCATTTCTGCAAAAACAATCATTGGGATTTTCATAGGGTTTGCATTGAATCTGTAGATTGCTTTGGGGATCACTGCCATCTCAACAATAATAAATCTAATCCATGAACACAGTGTGTCTTCCCATTTATTTAGGACTTTTTTTCAGAAATACCTTGTAGTTTTCAGTATACAAGTTTTGCCACTTCCTTGGTTAAATTTATTCTTATTTCTTTTTGATGCTATTATAAATGGAATTGTTTTCTTAATTTCATTTTAGGATTCTTCATTGCTTATAGAAATACAACTGAGGGAGTTCCCTAGTGGCCTAATGGTTAGGATTCCAGGCTTTCACTGCCATGGCCCGGGTTCAATCCCTGATCAGGGAACTGAAATCCTGCAAGCTGTGTGGTCAAAAAAACCCCAAAAACTGGTGTTTTGTATCCTGCAATTTTGCTGAATTATTAGCTCTAATAATTTATATTCTATATCACATCCACTGCCAATGTAGTTTTACTTCCTCCTTTCCAATTTGGATGACCTGATGTTTTTTAATGTCTGAAATTTTTGCAAGTCAATTCCTACTCATGGCACTATGTTGCTTTGTACTTTTATTTTCCTTTCTGATTTTTAACTGTGAGCTATCATTGAGTCCCTGCAGAGTATTTGTTTGCTTCCGCCAGCACTGGGTTGCTCTGATTTGGAACTTTAAAAAATAAACCTTCTGCTTGGGTTTTCTCAGACTACCTATGTAGTAAGATTTAGGGCTACAAATCTTCACAAAGGCCAAACTATTATTACATATTCTGAGAGAATACTCTCCTGCCACAGAGCATCAAGATTCAAGATATGCAAACTCCTCATCGTATGTATTAAGGATGGGTTTATCCTGTTTGAACACCACTCTTTGGATGCATTCTGGGCTTTGCAAAGGTCATGAAAATACATTTCATTGGTTCTTCAAGTGTGTTCAAGATGAAAGCTAGTTTCTGATTATAGTCAGCTTCCTGTTTTAATTTGGTTTTGGCTTGAGAGTACTTTCTTTCTTGACAGATTTTTTTTTAAAACACATTTTTAAAAAGTGTTTTTTCCCACCATGTTTAGTTGCTTTTTCACAGGAGAGATGGTCAGTGTAATCATCTGTACTGAAATGTCCATCCACTCACTGAGGTGGCCTTTAAGTCAGTCAAGGTTCCATTAATTATTTTTCTATAGTATACTGAAGCTTTTGGTTTTTGTACTTTTGGAGTTAAAGAAAAACAAGGAATACTTTTGGCAAAGCCTAATATTTAGCTCATAGTCGTCTATTAAATATCTGACCACCTAACAATGTGCCAGGCAGTCACCTAAGTCATGTAGGGGAACAAAACAAAAATCCTGTTCTTACAGAGCTTACATTCTGGGGTGAGGTTGGGGAGTTAACAGTAAATATTACATTTAAGGTGGGTATTACAGAATACACCACAGTGCACTCTATAGTGGCGGTGCTGTGCTGGTATTTTATATAGAATAGTTGAGGAAAAAACACTGATGGGTTGACATTTGAACAGAGACTTAACAGGGAAGAAAGAGCTGTACTTTGTAATTCCAGATAAAGGGAAGAACAAGGGAAACATCTTGAGGTAAGAAAAACCCCGCTGTGTTCAAGCCTCAGCAGAGGCCTGTGTGATGGAGCTGAGGAAGTTGGTGGGGAAGAGTGATTAGGGAAGAAGTTAATGTGGTGGGAAAAGTCATTCCAGCCTGTAAATTGCTTTTAGGATTTTGGCTTTTGCTCTGAATGAGGTGAGAAACCATTAGGTTTGGAGCAAAGCGATAACACGATCAGATATGGTTTAAAAGGAATATGCTGGCTGCTGAGTATGGGATAGATTACTGCAAAGTAAAAAGCAGGGACACTACTCAGGTTATTGCAAGAATCCAAGAGATGATGTAGATTTAGACCACTGTGACAGCAGTGAATATGGTGAATAGGTAGATTCTGAAAAAAAAATAATTAGGTAGAACTGACAGAATTGCTGTTTAATTTGGAAGTGTGAGAAATCAAGGTTAATGCCTAGGCTTGGGGCCAGTGCAACTAAAATGTTTGTACTTACTGAGGACAAGAAGAGGTAGGGGCGTGTGTCTGCATGTAGAAATCAAGTCAGTCATCCTTTAGACAGCCAGATGCCATGATGAATAGGAAGTTCCTGAACAGGAAGTTCAGGAGAAATGGCTGGTAGGTCAACATATCACAATGGTTAACTGTGTTCTTAAGCAACTAGGGCATGAAAGTACTTCATTGTTTGGCCTTACTTGACAATACTCAAATTTGATATGGTAAACAAGGAATCGAGGTTACATAGAGGCTCAGACAATAGTAAGAATGAAAAGTAGTTATTTCATAAAACCATTTTCTACAATACAGAAAAAAATTGAGGGCTTTTAAAATTTTTTAAATACATTATTTCATCCAGAAAGTGTACAACTTGGGAAGAGATTATCGACAACGGAATGTTAAAACAACATATTCCATGTAAAAAAGCAACTATCAGGAACACTGTGTACCAGAGTTATTCATTAAAAAATTCTTTAAAATGAGGCAAAGAAAGGAACTAGTAGTTTAACAGAGTATCAGGAAAGAATGCAAAATATTGGTTAATTACTGGGGACCTGAAAAAAAACACTCGGCTAACTGCAATCTTCCTAGTCTTCCCAGAACTTTTTGTCCTTTCAACACAAGTTCTTCCATAACTTTTATTTTGGAGGGGGAGGGGCTGTCATGTCTTAAAATTCTGGTCCAAATACCCTTACTGTTTATTTTTCTGTTATATTGGGAGAGTAGAAAGTTTTAATAGCTACCTTACGTTCAGTATCTTCTAAATTCAATGAAGACTGCTAACACCCTTCACATGACATCTTACGTTTTCAAACCACCTCCCACAGCCCCCCAAAAGTTGCTTAGGCCACAGAATGAGACCAGGGCTCAAATCCTTGTTCAGCTAGGTTATCTAGCCAACACTTAGCAGGAAAACTCTTGCACCTGGTTACTCATTTTAACTACTTGGCTACTGGCTGAATTATGCATTCCCAGAATAAAGTTAGGTCTTAGTTATAAATTTGAATGTCACTGGGTTAGACTGTTACTCAAATTAGTTCACTGTAGGATGTTAATAAATCTTATTAAGTAAACATGTAAATCAACCCACAGTATTAAAAGTACTATGAATCTGTCATTGTTAGAAATGTAATACTCGGGCATACAATATAACAAGTTCTCTTACAGCCATGAAACATCAAGAGTAAAATGAGTAAAATCATCATAGGGTCGGAAGTATCACTGCCATAGTCTACCACAAGGGAGAACTAGGAAGAGCCTTCACCTGGATGGTTTTTCAAAACAGGCCACTGGGTACCATTCCATAGTTTCTCAATCAGTGGCCTGGAGTGGGATCTGATAACTTCCGTTTTAGAGAACTTCCCAAATGATACTGATTATTGCTGGTCTTGGGGTCACGTTTTGAGAATCACTGTCCTAAATTCTTTACAGACCATAGTTTTTGTTATAACTGTAAGAAATTCAAAAATAGAACTCACACACAGTATTAAGTTAAAGTGTGGATTTCATGTTAGCTGGAATTACCGAGTTAAGACCAGAGTGTCTTTAAACACAGACTTTAATGGTAACAATCCTTTAAGCTCTATTAACCTTAGCTATTACAAGTGTTATGCAGATGTCACTATTAGACAATATTTAGTGACTTGCACTGGGTTCCTCATAAAATAGAGACAAATTCACTTAAAACTGTAATCAACAATCATTTAACAGTTTTGTTATGCCAACACAAAACATGGCTAATTTGAGTCACTTCCAAAATCACTAACACAGCATGATCAGTATCTGAAGTATGTCAACTAAGCCATTAAAAAAAAAAAAAAGTGAGTGTTTCACTACCCCTGAGACCACCAGTTAACTGTGGTTCATACTTTAAAAAATTGTGAGTACACCCACACAGGAAAGCAGAGTAGTAAGTTATTTTTTTTCTTTTAAATCTGATTATCACATTGCAAACCTGCCCAGGAACAAAAATGAGTCACTTAAAATATAATTTATCATTAACAGCTCAACTGGACTATAATCCCCATAGGTTAAGAGAAACTTAAGTATTTAAAATCTGAGTTATGCATTAAAAGACATAGGAAACAGGAAGAACCAAAATCAATTTTTAATCTAACGATCACTTCAGTCCTATACATGGCACTAGTAATATATATGGGGGCAGGGGAGGACAAATTCTTGGATTCTTTTGAAGGTTTCATTGCAGATGATCTCAAGTCCAGTGTTCATACATTCAAAAATGTTGGTTTTCCAGGTACATTACTGTTCTCTTAAACCTGGAGAAGCCTTTATGGCTTATTCCCTTAGAAGTGACATACGAAATATAGAAAGCATCAAGTCAAAGATACAGAGAACTGGACACATCTAATCATTATGACAATAGTTTAAGGAAGTCATCTCTATAAACACTTAAGGGCTGTCTATGGCTAAAAAGGTCAATTTGAAAGCCAATTAGGAATCCAGAAGCTCTGACAAGTATGTTTTATTCGTGGTTGGCTTTTAAGAAATGATATGCCTACTATAAAAGCTGTTATTTTGAGGGAATCTCAGTATTTATTCTAAAAATAGAGCCAAAAAAAGTTTCTTACCTTGTGGAGAGGTATGTTACTAATTTCTCATTTGTACTTTGAATCCAACAGTTTTAACAGTATGACATCTACCCTTGAGTTATTTTTAAAGCAAAAGATAAAACGAAAAATTCACTCATTGGAAAATTGTATAACTGGATTGATATTTCTCAATGAAATGCTTATTACAGAATTAACAAAGCCAAAACATCTTCGGAAGGCATGCATTTCACTTTCAGTTTAGAGAAGAACCTTAAGTCAATAAATCATGTCCAAACTACATATTAAAATGTTTATAAAAATCAAGCTTTAACATTTATTTTATATCTAACTTTCCACATCTGTGCGCAGACAAGGAATAAGATTGCACATAAGTGTAAGCAGTGCAAAAATGTGGAAGTGGAAAAGTCACAGATGTGCTAGAAATTGAATACAGGACTGTAAGAAAGCAATGGACAAATCAAAATAACTAGGAAAAAGTAATAAAACTATAGGGTCAGAATTAGGAAGGGTGAAGAATGATAATGCCCTTGTTACTACAGAAGTTAAATAAGTGGCACAGATAGCACTTGTCAAACAAAAATAATCCAATAGCATTGACTTTTATTCATTCATGTTAAGTCACCTGAAATGATATCTGTTGCATTTAAATGCTCATTAATGTAAATGGCTGAACAAATTCATTTTAATGGATACTCACTCCATTAAAAAAAAAAAACTCAATATCCCACATAGTTAAGTCACTTCAACATAGCCTTATGACAACTCCCACACCAAAACAGTACTTTATTTTGTAAATTTTGACCCATTATTACTCCCATGTTATGGTTTTTTCAGCTGTCAAGTGTACAAGGTGAAGAAAAAATTTAGTTAGATAGGGGCTGCACCTGGAAAATAGATTTCTTAAACTCCATATACACGTTTCACAACTGCTGGGTCCCAAGTCCATCAGTGAACTCCCGGGCTGCCAGTACCACGTGCAGCATACTAAAGCTACACTATCTGAATAGCTTATTAATTCTGCATAAATCAGGTCAATCAATGTGTCAACCTGTAACAGACTGCACACTTTCAACTGAACATGGCAAAATATTCACTCTCTAGAACTTTACATCATCATTTGATGTCAAACAATGAAGCAAATCCCAACAGTATATACAAAAAACAGCTTTGCATTTACAAAAGATTGTTTCCCATACTGATTAATCCAGGCAGCTAACTCATTGGTTTATGCAACTTTATTGAAGAAAAATAAATCAATTACTAGCAGAGCTATTAGTTGATCACTCATCCATTGACAACTTGCATCATTTATTCAGTGCTATATTAAACAGTGTATTGGAAGATAGATTAACTAATAGCTCCAAGCCTCCTAACAATTTAAATGAAAATTACAAAATGTTTGAGACCCTATTTTGGAATACAAAGGGTGTTTGACTTCCAATTTCCATTCTCTGTAGAACAAGAACAGGTCATTCCTTTATTGACATGCATAAAATACATCACATTTTCTGTTCTGCTGATGCTATAAATTCAATACCAATTCTCCAGCCACATCAGTTATGAGCATAAAGTATATCATGTAACCTCAAATCTCTAACAGTGGAAGGCTTACACAAGAATGGATGCTGCTAGAATAATGCTGCTTCCCTTGATGTGGCAACTGAGCATCCATCTCCCTCCCCCTCTGATGATTCTTCAGCATGTTAGAGCAGTGAGGAATGGTTTTAGTCTCATAACCAAGTTAGAGTGAAGACATTGGCCACATAATACACATGCTCCATTTTTTTAAAAAATTCTGAATCTTGGGCAACTGTTCTCTTGTAACTACTTTACAGTTTCTAAAAGCAGTTATTGTCCAAAGCTGGAAGAACTTAAGTCTTCTCAGATGAGCATGTGAATGAATGGAGGGAGGTAAACAAAAAATAAAATTAAAAAAGATGAGGTCTGATAGGGGAGCAGCCGGATAAGAAAATCAAAAAAGGAACAGTAATTTAAAGTTTATTCCAGCTATAATGCAGGTTATTCTGACTTTAAGGTAGCATCACATGGCATACTTCTGAGTCCATTCCCGAGATATTCTGTTGTACCTGTAAATAAAAAAGATGTTATTTAAAAAGTTAAAATAATTTTTAATACTTAAAAGGGAAGTAAAGAATCTATTTTACCTCTAGACTCACCAGGGAGTCACCTTTAATGGCTATGATTAGAATAAAGCCAACAAGGAAGAAAAAGCACTGATACTCAAAGCAATGTAGGAAACGAGAACTTTAGGCTTCAATACAATGTCCTAATACACTGAAAGTAGTATTTTAATAAAAACATAGAATGGCTAACAAAAATCAAAGACCTTTTCTGTCTCCTACCACTGAGCTAATGTTCTATTAGAAACTCTACAACTAGTATCCATTCCAACAAATTTTAACATTTAAATTTTTTTTTACAATTCATCAGAACAGCAGATTCTGTACATCTATAGCAATTTCCATTAAAGCCAGACCAAACAATGAACTGAAACATTTTTATCTGAATCCTAGACTTTGAAAAGTTACTTGACCCTGGATATTACCAAAAGAGAAAATGCCTTTGAGACTTCGGCACAGGCAGAAAAGACACTGGGTAAGGTGATAAAAGAGCAGTAATTTTCAAGATGAGGTGGGTGTGTCATGTGTTAATCAAAACCACGTGTTACTTTTAAAGTGTGGTGATTGGCGCTAACAAGCCCCACTTGAGACCTGATGAATGAGACTCTGGAGTACAACTGGGGGCATCTTTGTTTTAAAAGAGCAATAGGTAATTCATACCTGAGCAAGGTTATTTATTACTGAGGAAGATCACTAATACTGATAAAATGCTATCAATTTCTCCTTGTATTACAACCATGCCACAGGCCACTTACCCGAACAAATAATGAAGTGATAACTTTAAGAAACAAATATATAAAAGGGCATAGGAGAACTTTTGATTTATATTTACAGTTTGACCTCTATAAAACATTAACTAACTTCATTTCAAACCGAGAACTAAACATAATTCAACCATTTTTCTAACTTTAACATATAAAAATTCTTTCCTCCAATTCATGGTTACTTCATTTAAGGATACCTCTTGTAAAGCCAGCACTTTAAAACAAAGGTTTTTATTTAGCATACGGGGAGCCACAAAGTATAGCTGACACTAATGCATGCTTGTCAGTAATGAACATTTAGTATAGATGGTGAGGCTTAAAAGTGTTTCTCCCTTACATTGTTATCTCTTGGCAAAATTTTAACCAAGTTACCACATTCCATATAGTACTGAAGTTTAAAATATACCAATTTTAAAGTTAAAATTTAAATACTGTAGTAGTTTGAAAAAGAAACTAAAATTTTCTTTTCTTACTGGTGCTAGATAACTGGTTTGCCATGCAAAAATACTCTCAAGCAATAATGACTATTGGGTATACTTTCACGCTAAACAGAGATCAAGCAGTTAAATGTACAGTTTTCAGAAAACTGCCACATCTGTTACCTTTTGTTAGTTAATACAGTGCCTTAACGCATGCAGCACTCAAGTGCTGGCAGTACCATGAATAAGCGCACCATAGAGTGCAGATCCTCTTACCCTACAACATAGCGTATTTCTCTGTCCACTCTCTTGCTAACCTATTGTACCTAATTGAACAAGTATACTTAGCATTAATTATAACATACAAAAGTTATAATGGTAAAGTTGTACATACATAAAGAATTCAATATATAAAAAATTTAGACCAAATTTTTACAACAGTACCGATATTTTTTTTCAAAAACATAATTGGGGTGAAGAAAAAATACCTTTCTTCCTCAAAACAAAGTGACAAAACGTTGAACATGTTAGAAAAATAAAACATTTTTAGATGGGCTATTTATTGCTACATAAACCAAAACCTAGTAATTAAAAAAAAATCACATTTCAGTAACTGGCTTTCTGCACATTTCAACTATCAGCTTACCAGATATAAGCATCAAGTCTTCTTGGCGTTGCCCTGACGACTTACAGCAAAGTATAAGCCTAACTCATTAAGAAAAGCCACATTTTATACTGTTTTCTTAAACTAGTACATACTTACTTATCTCTGTCTGTTTTATAGATCCGTGCAATCTCTGGCACTAGGGGGTCATCTGGGTTTGGATCACATAGCAGTGAACAAATGGATAAAAGAACTGGAAGAAAACAAATGCCTGTTACCCATCATCAGGAATTTGGATAAATACAAGTATTTAAAAACATGTATTATAAACCTCAATCTTCAAAAGATTTTTATTAGTTTATATCTTAACCTCTGTAAGACAAAGCTTTACAGAGATTCTGCTTTATAGGAGACAAGTTCCTGGTAGGCAAGAAATACTAAAAATAGATCTTTGCTGGCATCAAGTTTACTGATTAGCTATAAAAATCTGCCAAAATCAGGGGTTCTAAGACAGTCAAATGATGCCATATTAGTTTATATTACCTTTTTTTTTTTTTTTTTTTTTTTTTTGCCGTGCTGCAAGCCATGTGGGACCTTAGTTCCAAACCAGGGATCGAACCCGTGCCCCCTGTAGCAGAGTTCTAATCACTGGACCACCAGGGAATTCCCTGTATTACTTTTTAAAATAAAATGGTATAAGAATTTAAGTAACTGGAGTTTCTTGGTACTCTGCAGGGTGGGGGGGACCTTGAATAAAAATATCTGGGGAACATCTGTGCAGTATTATTCTTAGCTGTTTGCCATGATAAAAAAATCCACTTTCTGTCCTGCTCTCGAGGGAGTTTCACAGAAATTCACAACTGCCCCCACTGACTGTATGTTTTGTCTTCCTGAATTTATAAGGTAGAGACCATATCACAAAAGTACTGGTTAAATTTAACAACGCCAAGATCTATTACTAAGTGGGCCTTCAACTCTAGCTCTTACCCTGTCCTGTTCAAAATGTCAACTTAAAAGATGCCAAGCATCATGCCAAGCATCATGGAACATGTACCTAATTCCTTCTAAATGTCTGTTATGTGCCAGACACTGTGCAAGGTTTTTATAAAAGTTTAAGATATAAAAGCTTAAAGTGGTCAAAAAACAACATTATTATCGCACATATAATTTTAAACCCAAGTGCGGGGGCAGATATAAAACTAAACCCACGTTTATAGAAAAAGTATTCAGTATTACAGTGCATTCCCAACGATGGTTAAAAAAATAACCTGGAACCTAGTATTAAAGCTTTCTTAATACCAGATATCTGGTGTTTAGAGAGCCTGATCTGAAAAGAAACTTGAATGTATCCAAGAGGGTGAAAAATAGGCCTAAAATTATGCCTCATTTAAAAGAATTACAGCAGCATTCACCCAAATTGTTTTTCTTTCTCCCCGCAAAAAGTATTTCCTATCAAATAAAATTTTGGGAATGCTACACAGTCCCTTTAAGGAGATTCAAAAGCACTGTACAAGCATATGAGAGGCTTTATGATGTCCTGCCTTAAAAAACAAATGAACAGGGGCTTCCCTGGTGGCGCAGTGGTTGAGAGTCCGCCTGCTGATGCACAGGACACGGGTTCGTGCCCCGGTCTGGGAAGATCCCACATGCCGTGGAGCGGCTAGGCCCGTGAGCCATGGCCGCTAAGCCTGCACATCCGGAGCCTGTGCTCCGCAATGGGAGAGGCCACAACAGTGAGAGGCCCGCGTACCACAAAAAAAACCCCCAAAACCAAAAAACAACAACAAATGAACAAACAAAACCAGTTTCACTCTGCATTTACCATACTCATAAAACTTTTGGTAAAACACAATTAACTATTTCAAGAAGCAATAAGTAAGTACTCAGCCAGAAATTGAGAATGCTTCGAGTCAGCTGCTATCCTCAAATATCTGAAATAATGTCATAATTAGCAACATTAAAAACTAATTTTGTGTACTAAGGAATGCCAATACTCCAAAACTGAAAATTACTAAAAGGCAGACTTCCTTCCCATTAAGTAGTTTTGTGTTAGATGATTTTATTTGTGGGGTAAAAGCGACATAAAAGCCACCAGAGTCATTCAAAGAGTAAGAGATGGAGAGACACTCCATCTCCATCTGGGATATTTACATGGAGACTGGACAACCTATTAAAGATGTCACATAATGGATCCCTATTAAAGTAGAAGAGCAGAATTTATCTACAGCCCTTCCCAAGACTATACATTTTAGACTATTATTAGGTAGGAACAACCTACCATGATCACAAAACACCTAACTAAAGGTTTTTAAAAAAGGTTTTTTTATCTAAAAAATAATAAACACAGGAAAGCAAAATCACAATTTTTCTGTGAGAAAGCTCAAGTTTCAAAAGCTCTATGAACTTTCGGTGTTATCGTTTTAGCTAAAATTTAGGCGACGAGTGAATGAGATGTGCAAGTGGCTTGGGACTGAAAAATACTGTAGAAATCAATTTGTTCCTTTCCCCACCTTTATCAAAAAGTTGTCATTATAAAAATACTCAGAAAAGTAGGCTCAAAAATGAAACTCCTTTAACTATCAGAAAATCAGCCTCTCAAGACTTTCTCTAAAACTATTTTACCTTTAGAAATAGTTAAAGCAGGAGACCACTGTGATCTTAGAATATCGAGACAAATGCTGCCATTACTGTTAATATTTGGATGATAAATTCTTGTTGTAAATGCAACCTAAAAACAAAAACAAAAACAAAAAAAACTTTAGGTATTTTTCCCAAATAAAAACAAGCACCCTAAACTTTGGCAGAAGACTTTAGCAAGACTCAAAATACTGTTAAAATTCTAAAAAATCAAATAGCTAAAACCTAATTAATACACCTAAAAGGACCAAATATTACAGAAACTGGTTTCTATATTCTGACCAAGATCCCTCAGGGGCTCTCCTATTTTTAATTAAAATGGAAAATACAACTTTGGGGCAAAAATTTTATTGTCAATGATATGGTGGGCTGTTCTGAAGGTTAACTTTTGGCCCTACCATATCATGAGTATCAAAGAGCCATTTGAAGGGTATTTAACATTCACTTAAAAATAAGAAACTTCCAGATGTAAACCAAAACACCCAGGCCAGCTCATTTAAGGCATCGAGTTACAAAGGTATGTATTTGAGCCTCCATTTCCACTGTACATAAAAAACACAAATTTGAATATCACAAAGGCATTTCATCTAAAATAACTGTCATATGCACCTATAATTGTGAAGATAGTTTTAGTGAAGTGCCAATGTTCTATATATATTATCTTCCATAGTTATTCATATAGAATGAGTTTATCTCAATGGCTCAAAAAATTAAGGACCACATGCTTCTAATACCTATAAACCAGTCACCCCAGTGCATTAAGCAACTCTTGAGTTTTGATAAATTTACTGTTACGTGTGCAAGCTCAAAGCCCAAAATGTATTACAGTCTGTCTAAACCCCAATACAAATACGGTATAATTTTTAGCAACATGTGAAAATGCATACTGAAGTTGGATATTTGGAAGCCTAGTATTATAAGACACTAGGGTAATAATCCAAATCTGTATAAGCACAATAAAGGGGAAAATAAAAAAAGCTTTCACATGGTATATTTGAGCCTTGCAACATTAAGGATACGGCAATTCTCACCTCCACTTACAAAGTTCAAATCCAGATTTAGCTGCTCTTTTAACTAAAGGTTAAGAGTCAGCATTCAACATCAGTGATTCAACTCAATATATACATTCAGCCTCAATTATTCTTATTCACTATACATTCATATCAATTTAACCTTGACTTACACAGAACCCTAATTTCTAAGAATTAGAAATTCTTATTTTTGAAATAGAACACAAATCTATACTCACAAATTTGGAGGGGAAATACTTGCCTTAGGTGGTTTGAAGGGGTAGTCTGTAGGAAAATGAATTGTCAAAAAGAATACACCACCTTGATATGGGCTGTCATTCTGTGAAAAGAAAAATATGCTTAACTCTATTTTAAATGTTACTGCTAGATAATTCATGTAACATTTCTATTTTCTAAGCATTTCTCTAATATGAAGCAAAATTACCTATTTACACTGCAAGAGTCTAAATTATCCCACAATGAAGTTCGTATTAATGAAAAATCACAATATTTACTATAGAACAATGAACCCTACTTTACTTAGATCCTACTTTATGTAAGTTAAAGAAATTTAGAAAAAATAACCTAGAAACACAAGGTTCTAGACCCCAATTCTCACAAAGTATACTTAGCAATAAAAGTCTACATAATAATGTACCAAGTTATAATTTGAAAATATAAGTTTACATTTATTTGTAGAATATTTCTTCTAATGATAGTCATATATACACAAATGGCTTTGTACCTCAACAGGCTATTCTGGTTACTGGCAAACCAAAAAGTTACGTCTTGTAGGTAACGTAACAACTCCCTTCAGTAGGACAAGTAGAACAGAAACAGAATATGTTTTTAAAGAAAGTTTAGTTCCCAACTGGCTCCTCAAAATTCTCGTTTAAAAACCATAAAGTCTTGGGACTTGCCTGGTGGCACAGTGTTTAAGAATCTTCCTGCCAATGCAGGGAACACAGGTTTGAGCCCCGGTCCAGGAAGATCCCACATGCCGCGGAGCAACTAAGTCCCTGCGCCACAACTACTGAAGTCCACGCGCTTAGAGCCAAGTGCTCCGCAACAAGAGGAGCCACCACAATGAGAAGCCCGTGCACTGCAATGAAGAGTAGCCCCTGCTCGCTGCAACTAGAGAAACCCCGCACACAACAACCAAGACCCAATGCAGCCAAAAAAAAAAAAAAAAAAAATTAATAAAAAAATAAAAACCATGAAGTCTTTTCTTCAGAAGCACACTACTGAGTTCTCTACAGCCAATCAATACACAGGATTACTAGATTTGGAAAACTGTGGAATGTTTGTTTGGTCCATTTCAACAGAAAATACAGAATTTTAAGCAACAGCACTACTTTTTCTCCTTAGCTGTCCTGCCCACTTTGAGTATGAAGAACTCCTCAGTGAATAAATATTATAGAATGTTAGTATGAAGTAACATTTGGGAGAAACTTGCAAATATTTTACATTTAACTGATTAACCAATAAAAGGAAAAAGACACTGTTCCCATTTTATGAGTTGAGTAAAATAGGACTTGAAATAACTTAGTGAAGTATACAACTGATACACGATAGAACCAGGATTCAAACCCAGGTCTTCTGAAAACCACTGCTTGACTCGGATCAAAGAATGACGACAAAAGATGGTGATCCAGTCAAGGATTTTAAGGTCAAATTTTTTTTTAAAAAAGGGATTGCATAATTGTCTCTGGATATGCAAAGAGCCAACCTGAAGACGTGTTTCAAAATTTGCAGTAATTGAGTTATTACCAACACCTATTCCTCTCCATTTGAGTGAGGATGTATACAGCACTAATATGAGCCTTTTTCTATGCCCACTCTGTATGTGAGGCAAATAACCTTCACAGGTCTGACGCTGTAAGTTCATTTAATCCCCAGACCTCTGTAAAATAATTAAACATTAGTTGAATTACTTTAACTCCGCCGTTCTATTTACTAAGTATATGTAAGGGACACAGAACAATTTCTTATCTTGATGAGCTTACAGTCTGGTAAAGGGAGATACAGTGAAATGTTATAGCTATTATGAAAAATGAACGAGGGTGGGCTTCCCTGGTGGCGCAGTGGTTCAGAGTCCGCCTGCCGATGCAGGGGACACGGGTTTGTGCCACGGTCTGAGAGGATCCCACATGCCGCGGAGCGGCTGGGCCCGTGAGCCATGGCCGCCGAGCCTGCGCGTCCGGAGCCTGTGCTCCACAACGGGAGAGGCCACAATAGTAAGAGGTCCGCACACCGCAAAAGAGTAAGGTACTAAAGAGGAGTTTTCACATATTATTAGCCTTTGCAGGAAAAACATAATAAACAACATAAATTGAAAAATTCACCCTTAAGTAACGATAAAACAATACCCACTGCTTTAGTTCAAGATCTTACTTCAGATGGACCAAATATTTTACTTCAGATGGTTTTTGTATCTGATTCTGCTCAGGCTGCCAACAGTTACATTATTTACAGATACGGTACTTTCTTCTGTGGCTATGTATCATAGATTAGATGGAAGTTAACGTGGTTCTCAAAATAATTTCAACAATGTCTTTCTGCCAGCTCTGTTTACAATTTTAAAAAGTCAGGCACATAAATATCAGAAACAATATGTAAGGAAGTTAGTTTCTCCTCACTGCATCAATTCTTCATGGAAATTTCCCTTAACATAGCACAAAATAACCAACAAAAGTTTAAAAACCACATAACAAGCAACACTGCCACCTTCTTTCAATGGTTTGTTTTTATCGGCATTTGTGCTTCCGCAGTATCTTGCCTTCGGAAAGAATAAGCTAGCACGTAGTTTTTAAGAACCAAGCATTTTTGTTCAACCATCAAGATTTCCTTAATATAATCCATCAAAATCCAATAGTAACTGTCATGAAACCTCAATTAGACGATCCACACCTTAGAGAGTCAGAAATCTAGTTCTGTGACACTGCCATCACTTTGACCTAAGAAGCACTCCAAAGCAAAATAATTTTGTTAACGTTTATTCTTCCAGCAGATCTGCGATTTATGGATTGTTATGCCACCACTAGCCCTACTGTTTTGGGTCACATCTGCATGCCACTTAGGGTAGGCATACTAACAAAATAATATTATCTAATCAAACTGTGACGTTCTGTCATAAAGATGAAGTCAAAAGCCAAAACAGCATGCTTGTTTCATTGATACACTTCATAGTAAGGATAATGATTAACCATTTACAAGCTGGCATCTAAACTTAGGTGCTTACTTACAAAACGTGCAGTTAAAACCTGCATTTTGTGTGAGTTTTTATAACTTTTGACTCATTCCTGAAATTACCCAAAAGTGAAAATTAACCTCCTCAGAAAACAAGTACATTTCAGAGACTAATGTTACTAAAGCAGAACTATGCTGTTATGGTATAAATATATTTTTTGCTCTTGTTAATCGGGAATATTTAAATAGTTCTGAAAATCAAATATTTGTTTTCAAAAAGCAGAAAACTGCTATTCCTTTATATTAAAAGGTTGCTGAAAAAATTAGCAAAGCATAGCCATAATCTGAAATACATATAAATAAAAAATGTTTCCTGAAAATAAAAGCAAATTAACAGCTGAAAAATTCTTCAGGATAAGCAATCTTCTATTTTGTGGAAAATTACTAACAAACTCCTCAATTATGCTTCACTTTGATTTACTATAGGTGCATTCCTTACCTTTTGGGAAGGAATAAATAAAATAACGAAGTCTCGAAAGTCAAGCAGAAAAACATTACACTGACTTAAAAGAATTGGTTTATTATGCACACCACCCAATTTGAAGTCTTAACTACCAACTCTTTTGTGCTTTATTAGTACAGACAACTAATTTTTATAATGAGACTATCTTAAAGCACTCTGAATCAAAGATGAGCTTTATTTGGTATAGATATGGCAAGGCATTTTACTGAATTCCTTGCTTTGAAAATTGGTGATCTATAATGGGAAAATTCTAGAAGTTGCAACTCTAAGTGCCTAAGTGGACCTGGTAGAAATTGTGGCAGACACACATTTTCTGAAGAAAGGAGGCAGCTGCTACTCCACCCCACACTTGTAGAAGGAGGGTCTAGTGAGAGGGTTTTTATGTTAAGATTATCAACGTGTAAAACACTGTGTGGGCCAGGACCTCCCTGGCGGTTAAGTGGTTAAGACTCCATGCTTCCGCTGCAGGGGGCACGGGTTTGGTCCCTGGTCAGGGCCAAAAAAAAAAAAAACTTTGTATGGGCCTAACTGGGTAAGCCATGAGTTACTTAACTATATGTATTTAAGTGGGGGTGGGGCGGGGGCTGGGCGGGAATCACAATTTTGTCACCCATTAGACAAAAGCAAGCACTTAAAACAATAAAAATAGACCTTGAGGTAACTGGAAACAACCCTGACTCTGTAGTTTTTTCATTAGGATCTCAATCACAGACACATCTCAAATTGTTAAACTAAATATCCCCCCTCTATGTGATTTACAATCAGAACTGCTGAATAAACACTTGCTAAACCAACCCACCCACTGGCTAGCTTTTTTTCCCAAGGGCATTTCTTCTTTTAGAATTATAAATATCTACTTACTGACCATTATCTCACCTAGTACATTACTGCCAGTTATGCTGAGATTAAAATACCGAAAGGGGGAAGAAAGCAGAAAATTCAGTAACACACACACACACACACACACACACACCCCTCAGAACAGAAATCCTTAGGTGCCTTCCACGTCAAAAAAAAAATGTTAAGTATTGTTCAAGATACAGTCTTACCCCAGGATGTTTTACTGTGCTTTAATTCTGTGAAACTCTTAGATGGTATCCATAATTCTGAATATTCAATTATCCAGCACATACAGTTTCTTATCTACCCAGGATAGAAAGGAATTTTGCTGTATTCAAAATATCACTTTCTAAGGACTTCCCTGACGATGCAGTGGTTAAGAATCCACACTCCCAACGCGGGAGGCGCGGGTTCAATCCCTGGCCAGGGAACCAAGATCCCACACGCCGCATGGCATGGCCAAAATGAGATAAAACAAAATATCACTATCTACCTAAAAATATTCAAATTTTACATGAAATTGAAATTCTATAAAAACTCAAATATCAAAATAATACAATTAAGCTGGATTTTAGGCAGCTACAAGAAGAGAGTAAGATCTTTGAGTAATATCATGGTACAGCCAGAAAACTAATGGGCTATAAGTCAGAAAGCTCTGTGACAATACTTTACATTGCTATGAAAGAAAATTAGAATTGAAGAGATATTTGATAGGTCACAGAAAAGCTATACATACTCTAGAACCTGAACACAGGGACAGACACTTACAGTATACTTAACTAATGACCAATTGTTTCTTTCAAAAGTAGTGCAACAACTATGGCATATCTCAAATAAAATTACAATGTAATAAAATAAAGCTAAAGGCTTAATTAAAAATTACTAACTACATCAATGCTGGATTTTCATTAAAAGCAAAAACTTAATTCTCAGTACTTACAGGTCCCATAATTGTGGCTTGCCAATGAAACACTAGAAAAAGAAAACACTCTTGTTATTATCTAAAAATACACAAGCTTTTTTGAAACTAACCATAAAAATCAACTTGAAAATTACTTACTATCATCCCCAACTGGACCTGCAGAACATTGTGCTGGAGGGTCACGGGCCAAATCACTAAGTTCCTACACCAAGACAGAAAATGCTGGATCATGTAACCATAATAGAAAACACAAGCAAGTAAAGACAGTCATCTGCTTCCAGTTATTTTTACACCATTCTTTAAGGGACATATAATCACAACTTACATCAACAATACATTCTATTGGAAAGAAAACATAAGTAACCCTAGTCCAGTTTCTGGGACACACTAGGCACAGTTATTTTATGGACACATACCAAGACAATCATCTCGGCCAGGGGTTCATAAAAGCACACACACACATCGCTATGAAGTTTTACTGCAGGCATACACCTCATTTTCCCATGCTTCACAGATACGCGGTGGGGGGGGGGGTTGTTTTGTTAAAACAAATGGAAGGTCTGCGGCTACCTGTGCCATCTTCCTAACAGCACCTGCTCACTTTGTGTCTTTGTATCCTATTTTGATAATTTCTGTAATATTTCAAACCCTCTACCAGTAAAGAAAGATTACAACTTGCTGAAGATCCAGACGATGTTTTTTAGTAATAAAGTATTTTTAAATTAAGGTACATTTTAAAAGACATAATGTTATTGCACACTTAATTGACTACAGTAGTGTAAACGTTAACTTTTATACGCACTGGGGAAAAAAATGTGACTTGCTTTATTGTGATATTTGCTTTATTTGGGTGGTCTGTAACCAAACCCTCAATATCTTTGAGGTGTGCCTGTACATGAACAAAAGCTGTCCTCTTACAAAATGAAAAAGTTGTTATCAGACACTTTCCTAGGTTAAGAACTTAGGGCAGTTATCAACATTCATGTTATTTGCTAAGCTTTCAGACCATCTCAGAGGCTCTGTCTTAAATACTGTCTGCTGTCTTAAATACTCTTTTTCTGAACCACACTACCCAGTGACCACATTTTCTCCTTAAAAAATCTCTCATGGGGCTAGGTAAGTACCCCTTTTGGTTTGATCTCCTTATCCCTCAATTCAACCTTATCTTTTACTCAACATTGAGTATATCTCTGGAAAAACCTTCCTCTCCAGGTAGAAAAGCACTGCTTTTTTTGCTAAGAAGTAAAACAAGCAGTATCCACAATTCCATTTGACCTTATATTTCCAACGTAAGTGTAATTTAGCCCTTCCATGACTTGTGCATAAACCATATGGATAATCTAGTAAGAAAACAGAGTTGCTTCTTTACAAGTTTAAAAAAATTAATGATACAGCTTTATCTCTATATACCTATATATAAATTCCTACAGTACAGGGATTTATAGACCTTTGAGATAATAATGGACTTCTAAGAAAAAGGCAGGGAATACACTGCAGGAAGACAGATCAAATACTTGCCTTTACTATGGGCAAAATAATGCACTTCAGAAAACAGCCAATTGTTCAGGAATATCAGTCTAGATTCACTCCATTAAAAAAAAAGGTCAATGCAGAACTGTTCCTGAGGGTAATCATTTTGCAATATACATGTATCAAATTATTATGTTGCACATCTATTGCGTTATATCTCAAAAACAAAACTGGGACAAAGGAGTGCCTTGATATACACTTTGCCAATTTGCTTCTGAATCTCAAACTATGACTGCTTATAAGGTTATCAAGGCAGCCAGGGAATCCCAGGAGTCACAATCTTAAGACGACTGGAAGATCAGATCAGACTTTTATGCTTGCCCATGTAAATATACCTCATTTGTTCAACGTATTTAAAGAAAGGGGGAAAACTCATTCCAGACACTTAGATTCTGATCAGTACTAATTACAGAAGCTCTTATCCCAGAGTTAAGCAACTAGTTAAAAGAAACTGAAACTATGTACAGCTTTAGCTTAGAACTGAATCATAGTTTTTTGAGTAAAAAAAATATACTGGCAGCTTGAACTAATCAACTATCCAAATGACTTTTTCATAGGCCAGATCAACTCTCATAAAGCATTTATTTGCATTCCATGATCAGCCACTTTATTATAATGGCAAGCTACTTCAATACCATCTCAAGGTATATACTTTATTGCAGATAAGGATTGAGCATAGTCTAACTGATATGAAGAGAACTTTTTTCCATGTTCCAAAACTTATTTAACAAGTTCTGTTGTTTAAATGATCCACCAAAAAAAGATAAACCAGAAGCTAACTTATGCAGGCTAACTTCCTCTGCCGGAACATAAGGGTCCAAAGAAGTCTATTTTAAGATTAAAAACTTACCTGTTCCAAACCACCCTCTCCCCTTTCCTACACAACAATAAAGATGTGAATTTTCAAAAATGCTACTAAAACCAAACACAAACTTGCGCATACAATTCAAATGCTCAAATATAGCATCATGAAATGAGGACAATGAATATGTACCTCCCTCAATATGGATTATCAAGTCTGGAGTCTCACTTTTAATCCAATTTAGACCCACTATTTCCTAGGCTTATTTCCACATCTCTAAAACACAATAGAAATGCCTGTTGTTACAAAACTTTTGAAAGAATGAATAAGATAAAGTACTTCAGCACACTATCTGGCATATAATGTATGAGGTGCTCAGCAAGCGAAACACCCACCTTGAAGGCAAGATTTCCTAGACAGGCACTCAAATCACTTGTTTACTAAACAAAAGCAAAACTGCTTTATAAATAGGCTACTTATTATAGCCTTAGCTTATTTAAATCTTTTGCCTATGTGATGAATTTTTATGCTTAGTTGTCTATAACATACTCTTCTAACAATTATATGGCTCATGCTATGATATACGTTAATAATACAAGGTCAGCAATTCGAGGGCTATTTGTGGATAGGCTTTTAAAGAAACCATGTTATTATGTGGTTGTATGAAATTACCAATACTTCACCATTTCTGAACTGCAATTTCATGTGGTTCTACCTAAAACTGTCAGGTAAGCATGTGAACTCAAATATTACTAAAATGAGTTTCTTACACGGATCTACCCCAAATTTATGTACTTTTCTGTACTTACACACTTTTACGTATGTTAATAAGAAAAATATCTAGCATTTTAAATTAAAAAGTAATTTAATGATGGGTGGTCTAACAAAATGCCCAAGTGATGCTGAAACAACTTCATAAACTTCAGGAATCTATAAAGCTGACCTAGAATATATCAACATCCTACTTTGAAGTTGCACGTTTTATGAAAAATCTAAGAAAACATTTTTTAACGAGTCTTCCTGCACATGGACATCTCTGAATCACTCAGCCTCTATATGCTGACATTTTCACTCCTTTAGAGTGAATGTACAACTTCAGAGAGCACTGAGTTTAATTAAGCTCTTCACTCCCATAACTTCAGGCTCCTATTCCCCTCAGATAATTTCTAAATGCCTTATTTTCCAAGTTCTCTGTGACTAAGAAACCTCTTAAGTAATACTCAAAGATCTAATATTCGGCCAAGTATGTACCAAAATCGACTTTAAAGTCAACATAAAAAAATGACCTAAAGTAATTTTAAGAATCAAAATATCTTTTAAATCATATACCAGCACTTACCTCAAAGATGCCAACTAATTCTCATGACATTATTATGTCCATAGCAGAAGCAAGTAAGATATAAAAATATCTTAGCAGTGAAAATATATGAGAAAAAGCCTAATAAGTCATCTCAGATGCTCTTCCATGCACCACTGTCTACTCAAACCCTCTTCTACTTTCCTGGAAATGCTTTTCTCATACTCCACAGGTATGACTATAGTGTTGGGGTGACTGTCAGCCACCATTAACCAACTACTCAGAAAGGGTAATCAGAGAATTTTGTTCCATCTATCCCTATCCAAGATAATTGAAGCTGGAAAGGACACTTTTTCCTTCTCTAATCAGGAGCTGTAAGGATGTGACCCAGAGCTACTAGCAGGCATATGCCCTGAAATTACATGGTGAGTCCAAAGAAAAAGAGGCCACATTGGGCAGCAGAGATAAAGAACTAACCTGGCATACAGACACACAATTTCAGTTCCTGAGGTTGTAGCTTGCTCTAATTCCTACAGTTACTGCTTTGATTGTTAACCACCCCAGTTTTCTTCAAGGGGCGGGGGCAGCAAACACAGAGTAAGGAGAGATCCACTCTAAGCAGAGTGCTACCTGGGCCCCATTACTAATTATACACATTTTAATCCCCGAAATGTGTTGCTTTAATCGTGCTGTAAAACATGTAAGAAATATAAATGAAGCAAAGTCTCAAAAGGAAACTAGAGGAAGCAGGGAGAAATCATGTGGCTTACCTAGTAAAAAGTTAAACTTTCAATAATAGGAACTAAAGATTAACTTAAATCCATTTCTAAAATAAAAAGTGTAATATCAGCTCAAGTTTCACCCAACAAAGCATTTATTCATTTATATGAAGACTACCTTTTTTGGTGTCAAGCATGTTAGGTCTGAAAATACCAAGATAGAAAACATAGAACATGAATGCCTCCCCCAATAGACTGAGCTAAAAAAAAGCGCAGACATAATACAAAACCAAAAAATTATATTTCAAACAATCTGAGTGCTTAAAGTAAAGGCATTCAACTGCTTTGTGAATCCTGAAAAGGTTATCACTAACCTTGCCTGGGTTTAAAACAGTGACATTTGAACTGGATCTTGATGGAAGGATAAGCATTCAAGGTAGAGAAACTAATTCAAAACCAGGGGTGTGAAAGAAAACAGGCTGTAAAAACTTGCTTGTAGTTTGGTATACCAGAGACACAACAGGGTACTGGTAAGGGAGTAGCAGATGTGGCTAGAAAGGTTAGTCAGGGCTGGATCTTTTGAGAGTCTTGAATATTATGGCAAAGACTATTCCACAGCCAATGGGAAGTCACTGATTTTTAAGCAGGAATAGTTTTTAAGTACGAGTAAGACAAATGAGATTTGGATTTTTTGATGTACTAGCAGTAGTACATTAGGAGTGACTGACTTTTTAAATTATTAATCCTAAAAGCAGTCATGTATCTGTGTACCTAGCTTGACATTACATTTTTACTATACCTCCTTCAGATTTTAAGTTTTGCAGATATAACAGAAGCTCTCTCATGTACTCCCCAGATGCCCTTCCCTTGCCCTGACAGGTTAAGACTATCCTAAATTTGGTTTCTGCCATTTCTCCACCTTTTCATTCACTACTACACATGTATATAGCATTGTTTGTGACAAGGTCAAGGACTTCTAAGAACCTGATGAACTACTGACCCTCTATCCCTCAAATACACATGCCCACACAAAATTTTACTTAATTTATGGGATGTCAAAGACCCTCCTCACCCTCCAAATTGTAGGAATACCTACTACAAAGGATGTATGAGTAGATAACTACATTAGGAAACGATAGCAGTAATTCAGGTGAGAGAAGAACATAAACTAAGCCACTGGGGATGAAAAATATCTTAAAACACTGATCACTTTACCCTTACAACCACCTTATGGAAATAGGTCTCATCTCCATTTTACATTAGTGCCGCACCCCCTCCTCCCCCCACCTTAAGAGGGGAAAGGAAAGACTGAGTTCAGATACAGGACATACTGCGCTTCAGGATGGGTAGGAAAGCAAAGTAGTGTATCTACTAGATAACCTGAAAAATAGGTCCAGGGATACATTTAAGGCTGCTTTCTCAAGAGTGTCCTTGCATCAAAGATGTGTTTAAGTTAAAGAATTTGATATGGTACTTGGCAAACTGGAGGAAAAAAATTTCAATCACACCAACCCAACTCTTCATCAAGACTACTGAAATAAAATAGTTGGCAGGGGAGTTTGGCACACACTAGCTAAATGCTCCACTCACCTTGAAAGGACACTGGATCAAGGACAGGGTACGATGCTAAAAACTGTACTCTCCGTGAAAAAAAAAACCCACCAAAGTTAGACACTTCTCTGCCATGGTGTACTCTTTTGGGGAAATAGTCTCCTTTCGGGATCATCTTTCTCTGAATTGCTTCTCCTGAAACCTCCTGAACACCTGGCTAGTGTGAGAATCCAGGCCTTCTCCCACTGGGAAATACGTTTCTCCCTTCCCTTTAAAAGCCTAAATAGACCGATAGGAAAAGGAGTCAATCAAATTTCTCTTACAGGCAACCAACAGGTATAGCTTAAGCCAGTGAGTGTTCTCATCTGGAGGTACATGATTAAACATTAATGAGTCTGACCATTCATTATGTGGGACTCAAAACAGAAAGCCTACAGTTTGTTTTGAGGAAGATCTTTGCTTCTATCACCATGGGACACAGTATCTTTGACAATTGACTGCTGGAGATAAAACATGAAAAGGCTGGGAGACACTGGCCAAGAACAGAAGTCTAAACATACTGCTAAATATTTGGTTTTTGTTTCTCTAGTCTCTCTACACCTTCCTCACTCGATATGAAATGACCAACCACAGACTACAAAGAACAGGAAACCAAGGTATTGAACAGATTAGAGGCTCTGAGAGATGTCAGGGAAGTATAAGAAATGGCCACTGCCTCCAAAAGGCTTATAAACTGGAAATACAAGAACTATTTATGAATAACTATAAAGCAGCCATAAGAGTAGATGAGCCTCTAGTAAGATTTAAGACCTCCGGTAACTATTATTTACACATTCTGCTAAACATTCTTTCAATGACAACCATTACTTATACATTAGATCAACATAACCAAAGTCAGCATTTATGAAAACAAAATTTGTTTAATCAATTCTGCTACTGAAGTGTAACTCCCGGTATAACCTTTTCTAGTTTGTCCAGTTCCATCACTCTCCCAAGGGCTGGCCAAAATTTAACCCAGATGACTACTGTGGTAAGGTCAAGTACAGTAGTTAATTACGATATTAAGTACAATAATTACCACAATGTTCCACGATCATGTTATCCCAATCTCTGCCATCCATCTTGCATCATCACACAGTCATAATAATAGCAGTACAGATACATTTCCTATCATCACTTTTGGGAAAACTTGAAGTCCATCCCATTACTGCAAGTTAATTTCTTGTATTTTATTCAACGGTCCATTTCTTTCAAAACTTTTACTTGACTTCAAGATTTGTATAAGCATGGGAATCAACACTATGAAGACAGCCCTTGGGACTTCCCTGGTGGCACACTGGTTAAGAATCTGCCTGCAATGCAGGGGACATGGGTTTGATCCCTGGTCCGGCAATATCCCACATGCCGCAGAGCAACTGAGTCCACGTGCCACAACTACTGAAGCCTACGTGCCCTAGAGCCCGTGCTCGACAACAAGAGAAGCCACCGCAAGAAGTCCACGCACTGCAACGAAGAGTAGCCCCCGCTCCCTGCAACTAGAGAAAGCCCGCGCACAGCAACTAAGACCCAATACAGCGCCCCCACCCCCACCCCAAAAAGGACAGCCCTTGCCTCTTAAACCTATACTGAGCAACATAAAATACTACCTTGGGAGCTGGATGAGATGAGGGCATGAGGTAGGAAGGAGAGTTAAGTGCCTTTAAGAAATTCTGAAATAAGAATCACCCTCAAAGAACCTTTACGACCTAGCAATATAAAGGTATATATCTTGACCAATGATAGAGGTCAAAATGCAATAGTAATTACCCAATGAGGCAGACAATAATTGCTCTAGTTCTTATAAAGATCAAGTAAACAAAAAGTCTTTAAACTTCAATGTTGTGAAATTTATTTTACATACCGCAGGTGGATACAAACAGCAAGGAAGGAAACAAGTATCTCAGAAATGCATGGTTACCGGAAGTCATTTCAAAAGAAGGAAGCTTGGCAAAAAGATTTTGGGATCTGAACAATTTCATATGTGGACGTAAGAATGGGAAGGAATAGTCCCCTTAAAAATCATTTTAGTTTGGAATTTGTGATTTCTTCTAAGAAATTCTGAAAGTTTCTTTTACATTAAAGATTAAGATGTTAAGTGCTGCATACCATGTCTCATTACATCACTAACAAGAAATTAACTTCCTGTTTAGCTGTAATTATGAGACAAGTATGCCTGTTCATTCAGACAAGGTACAAAGAATAGCCTGAATGAATAATACTGTAATTTTCTTTCTTTAGATCACCATTAAAAATAAGTCACTTCAGATTACTCAAAGCTGTTCTTTTGTAAGCAGTATCTCTAAATGGGCAAAGACACAGAGCCAAATTTAGTTCCTAAGCTTTGATCCATGAAAGCAAATAAGGCATTTTATAGATATGAAAAACAAAAACTAACAGCAGTCCAGTGGCTGAAAACATTCAATTATACATTAGCCAGGAAACTGTAACAAGGCTAGGATTAATATGAGGTATTCCATCCTGAAAATGAACAAGTAACCAAGAAGTAGTGAATCACAACTAAGACCCAAAAGGTTAAATACAACAAATTTAGCTAAGAAAAGCTGGCTGGAAGTCTCTGAATGATACAACATTATGTTCAAAGTATAGTTGGAGATAAAAATCCGATGTTTGGGCAAAGTATAAAATACTCATTTGAACTTTTCCCCTCCCCACGTAACAGGACCGAGGGTACCATTTTGAGACTAAATCTCATCTAACAACATAGACTGACAAATGATATACTCACTAAACATACCCATTTTTCATTACACTATACAATTTTGAAATAAGATCATTGTTATGGTAGCAAAACTAGCTCAAGAGCACAAAATTTCCAGTGAAATAAAAATCATTTAATTTTGTTAACACTAATTTGTCTTGGAAAGGGAATTAGTTATGAAAAACACACTAAACAGTGAAATATATATAACTATATATATAAAATATCGTACAGGAAAGGCATTTAAATAAACCTATCTTTAATAATGGGTGAATCTGACATTGGAATAACGATTCCCCTTATTTTAAATAAATGCTTCCCTTACTTGATTTATAATTTTGAAAAGCTGTACAGAGTGACAAATACCAATTTATGTGTTTACACGCTCGTTTCCTTCACTCAAAGAAGACATCCTCATGGGTAGTAACAGGCTTCCCTGTATTTTGTCCCCTGAGACTAGACTACTGTGCCGAACAGTAAGACCTCAATAAGTATTGATTAAATGATTATCCCTTATGTCTGAGGTTCTTAACCAGAGGGAGGCTTCAGAATCACCTAGGGGACATTTCAAAATTATGCCTGTTCCCAGAGAAATGGTTCAGTAAGTCTGGCAAGACCTCATGTACCTATATTCTTTAAAAAGCTGTTGAACATTCTGATATATAAATGTAACCCATGTCAAAACCCACATACACCAAAATCTAGTAGAATGCAAAAGCTAATCTAGGATTTGAGAATTCAATCTGAAACATTTTAATCTCAATACTAGGAATTTGGTGTCTTCTTTAATAAACGGATTATAGTGATATGCTTTGGAAAATCCTCAAGAATTGACTGTTATCTTAGATAACAAAGGACACCTGAACGCACGAGGTAACATGCAATATGATAGAGATATCCAGTGATAGTTTTTCCCCAGTGTTAGAAAGAGTATTCAACTTTCCACTTGTATGATAACTACTAGAATTAACATTGACGGTGATCATGATGAAACCAAAGCATAGTGTCAACATCACCCTTATTCAAATAAAAAACTGAGGTCATTACATGATCAGCATTTCTCAGTCAACAAACGCCCTACAAACTAAGTTAGCTGGCTAAAGACAAGCCTTGAGACATGATGCATACAGCCTATAGGCTTACTGGAAAGAAGTTTATGATGCCCCTAGTGATTAGTCAGCACCTAGTAGTTCCCTTAGTCCTTGAAGATACTAACCGAAAAGAAATTCACTACTTTCAAAACTTATGTCAGCTAAAATCTAAACTCACAAATAAGCTATAACCTAAGAATAAAGTTCAATCCCAATTATTTAAATGTGAAGTGGGAGGAGAGAGCTTATTTCAGGAAGCAAGATTAAATTTAGGAATTGAAATTGTTCAAAATAGCAGAGAGCATGGAGTTTAAGAGCTCGAGTTCTTGAGGTAGACTATCGGATTTGAATCTCAGTCTCTTACCAGCCATCTGACCATAGACAAGTAACTCACTCTATACCTGTTTCCTCACGTATAAAATGGAATGGTAAGAGCATCCATCTCATATGGTTGTTGTGAGAATTAAATAAGTAGATACTCATAAAGGGCTTAGAAACAGTGTTCAATACAGAGCAGATGCTAAGTCTAGCTGTTAGGAGAATGATGCATACAAAAGAAAACTTTTAAAATACCAAAACCCTAAAAAGATGACATGACAATGTAGCGGTTAAGAGCACACACTGCAGAGCCCAAATTGCCTAGGTCCTAATCCCAACTCTGCCATGATATGAGGACCCTTTTTTTTTTTAAACCTCTCTGTGCCTTAGGTTTCTAATTTTAGAATGGAGATATTAATTATACCTACTTCCTTGGGGTGTCATAAGAGTTAATTCAAGTGCTTCAAACAGTTCTGACACACTGCAAACACTCAAAGCATGAGCTATTCTTTCAGGCTTGGTTCACATTACATTTTATGTAAAGTTCTCTTTAAACTGCCCCAAAATACATGCACTGTGGTCATTCTGTTTGATGAGAATAGTAAAACTGCCTCTGGCTCCCAAACACCACCAACCAACTAGGGAGTTCACATATTTTATTCTTGTTGACAGCCTTATAAGACCACAGCTTGTCCCAATAAAGAATACAAGGGGGGAAAAAAAAAAGAATAGGGCTGTTTGATAAGGCTGCTCGGTCTAATAAATATTCAAAAAAACTACAACATAAGCTTTAGAAAGAAAACAAATTTAAAAGCTTAATCAAATGAACTGCTATTGATTAAAAATATTCCAACAATAAGCATTCCAATAAAATGATCAGTGAGGAATAGATATATCTTAACATTCAGAATCTGGGGGGATACAGACAAGAATAAATTAAAAATAAAAGAGAGGTGCTTAAAATAAAGAGCATCTCCCATCAGAGTTGTCCACTTGCTAAAACTGTTTGAATCTGGGACTTTTTTTTTTAAAAAGTTTGACCATATGATTCTGACAGTGACAGCTGAAGACCAAACCACATGCACAACAAAACTTTTCTACAGGTTGAATCAAAAACGTCCCACATCAACACTGTTTTTTTCCAGTTTGGAAAGTGTTATGTCAAGTTTCTGTATTACACAGATCTTCAAAGTATTTACAAAAGGAGACAATCTGGTATTGATGAAGAGTACTAGAGTCGAAGAGTTCTTTAATAAAAGCTCTTGAAAATTAAAGTTGCAGTAATAAATCGAGTGCCTTGTGCTAGGGGCCTGTTTAAAGCCACACATTAACTTATTTAATCCTTAAGAAAAATCTTGGACTCTAAAATTTGTTTTGCTCACTGCTGCAACCCTAGTGTCTAGAATAGTGCCTGGTACACACGAAACACTCAATTATTTATAGCTCATACACAACAAATATTCATTTTATAGAGGCACACAGGTAAATCTGCCCAGCCCTAGAATTCTAACTGGAGCATTTCTGCTCCGAAGTTCACACTCCTAACCATTATACTGCCTCTCTAGAGCTTTTAAATCATTAAAGTGGTGTCACAGCAGCTGGGTATCACCTGTAAAAGAAAAAAAATCAATGAGACCTTCCTTTAAAGTGTTCTGTTCCACGTGCATAAAAATCTATGGATTTGAAATTATTCCACATCTTAGTGGCCCGAATTAATTCCTATAGATAAAAGGTTTTGATTTGTACTGAATACTGTGTTCAACTATATTGCAAAATATAAATAACTATGCTTCTCCAGTGTGTTGCTGGCCTTCAAAGTGGTCACAGAAAGAGATGTTTAATAATCCTTTGTACTTTAAGTCTTAACTCCTAAACTCCTTTTTCCATGGTCTCAAAAATACAAAGACTGAAGTTTGTATTTCACACAAGCCCCCAGAGACAATGCAGTGATGGCCTAAATCAAAATTTACCATTTCAACATCAATACTTTGAATCTAAACTTTCATCATTCATAAGATACCAGTTTTGCCAAATACGTTCCAAAGTCACACGTTAAATAAATGTAAAATTAAGCAGCATCAGGTCTATTTTTAGTAAAGCCAAGTCCTTGCCATTCCGTCCATGTAAACTGTTTAAAAAGCAACCTATCAAAACCAAAGTTTGTAATCCACAACCTCCTCTATTTCCTAGTTTTAGTAAGGCTGAATTTATTCCATGGCATTTTTTTCAAGTTAGCTGTAAATACTCCACCCTCCTTGATTGTGCAAGAACCAAACACATCACACACAAGTTACAAAAAAGGGAAATACAGTCTGAGAGTCTAAGTCTTGAGCAGGAGATCTTAGGGCAGTGTACAACCTGATGTAAAAGTTAACATTTAACAAAGAATATTATTTCATATTATTACGAAAGGAGATGCCGGAAAGAGCCTGAACCACTTAAAGCAGCCGCCATCTTAAAATGCGGGATAGAAGTTAGAGCAAGAAAATGAGACTAAACCACCGGAGGTGGAGGTTCCGCTCACCCACCGAGCCTCGAAAAACCCTATTTTTTCCAACATGGATCCACAGTGTACCATCAAACCTCGTCTTAAATAGCTTAACAATTTCCCCGGAGGCTGCTATGAAACGGACTGAGGCAGACATAGGTACACCTACCCTCCTCTCGCTGCCACCACACTCTCCCCCCCTCCCCCGCCAAAGCAAAACGGAGCTTCCAGAAGGGCTTTCCATCAGTTCCCGGCGCGCCTCTGATGAACAGTTTCGGGTGAAAAGCCGCAACTACAAAACACAGAAAGCGGCAGCACTGTGTCAGCCCACCTCCTCCCAGCCCCACTTACTCCTGTGCAAGCTGCCCAGAGTCGAGCAGTTTCTGGCCAGGCCCATTCACTACTCTTCAGCTGGTGAGACTTCTACCCCGACCCCTTAATCATGTTCGGGACCCGCCGCATTTCTTAGGTCTTCTCTCCTCTGAGATTCCCCCGTCTATTCTTCCAGAAGGCCCGGAGCCTTGATCTTACAACTAAAATAAGTTTCCAAGCCCCGAGAATAGGAAGCGCCGTGACATTTACGGGGGCGTCTCCCGGCATTTCCGAAGAGGGACTAAACTCTTCTTCTCGAAGAATCGAGGCGCCTGCAATCACCACTCTCCCTCATCGCTAATTTGCACCGATTCCATTGAAACACGCTCAAGATAACAACACCTCACTTGCCGCAAGTGCTCTGAGTTTTCCCCCTCGCTTCTTCTTAAAGTACAGCCGCGTTCCCCATCCCCCAATGGACGAAGTGACCCAAGGAAGAGTCTTTCCGAAATTATACCCCCCCCCCCAATGCCAAGGCTCTCCCTCCCGGCTGGGCCTTCCTTTCCTCTCACGCCCCCATTCCCTCCGCCCCATGGGTTACCTTATTAATCCGTTTCAGCGCCATAGTCTGTGCTTTTCGTCTGGCTCCTCACTATCTCGGTGTGTGTTCAAAGTTCCGGCCAAAACTCTTGATTATCCCGGCGGCTGGGAAGGATTGTCTCTTGGTCTCACACCGGCTCTGCCAGACACAGGCGCCTTTTGCAAAAACGGAGCAGATCAGCACTCGCACAGGCCCCGCAGAGACCCTGACGAGTCCAAGTCCCTCAAAAACGGTCGCGATCCGGGGTGGGTGGGGCGGCAGAGCCACCGACAGCCTCTATGCCGAGCTTCGGCCCGAAGAGGGGGCGAGGGTGCCGGGAAGAGCGGAGGGGTGGCTCCAACTGTGACTTCCCGGCCTCTCGAAAGGAAGAGACCCGGGTGGGAAAGGAAGAGGCGTAGGAGAAAGGGGTGGGTGCGGGGCAGGGTCCGGGGCCCAGCAGAGGAGGAGCCGGGGCCTAGTCGGCGCTACGCCGGCGTCACTAGGGCAAAGAAAGGCAAGGGGGGAGGGGAGAACAGGAGACTCCGGACTGACGCCCGGCTTCTTTCGGCCGCTGCTCAAAAGTGCGGCCGGGGAGGGGAAGGAAATAAATCAGAGGCTGGATGTGTACCGCTGTCCCCTCAGCTAGAGCTATGCTGTGTCGCCCCTGACGCCACCATACACTCCGCCTTCCAGCGCGCTCCCGCGCGCTCCCGCCCGCCCAGCCACCGCCACCACGCGCCCGAGCTGCCCCTGAGGCTCCGGCTTAGGTGCGAGGACGCGCCCATTCCCCCTCCCCCTTAAACGGGAGAGGCCCCGGCGTCCCCAGCCTTCCCACCCTACCCCACCCAACAGGCTGGTCACTCAAGCCACCGAGGGCCTGTATTTCCCTCCTTACCCGGCCGGCCACTGGGCCGGCCTCCCTTCCCTTCCCCTAGCCGTCCACACCCACGCGTACAGAGGGGCCGGGGCCTCCCTCAAGCTGCGGCCTCGGCCTCCTCCCCGCGCGGCAGCTGGTGCCTCCCCGGCCCTACGGGGCTCACGCGCACGACACAGCCACAAGATGTCCGCTCTGACGGAACTACTGCCAGCTGCCACGCTCCGCCCCTCCCCCCTCCTCCTGCCTCTTCACCGCCGCGTATCAGTCCGCCAACGCCGCCGTCGCGAGCGCGGCGCGAATCTAAGGGCGAAAGAGGACGGCTTGCTCCCCAGGTCCTGGGCCGAGCGTATCTGTGCCAACCCCCTTCTCCTTCTTTTCGGAACAGCACCTTCTTACTAAACAGATCGGAGGTTGGACTGGGAGGGCGGGGGCCGGAGGCAGGTCATGGGCTGGGGGGAAGGGTAGACGAGCGGCGGAAACCCTTAGACTCAGAGAAGCATCGAGAACCGGAAGGAGACCATGGGAGGAAGGTAATGGAAGCGGCAGCTGCGCGGTCGAGCCCCATACCCCTCCCGACAGCGTCCCCCAATTTCCTCACTTGGTATTGAGGAGGCGAATCTCGCGAGAATCTCGTGGCTGGCTAACAGGAGCTGTAGCGCTGCAATGACTTAAGGGCAGTTTTGTGCCCTCTTCCTGATAGGGGCCCGCCCCCAAATCCACAAATTCTCGCGAGATGCAATGGGGCACCGGATCGACCTGGGGCGGGCCGTGGCCGGGAAGCACCGCCCCTGAATGCTTATATTGGTGGGAGGGAGAGGAAATAGAGTTTCCCGCACTGGTAAGAGCGCGAGCCGACACATCCCTCTGTCAGGCGCTCAGTCAGTAATGTGCTGTGGGAGGTACTATGGGTTAATTACCGGATACCTTTAGTCTACGTTGACTCGGGCTTTTGAAGTTTCCGGTGCAGCAGGTGAGCGATATTGGCTCGCCTGCCGGCCTGCGCTGGTTAACCTATGGGAGGAGTCGCCCCTCAAAATGGGAACAGTTATTTCAAATAGAACCGGGCAGGCAGCTGATCAGCGCTCCCACGTGCGGAATCCTAGTGCTATTCTGACCCTAGGGCCTAGAGGGTCAGCCCTGAGAAGAGAGTGTCCATTGACCAGACCCCAGAATTAGAGCAGCCTAGAAATCAAGCTCAACTGTGAATTGATTAGGAGGGAGGGTAGGGAGCTTGGGACGGGCTGTTTACTTGCCTCTGTAATCAACGATCACCATCGCCAAGGTTTAGGTATGGGAGTAGGCTTAATACCTTTTTCTTCTGTTGATGTGTTTCAATCCCTAGAGCCAGAAAGTTGCAAAACTCATTCAAGAAATAAAGAGTTTGGGGTCCGAAAAACTCAGTACTTACTGAAATATCCAGGGAGAGAAATACAGGGTTTTATTCTGCCGGTGAAAAGGATGGAGAGGTGATTTTGCTTTCTGGTATATCATACTTAGGGCACAGGGTAGTAAGATTAATTTTATAGGGCATTGGAAAGTAAGAACTGACCTGCTTATGGTTTTCTAACGTTCCTTAATGACCCCACTTAAGATAGTACAGATCTTTAAGAATTAAATGGAAATATAGATTTGTTTTTTAAATATACCTGACTTTTAAAAAGGGAAAGCAGGAAGCTATTTCCTCCTACTATAAATTATTACTTAATAAAAACTTATTAAGTCTGTGGTAAATTTGTATTATTCAAGTGACCATAACAGCATCACTGGAGCAATTAGTGGAACAGTTCTTCTCAAACTAGTATCTTGGAATCACCTAGGATTTGTTCGAAATGCTGATTTTGATTTAGTAGGCCAGGGGTGGAGCCTGAGATTCTGTAATTCTAACAAGATACAGTTTACTCAGAGGACCACCCTGTGAGTACCATAGCACCAAAGTGCTCACCTCATGGCCTGCTGGACACCTCTGCCCCCTCCTTTT
Source organism: Neophocaena asiaeorientalis asiaeorientalis (assembly GCF_003031525.2). Taxonomy (NCBI): domain Eukaryota; kingdom Metazoa; phylum Chordata; class Mammalia; order Artiodactyla; family Phocoenidae; genus Neophocaena; species Neophocaena asiaeorientalis. The sequence goes on along the minus strand of NW_020185337.1, from coordinate 7,971,771 downwards.
TTCCTGAATAAGCTTCCTTTTGTTCTCTCTTTTAACCGGTCTAATACAGTAGAAACACAGGATTAGACAATTGGAGTGAAAGAAGAAATGCAGGTTTGAGTTCTTGTTCCATTGCTTCCCATTTGTGTGATATTGGTGTGGTTACCTAGTTTCTTCAGCACTAAAGTAGGTATAATAATAGCTGTCCTTTCTCAGGGTTATCATATGCTTCAGATGTCATAATGCATGTAAAAGGGCACTGTAGACTACAATACTGTATAAATGTAAGTTATTAGTCAGTCAAACATTAGCTGGCCATAGTGTGAAACAAATCTATAAGAATAATAAATATAAGTAATATTTATGGAACATTTATAATGTACCAGGTACAGTGCTTATTAACCTCTTTTCACAAAGAAATTGATGCACAGAGAGATTAAGTTACTGTCCCACGGTCACAAAGCTGATAAATAGCAGAAGTAGAATTTGAACCCATGCAGTTAATATCAGAGTATTTATTGAATGGAGTATTTATTGTCTCTTAATTTAGAAAGTGGGAGGGTAGGATGTTTTAGATTTCTACTTTCAATACTATCCGAAGCTAATTTTATTTGACTTATTTCTCCCTCTATTTGTTTTGCTCTTTCAAAAGCCAAGTATAAGAATGGTAGGAAACATTCCTACCTACTCAGAGGGAACTCACAAAATCCAGGAGGTCCATGAAGAAAAGCCCTAGAGAAGCTAATTTGTACTACCCTAATCTAAACAAGCTTTGGTATGAAAATATAATGGACCACATCAATGCTCTGAATTAACAGAGCACAGAAGAGTGAGACAAATTTGAGGTCAGCGTTCTTAACTGTTTTTGAGCCACAAACCACATTAGCAGTCTGGTGAAGCCATGGACTCTTCTCAGAATTATGCTTTTAAATGTATAAAATAAAATTCATAGCATTACAAAAGAAAAAAATTTGAAACAAGCTCAAAATATTCAAGAAAAACAAACTTTTGATATAGGAATATATGGGCTTTATTAACACTGTAAGATCTAGTGTTGGGTCTAATAAAGACCAAATTTTTGAAATGATGAATATAAAATTTCCAGAGTTTGCAACAGTTGTAATGTGAAATAAAGGATCTGTGATTCCTATTGGAGATACAGACATAGGTGCAGCTCTTTGGTGCTTTCAGTCATAATTGAAGGAAATGCTAATTTTCAGTTAGAGATTAGTAAAAATAAAGATGTAATTTTTTTTTCCCATTCAATTTCACACCCCCTGAATTCTATTCATGGACTTAATGTTAAAAAACCTTAGGTGGAATCAAGTAGGCATATTACTGTTGGTAAGCTTTGGATTGTGACATTTTAACATGGAAATATAATTGATATTCATAATAATAGTGATTTATTAAGAAAAAGTTTACTAGTATACTGTTGTTAAGAAGGCATGGAAGTGTGTAATAGGGTAGGAAATAAATTTATCCCATTTGTTGATTTTTTTTTTCTGGATACCTATAAAGGTACCCTATAATAAACTACTAAACCCAACATCTAAAAAGAAAAAAAGGTACCCTATAGAAAATTTACCTATCCAGAATGATTCATTTCCCAGGCATTTTGGATAACTTAGGTTTTACTGTATCACTGTTACTTATTTGTAAATGCCTTTACAAATAAGACATGCTGGAAGAATTACAAAATGAAAATAATAACCAAAGATGAACGAAATTAAAATACTGTGTATTTAAAATTCTTAATAACAAGTGTTAATAATTGTTATTTGATGTACTGTGTGCTGGGCCCTTTAATTCCCATTACACAGGTGAAACATTCAAGGTCATACAATTACTAAGTAGTACAGCCAGGATTTAAACCTAGGCAGTCTGACCTCAAAGTTCTCACTCTTTTTTTTAATTGAAATATAGTTGAAAAGCTCTCACTCTTAACTACTAAGGTGTTTATTTTTTTTACCCTTCGACTGTTAGCCGACTTTAATTTGCCCACTAGTGTAACAAATACATATTCACTGCCTCAAAATATTTTCACCCAGTGTCTAAAAGGAATTTAAAAAAATTATATTGAAGTATAGTTGATTTACAATGTTGTGTTATAAAAGGAGTTTTCTAAATTCTTCCTTTGCTGTGGTATTGCTTATGTCCAACACTACCTTTTTTTTTTTTTTTCAACACTACCTTTAAAATAAGTGGGCTAGGGCTTCCCTGGTGGCGCAGTGGTTGAGAGTCCGCCTGCCGATGCAGGGGACACGGGTTCGTGCCCCGGTCCGGGAAGATCCCACATGCGGCGGAGCAGCTAGGCCCATGAGCCATGGCCGCTGAGCCTGCGCGTCCGGAGCCTGTGCTCCGCAACGGGAGAGGCCACAACAGTGAGAGGCCTGCGTACCAAAAAAAAAAAAGTGGGCTACCAGTTGGGGCTAGAAAATAGTTTGTTTTACAGAAATTTTTGTTGTAATGGAATTTTGCTTAGAAGATGAAGAAATCCACTCATGCCTTTTCCTGCCCTACAAACATACTTTCATATCTGAAATTAAACATTTGTTTTATAAGGATGCTACTGTATTTTTTATATTGACCACTGTCAGGTTTGTATGGAAGAAATTATTGCATGTAAATAAATCCTAATATATGAAGTTCTAGATTATCTATGCTTAATGGAGGCAAGTGATTATGAAATCCCAAATTCATTTTTATTTGGCACTGAAGTGAATTTATTGGTTGACTATGCTTTCTATTTGTTTGTATTTACACTAGCATACTTATATTTCTACTCAGTTTTGCTAAGGTTAAAATTAAAACGACCATGGCCTAGAAGTATTTTGATGTTTTAAGAGGCAGTTTAGGATCAGCTCAAACTTTAAAACACTATTCACATGTCTGGTATTATAGAGAACTCACTTTACAGTTGCATTTGACCTATTTGAATTACGATGATAGCAATGTCCCCATCTGAAAAAAAGAAAGGAAAATAATCATTTTTTTATATAGCAGTGTGCAGTATGCTGAAAAAGACTACGGTTTTATATATTGAAAGAAACATTTACATTCAGAAGTTAAAAAGGTGCAAAAACGTTGAAGAAATAGCTAAACCAGTCCCTTCCTTCTTAATGAATATTGTATTGAAGTCTTTCTAATTATGGTAGGTCAGATTTTCTTGCATGAAGTGGCATAAAACTGGAGAATATAAAGAATGAAGAAAATTAGCATAAAAGTGGCAATGGAATAACTAATCCAAATTATGAAGTCCTAATATTATATGAATGCATCAGTGAAGCTACATTATTGTAATGTGAGTACAGGGGTTAATTAAAACTTACTTGTGAATAAACATCGTTAGCATAGACTAGTACATATACTTATGTTATTAATATTACGGCTATATTTTTAGATCTTTGTAACTTTGTCACAGAATTTTTTTTTCTTATTGAAGTATAGTTGAGTTACAGTGTTGTGTTAGTTTCTAGTGTACAGCAAAGTGATTCAGTTATACATCTATATACACACTCCTTTTCATTACGGTTTATTTCAGGATATTGAATATAGTTCCCTGTGCTGTACCGTAGGAACTTGTTCTTTATCTGTTTCGTATATAGTAGTCTGTCTGCTAATCCCAAACTCCTAATTTATCCCTCCCCCACCACCTTTCCCCTTTGGTAACCATAAGTTTGTTTTCTGTGTCTGTGTTTCTGTTTTGTAAATAACTTCATTTGTGTCATATTTTAGATTCTACATATAAGTGATATCATATGGTATTTGTCTTTCTCTTTCTTACTTCACTTAGTATGATAATCTCTGGGTCCATCCATGTTGCTTCAAATGGCATTATTTCATTCTTTTTAATGGCTGAGTAGTATTCCATTGTGTGTGTATATACCACATCTTCTTTATCCATTCATCTGTCGATGGACATTTAGGTTGCTCCCATATATTGGCTATTGTAAATAGTGCTGCTGTGAACACTGGGGTGTATGTATCTTTTCAAATTATAGTTTTCCCTGGGTATATGCACAGTAGTGGGATTGCTGGATCATATGGCAGCTCTACTTTTAGCTTTTTAAGGAACCTCCATACTGTTTTCCAGTGGCTGTATCAATTTACATTCCCACCAACAGTGTAGGAGGGCATTTGCTATTTGTAGACATTTTAATGATGGCCATTATGACTTACGTTGTTACAGAATTTTATAACTTGCTAAGGACACTGGCTCTAACACAGTTTATGCCATTTTATTAATTTAATTACATTATAAATGCTATGGTCCAGATTTAATATAAAACTATGAATATACAAAATGCATGTTTACAAATTCTACTTGGAATAGGAAATATGGAACCCAACTCAACCAAACGTTTTTCATATTATTTGCATAAAAATCAAATTAGTTGGGCTTCCATGGTGGCGCAGTGATTGAGAGTCCGCCTGCCGATGCAGGGGACACGGCTTCGTGCCCCCGTCCGGGAAGATCCCACATGCCGCAGAGCAGCTAGGCCCGTGAGCCATGGCCGCTGAGCCTGTGCGTCCGGAGCCTGTGCTCCGCAACGGGAGAGGCCACAACAGTAAGAGGCCCGTGTACTGCAAAAAAAAACAAGAAAAAAAAAATCAAATTAGTCTTTATACCTTACCACTTCAGAATTTCATTTTAATGATCAAGACAAGTGAGTGTGGTTTAGGAAACTACTTTATTTCATACTGAGAACATCATTTTGACCTTGAGGTGGTTTTTGGCACATAATGAACCACGCCCAAATGTTAAAGCTAAAAATAAATTTGAGCATTTTCAAGGTAAAAACTTGTATACATGAATGTTCAGAGTACTATTCATAATAGCCAAAAAGTAGAAACAACCCAAATGTCCATCAGCTAATAAATGGATAAATAAAATGTGGTATATCCACATGATGGAATAGTATTGGTTAATAAGAAAGAACAAAACACTGATACTGCTGCAACATGTATCTTGAAGCTTGAAAATATTCTGCTAAGTGAAAAAAGCCAGACACAAAAGGCCACGTACTTATGATTCCATTCATATGAAATGACTAGTAGATTACTGGGTTACCCGCGACTAGGGGCAGGGAAAATGGGGAGTGACTGCTAATGAGTATGTGGTCTTTTGGGGGTGAAGGTGATGAAATGTTCTTAAGTTGGATAAAGGTGTTGATTACACAACTCTGTGAATATTCTAAAATCCACTTAACTGTACACTTTAAAAGAGTGAATTTGATGGTATGTGAATTATCGCAATGTAGATTTTTTTAAAATAAATTTATTTTATTTCATTTTTGGCTGCATTGGGTCTTCGTTGCTGCGCGTGGGCTCCCTCCAGTTGCGGTGAGCGGGGGCCACTCTCTGCCACGGTGCGCGGACCTCTCATGGCGGCGGCCCCGGGCCCCTCCCTCTCCCCCTCCTTCCCTCCTCCCCCTTACCCCCCACCCCGGGGGCTCATGGGCTCCGTAATTGTGGCACACGGGCCCAGCCGCTCCGCGGCACGTGGGATCCTCCCGGACCAGGGGTCGAAACCCTGTCCCCTGCATTGGCAGGTGGACCCTCAACCACTGCGCCACCAGGGAAGCCCTAGATTTAAAATAACTAATGAATTAGAATTAAAATGTGAGATCAGTCTGGAAACTTACTACTAAATATTTTCAATATCTCATACTTTTCTGGTTACTGATGATAAAAGATGGCATCCTTTTTATTTTCATCCTTTTAAAATGTAAAAAATTTACAGCCAGCAAGGTTTTTCCTTCAGTACAAACAACAATGTAATTTAGATTTGGTTTTAACATAATAATAAGCATTTGCTGTCAGTCTTAAATTTGGAGATATTTTCATCAATGTTATTTGCTTTGTAAAACATAGTGATTAAAATTAATTTTAAACAGCATTATATTGGGACTTCTCTGGCAGTCCAGTGGTTAAAACTCCATGCTCCCAAAGCAGGGGACGAGGGTTCCATTCCCGGTTGGGGAACTAAGATCCGCACCCCGCATGCCACGTGGCTGGGCCAAAAAAAAAGCATTATATTTTATTGAAAATTAAAGTTCATGATTATGATCAGAAATAGAATACATCTGATTTTGGCATACTCTAAATATAGAAAAATTTCTTTAAAATTTCCAATAAAAATCAAGTAGTTTGAAAATTGGGGGTAGATCATCTAGATAAGGAATTTGAGGGTTAGGTGCTGTCAAATGACAAAACTAAAACAATTTAGTAATGAGTTTGATGCCCTTTATTCAAGGGAAAACAATCTGTGGATTGAGGTTGTACAGTGTCTCATAAGCAGTGCAACACTCTTTCCCTTCCCCAGGGATTTTGGGCAAGCCTGAGTTTTAGAGCCTTAGAAGCTTCAATGCCAAAACAGGGCATGACTGCCTAGGAGGTCGGGGATTTCCTTGTAAGGCCAGCAGGTCCTGTTTTCTAGGGTCAGGTGAGCTAGTTAATAGTTAAGCTGAATTGGAGGATTGTGATTGGTATATGTTAGGTTTCCTTGACAGGTGTGTCATGTAATTGCAGGCTGATGTAGATTTAGATTTGTGGTGTGGGCTGAGCCACTGGGTTGGCCTCTATTTTGTGGGTCCCGAAATACGAATTAACTTTAAAAGTACTTAACTAAAAGTAAGGAATTCAAATTAAAATAATTATAATTTTATATATTATAATTATATATAATTATAAAATAATTATAATAAATATAACCAACAATTATAATCTTTCTTGTTTCAGTAACAATCTAAAAAGTCTAAAGTAAACAGAGGTGTGGTGTGATTTAGACCAGAAATGATCATTATTTTACCCATATTGAATTTGATTATTTAAATATAGGTGAGAATTCTTTAGTAAGATAGTGATGATAAATTTAAAATTCTTCTATTAGAGAATTTTAAGTTAGGTGTGATTATAGGAATGTTGTACACAGTGGTTCTAAAGAATCAGATCTATATAGTATCTAAGTGGCTTAATGGAGCAACTTATGTGAGGCTTTTAGTTTTTAATACTGTCTAGTACCTGCTGATTTTTTTCATTGCAAGAAGTACTGATTTTAACACATGGCACATAAGAAAGAATGAAACTTACTAAGAAACATTCCACTACATCTCAAAAAAATTTTAAGAATTTGGCTCATTTGGTGTTGAAGAAGTGTGACAGTTTCAGCGATATCCCATCATCAAAACATATTAAATCTCAAAGTTAATGATTAAGTGAATGGGCTTTATTATATATACCCAGTAAGAACAGTATGATACCGATTCCGCATCTTACAAAAAGACCTATTCAAAATAGAACCCTGGGTGCCACAATACTTGAAATTCAATTCTCCAACAGTAATTTAGACAAAAAGGCCAAGAGTTGATATAAGTAGATATTTGCAGATTTGTGTGAATTTAGCTTTGTCTTGTTTTCCTTCTTTCTATTCTGCACTAATGGAGAGAAAGGGAAGATTACCCTGGAGCATTTTAGGGGTAGGGCTAAATGCGTACCCCTGGCTCAGACAGGGCTGTAAGCAGGGACAAAAGGCAAGGTAAGGACATTGGAGACTAGATGGAGAGGTGTGCAGAAATAAGTGGGAAGGAAAATGTCAAAGGTGGACTGTCCTTGGGGGAACTGGAAGTGAAGAGGAATCCTTTTTCTCTTCCTCTTTACTCACCTACTACAAGGTCTCCTACTTTAGAGAACAGAATTCAGGGTACCACCCTTATGGTGGTTCAGCTTTACATAACTTAGTTGCCTTTTTTGTACTTGCTGGCTTAAAATCTAGTCACTGTAACATGTTCATATATATATAATAGTTCATTTTGCCTTCCGAAAAACTTCCTTATTTACAGTTTAAAAAAACGTGGATTTACATTATGGGACTGCTTTTGATGTAAGGTAAGGAAAGTTATACAGTGTGTCAGTCAACGATATTTAGGTCTGACTAGGCTAAGCGGTGTCTTCAGGTTTAGGCCGAAGGATGTTAATGTAGTAGAGATCTGTTGATATAATCACTCCCATCTTTTTAAGTGTTCATTTAAAAAAAAATATTGAATGCTTAGTATGTGCTAGGCACTGAGCTAGATGCTGAAGATACATAGATGAAAGTCAGATGTCACCTTGAGGAAAATTTTTTAACTGGGGAGACCATTAAGTATCAGACAGTCACCATAGAGTGTGTTCAACGACATAAATGCATGCATAGAGTAATACTAATGTGCCCAATTCACCAGTGGGGGCGGTTATCTGCAAAAGGGAGTTGTATTTAAACAAATGAAAAAAAGGGCATACCAGGAAAAAGAAAAGGGAGAAATGCTCCTAGGCAGAACAACATGCACAGTTTCAGAGAACTTGACCAGGTAAGTTATAGAAATAACAAGTTTCCAAAACTTACTGGAAAGTAAGTTTCCAAGGTACTTTGGAACTTTAGAAGGTACTTTGGCTGTAGTAGTAGTAGTAGTAGTAATAGTAGTAGTAGTGGTAGTGGTGGTGGTGGTGGTGGTGTGTGCGTGTGTGTAGGGGGTTGGGGGGATGAATGAGAAAAGAGACAAAACATTGAAAGACAAGGCTGGATATCTTGAGGGCCTTATTAACAAGCCATGTTAATGAGCTCAGATTTTATTCTGAAAGGTATGGGATGAGCAAATTGAATTTTTAGCATAAAGTCATGATCAGATTTTAATCATGGAAAGATAACTATGATAGCAATGTGGAAGATGTAACAGAAGTGTATGTAGAGGTAAAGAGACCACTTGAGATGCTACTGAAATAATCTGGATGAGTTGTGATTGTGAGAAAGACCTAAAATAGTTGCAGTAATTGTACTAAAGACCCATAATACAGGAGGTATATTTAGTGTATTTAATGGGTAGAGCTGACCTTAAGAAAAAAAATTTTTTGAGGCTACCCCTCCAGTTATTTATCAGAATGTTATAATAAAATCATATATATACACACAGACACACACACACAACATGACAATAAACTATAATAAAATTGCAAAAAAATAAAGCAAAATATACTTATAAACTTGGTATAAACTCCTTAAGCTCTTAACTCTTAAAGAACTATGAAACTAAAGTTTATATTAAATGTGGAAAAATGTAAACTAATAAAATTAATATGTGTGCTACTTGATTTTTATTTTATTTTTTACAAATTGCCTCTTGAAACAAATACAGAGCTGACTACTGCAGTTTAGGTACTTTTAAATTTGGCACGTCTATACTAACTGCTGTGTTCCATATATAATGACCAGCCTTCTCTACAGAACCTTTAGGAGACCTTTGTTCATTCTTTCACTGATGTCATTTAGCTTTCACATGGCCAGAAATAAGCAATTGTTATCTATTTCTGTTCTCATTTGCCTAAGACAAAGTACTGTTACATGGTGCCAACAAGGTCATAAACCTAAACAAAACACAGGTTCTGGAATCACATGGCAGTGCTTAGTTGTAAGTGGGAATCAAGGTGATCTGGACTATATTAATTACTATAGATTAATGAAATAAATCAACATGAGGAAAAATATCTGGTAAAGAATTCAAAGATTCTAGTTTGAGAAACACTGATGTAGAGGTTATAAAAATCCTTTGTCATATACCTAAAGTTGAATTTGTTGAGTCTGACCTTGTGACTCCTCCATTGATTCCGACTTTACGCATCCAAAAAATATTTGCCCACCTACTGAAAATATCAAGTGTCAAATGGTATATAGAAGGTTCAAATATACTAGGGATTAGAAATTTGTCAACTAAGATTTGTTATTGAGTCATCTGTCACTGAGTGAAGTGGTTTTGACAGTTTAAGTAGGTCCGGGAGTGAATGGAAAGAGAAAAAAATAGAGAGCTTGGCTATTATAAGAAATTAGAAGGTAGGGTATTAGCTTAAAGGAACTCAACGGAGAATACTTTTTTTTAGAATGGGAGAGATTTGAGTACGTTTATAGTCTAGCAGGAGTCATGAGAGAGATGAGATACAGAATAGAGATATTAATCAATGGAGCCAGTTTCTTCACAAGATGTGACTGTAGGTCAAAAAGTATTTGATTTTGTACAAGGGGTAAACTTACCAGGGACTAGAGGAAAGATTAGAATGGGTAAAAATGAAGATAAATTTTAGGTGGGAGGAGGCAGGAGGTTGACCATTAATACTCAATGTTCTCACCTTTCTTAGTAAAATAGGAAGGAGTGCTATGGATGACAATGAGTTGGGCATGAGAAAAGGAAGTAAATGTGGAATCACTGAAGAGGGAAGCTGAAGAACTAACTAAAGAAAGGAAAGAAAGTCCTTGTTAAGGGCCTAAGGTAGAAGATCATGAATTTGTCGGGGCAATTTTCCATGTGGTTGTATAATTGTTTTCCCTTAGCCTTAAGAACTTTTCACGTGTGTGTTTAATGCCCATAGGATTTGTTACTACATGCTTACAGGCTTGTATTGCTAATCAATGTGTGAATATATTTATGTGTGTATGGATATATATATAAAAATCAGTGCTTTTAAAAAATGGTATACTTTAGTACCTTATGTTGGTACTTTTTTTAAAGTGTAAGATCAACAGCTCTTCTCAAAACTTAATGTTCCCATCTCAAGAAACTCAAATGACAGAGTAAAAGTTTTTATGCCAAATGAGAAAGAGAGGGAGTGCGGAAAGAAGTGAGAGGCATTTTACATTTAATTATGATTCATCTAGCAGATATTTATTGAGCACCTACTGTGCGTCAAGCTCTGAGCTTGGCTTGTGGATAAAATTTAGTTTTCATACTTTGTTTTTTCCCCAGGAGTCCTTAAGTCTGTAAAACTAAGAAGTTGCCTGGGTTGGAAGCTGAAGCCTTGCCCACTCAGATTCTTTACCACTTTCCTTCCATCTCCAATCCCCACTTCCACTCAGGATACCTCAGATGGTTCTGTGGGTACCCCTAGTGTTCATTAAACACAGTCTGAAAAACCAAAGGTCTAATGAATATTAATACTGAAGCCTTGTTATAAGAATAATAGTCACATGTAAAACAAATAATATGAAATTTATTAGGGATAAATGTAAAGACAGGCACTCAGATGAAGAGAATCTGGCCTAACAGCAGGCATGTGCTAAAGACAACAGCAGTGTGCTTAGGGTTGCCCAAAGAACCTATACAGTTTTACCCTGAAAGATGGAACTGAGTTATCCAGAACAAAGCAGTTGCCTTTTACTCATCTCTCCTGGTCATACCACAGTAGATTATGTTTTTTAAATAGCTTTATTGAAATATAATTGACATACAATAAATTGCACATGAAGTATACAATTTGATAAGTTGACATACGTATATACCCATGAAACTATCACCAAAATCAAGATAATGAATGTATCCATCACCACAAGTGTCCTTGTGCTCCTTTGTAAACTTTCTCTTGTTCCTATCCCTCTCTCCCCTCATCCACAGGAAACCACTGATGTGTTTTCTGCCACCATTGATTAATATTTTCTAGAATTTTATTTAAAAAGAATCATACAGTATGCCCTATTTTCTTGTCTGGCTTTTTTCACTCAGCGTAATTGTTTTGAGATTTACCTATGTTGTGTCTCTTAATAGTTCATTTTTTAAAAATTGCTGAGTAGTATTTTGTTTATGGATATGCCACAATTTCTTCATCCATTCACATTCAGTGGACATTGGGATTGTTTGCAGTTTCTATTATGAATACAGCTGCTGTGAACATTGTTGTATGACTGTATGGACATAACGCTTTCATTTCTTGAGTAAATAGCTAGAAGTGGAATGGCTGGATCATATAGCAGGCATATGTTTAACTTTTTAAGAAACTGCCAAACACTTTTCCCAGGTGGTCGTACCTTTTTACATTCCTACCAGCTGTGTATGAGAGTTCCAGTTCCTCCTGACTTCTTATGATTAGTCTTCAGTCGTAGTCATTCTAATAGGAATGTAGTAGTATCTCATTGTCCTTTTAGTTTGCATTTCCCTAGTGACTAATGATGTTCAGCATCCTTTTTTTCTTTTCATTTTTCTTTTCAGCATCCTTTCACGTGCTGCTTTGCCATCCGTGTATCTTCTTTGAAGAAATGTCTATATTTTTTATCGGTGAATAATGACAGTTTTATTTATTTCTAATTTTTATGCCTTTTCCTTTTTTTTTTAATAGATCTTTATTGGAGTATAATTGCTTCACAATACTGTGTTAGATGCTGTTGTACACCAAAGCGAATCAGCCACATGCACACACATGTCCCCATATCCCCTCCCTCTTGAGCCACCTTCCCATCCTCCCTATCCCACCCCTCTAGGTCATTGCAAAGCACCGAGCTGATCTCCCTGTGCTATGCTGTCTATATTTTTTTGCCCATTCCTTGTTGGGTTCCCTTCGTCACTATTTATTTACAGGCAACACAGGTTAAACATGTACAGTAGCCTTAAATGATTTTAAAAGTAAAGTCATAACAAGGTAATATATACATGGAGGAATATGAAAAAGGCATGAAGGACTTTACTTTGTGAGATGGTGGAATTTAAGGGTTGACTATATGAATCTGAGTATTTGTTTTTTATCATTAGCTAGCAGAACCACCTCAACTCATATTGCTTATTCCTTGTTACTTCAACTAAGAGTGTAGGCCATAGTATGCTAGAGCTGGCTTATGCTGCCTTATGAGTGCCAATTTTAAAATTTTTAGGAATTTTGCAAGCTGACTGTTAAACATAGCCTTTATTAGAAATTAATTGTATAAACTGAAAGTTACAGTAATATAGGACTTAATAAAAAATACTTGAACTCATTTCCTAGTTATTTTGCTGTTTTATTATTATCCACGTTTTTATGAGTATGTCTATTGTGTCCACATGGTGGAAGTATTATAATTTGACAGTATACGCCTCTTTCCAACTCTGTGTTCAGTGATGTCCCGTATTAGCTTGAAGTGGGTCACAGTGGGACCCCAGAGAAATTTGCAAACATTACAATCAGAACTTTTTTTCCCCCCTGGAGGGAGTTGTTAAACTTACCGGCATACCAGTAAAGACAGAGCCCTTTGAACTACACTAACTTACTGTCCACGATGAATAATTGAAGCTTCAGTTACACAGAGAATTCACCTTTGTGAAACACTTAATTCCTCAAGAACAGATCAATATTTCTGCTACAGAATGAAGGTTACAATACCTGTTTTCCTTGCTGCTCAGTTTTTTTCTTACTTCCAAATTCCCTAAGGTTGAGAATGCCAAAGTCTAAGTACTGGATAAGGGAGGGTGCTAATACATTATTTTTGTGATCCCAAATTAAAAAATACATAAAGTTCTTTTTTGGAGTAGAACTAGAAAGGATGTTAAATACAGAAAATTGTAATGGGCAAAAAAGTAGGAAAGGCAAACAGCTCTATATAACCAAATTTCTATTCATGTAGGAATAGGGGAAACTAGACTAAAATGAGGAGCAAACCATGATACAAGAGGAAGTACAAACTTAAAAAAGATGCTGGATGTTATTGGGAATTTAAAGTTACCCATATGGTAACACAGTACAGCAGTCTAGAGATAATCAAACTGGGGGGGACAAACTACTAGTCCAAAAGATAAAGTGACTGATACGGTTGAGTGTCTATTACAATTAATTTTTTTAAAGTACTAGGAGAAGGGGGGTGGGATAACTTGGGAGATGGGGGTTGACATATACACACTACTATATATAAAACAGGTAACTAATAAGGACCTACTGTATAGCACAGGGAACTCTACTCAGCACTCTGTAATGGCCTATATGGGGAAGGAATCTAGAAAAGAGTGGATATACGTAAATGTATAACTGATTCAGTTTGCTGTACACCTGAAACTAACAACACTGTAAATCAACTATACTCCAATAAAAAAAAAGTACAAGGAGAAATGAAGAATTTCGGAAGGAATAGAAACCATCTTAAATTTCAGGATCTAAATGAAAGGTATATACATTTAAAATATAAAACAGGGCTTCCCTGGTGGCACGGTGGTTGAGAATCCGCCTGCCGATGCAGGGGACACGGGTTCGTTCCCCGGTCCGGGAAGATCCCACATGCCGCGGAGCGGCTAGGCCCGTGAGCCATGGCCGCTGAGCCTGCGTGTCCAGAGCCTGTGCTCCGCAATGGGAGAGGCCACAACAGTGAGAGGCCAGCGTACCACAAAAAAAAATAAAAAAATAAAACAAACATATGCATATGACTTTCAATAAGACATTCTTTTATGTCTCACATGGAATTCAAATATAAGTTAAAGAAAATGTTTGCCTGGATTATGGTAAGGTACTACGACCTTAAGGTACTGGTAGTGACAACTTTTTAGAGTAATGTACATAAAGAGTAACAGTTTGGTATTGGAGGGACCAGACAAATAATCCTTAAACCAGTCAATGTCCTGTATAATAATTTTACCAATAAACTGGACAAAAATTTTATCAAATTAATCAGTAGGTACAAACGTTTTGTTTTGTTTTGTTTTTAAATGAGGAGGTAATATAAATTCCCAAGGAGATAACTTCCTTCTCTCTCTAGAACTTAAATTTTTATGAAGGAGATTGAATGAAATGATCTCATATGAAAAATACCTAATAATATATGAAACTAATAAGTGTAACAGAGAACCACCTGATGAACATTTCAAATTAAGTGGATCATTATTTTCCTACTAACCTTTTCCTTATTTCCAAAATCAGCTCCTCTTCTGACCTATTTAGATGAATGTATTTTCTAGTGTCCAAGATTCAATATCAGAGTAATATTTTTTCTTTCACCCTTACCAGTCTCTACTGTGGGCCTCCAAATACATATTTAGACCTTATATTTTATAACATACAGTTTAAAATATTTTCATCATTGTATTTGCATAACCACTCTGAGTTGAGCAGAAGTTATTAACATTTCATCATTCTGTTGAAGAGCCTACAAGGTGACTGGCATGTGAACAGGAAGCAGAATAAGAGGTTAAATGACTTGCCCAAGTTGACAGGACCAGTAATTACAAGTCCTGTGATTCTAATGTCAACATTCTTTTATCTACAGACTAAATATATGTACAACTACTACCTGTGTGTTTTGATGCAGAGGGGGTAGGGAGCACCTGGTAAAATTTTTGACATTAAATAAAAAGAGTCCTTGCAACCTAAGTGTCCATCAGTGGATGAATGGATAAAGGAGATGTGTTACATATATATACACTGGAATACTACTCAGCCACAAAAAGAATGAAATCTTGCCATTTGCAACAACATGGTTTGGACTTGGAGGGTACTACTCTCAGTGAAATAAGTTAGAGAAAGACAAATACTGTATGATTTCACTCATATGTGGAATCTAAAAAATTAAACTAGTGAATATAACAAAAAAGAAACAGACTCACAGGTATGGAGAACAAACTAGTGGTTACCAGAGGGGAGAGAAGTAGGGTGAGGGGCAAGATAGGAGCAGGGGATTAAGAGGTACAAACGACTATGTATAAAATAAGCTACAAGGATGTATTGTACAGCACAGGCAATATAGCCAATATTTTATAATAACTATAAATTGAATATAACCTTTAAAAATTGTGAATCACTATGTTGTACACCTGAAACTGATATAATATTGTACATCAGCTATACCTCAGTTTAAAAAAAAAAAGAGTCCTCTTCAGTTCCACTTCTGGTAACGAAGAACTAGATGGTTTTGATCATGCTTCTGCTGAGAACAACTAGAAAAGCTGAGCCAAAACAAAAAAATACATCTGTTTAAAGGCACTGGAAAGCTACCAAAATGGTGAGGATTTCAGGGCCAAGTTCTAGTAGATGCAGACAGGTTGGAGATGCTTGTAGCATCTCTGCTGGAGGCATCTGTCTCTTCCAAAAGCAGCTAAGAAGGTGAACAGAGCTTTTTGCAAGTTCACAGGCCTAGGTGTGGGTGGAAAGGGAGAAAAACTAGAGTTGGGCTCACCAAGAAAGAGATAAACACCTCATTCTTACTGTTGAGATTCTAATGCGCTGTACCCTAGGAGTCAGAGTGAACTGAAAATAGATTGGAACTGGCAGGGACTGAATCATCTCAGGTCCCAACTGGATTATAGTGATCTGAGGGTACTAATGGCCCTAGCTGCCTAACTGAAGTAAAAGAAATCCTCTAAAAGAAAGTAATGCTATCCAGAGCATCAAAAATTATCTATACAATATTTTATATGTAATATCCCGCACACAGAAAACCATAATCAGGTGTAAGAGACAATATGACAAGACAGAGAAGCAACCACAGAAACAGGACCCACAGGGATTATGAAATGAAGACTTCAAAATACTACGATTAGGGAATTCCCTGGCAGTCCAGTGGTTAGGGCTCAGCATTTTCACTGCAGTGGCCCGGGTTCAATCTCTGGTCGGGGAACTGAGATCCCACAAGCCACGTGGCGTGGCTAAAAGAAAAAAACATATATACTATGATTAATATGTTTAGGAACTTAAAATATAGGACTAAGAATGATTGTAGAGAATGGAAACAAAACCAAATGGAATTCTATTATTGAAAGATATAACAAATTAAAAACCCAGTGAATGGATTTAATAGCCAATTACACAGAGCTGAAGACAGAATTGGAGGAAAATTCAGAAGAAAATATGCACACAGATTAACAAAGAGACTAAAGGATGAAAAATGGAAAGAAAAAATTTAAAAAGTAGAAGAGATAGAGTAAAAAAAAGTCTAACGTAGGTTTAATTTTTTTTTTTTTTTAATTTTTGGCTGCGTTGGGTCTTCGTTGCTGCATGCAGGCTTTTTCTAGTTGCGGCGAGCAGGGGCTACTCTTCGTTGTGGTGCATGGGCTTCTCATTGTGGTGGCTTCTCTTGTTGCAGAGCACAGGCTCTAGGCGCATGGGCTTCAGTAGTTGTGGTGCACAGGCTTAGCTGCTCCACGGCATGTGGGATCCTCCCGAACCAGAGCTCAAACCCGTGTCCCCTGCATTGACAGGTGGATTCTTAACCACTGCGCCACCAGGCAAGTCCCAAATGTAGGTATAATTAAGACCCAGAAGGAAAAGCATGAGAGACTGTAACAAAGTGATACTGGAAGAGATGTCTCAAACAAAAAGCATCATGCCTCAGATTCAAGAAGCACTATAAACCTTAAGGAAAAGGCAAAGAAAACAATACCTAAGCACTTCATATTAAAACTGCTGAAAACCAGAGAGAGGAAATGTTGAGCATCCATAGGTAAGAAACAAAGTATTCTATCAAATGAATGACAATAAGACAGCTGCTTTGCAACCAAATGGTGCTATTTTCAGAGTACTAAAATAAAATGTTGCCAACTTAGAATTCATATTCAGATAATATAACTTTCAAAAGTTAAGACAATATAAAGGTATTTTCAAACAAACAGAAAATGAGAACTTGTCACCAGCATCTCTGCCTTGGAGGAAAGAGCAGCCTTCGAGCAGAGAGAAATGATCTCAGATGGAAGCTCTTAGATTCTGAAAGGGATGAAGAACAATGAAAAAGAAAATACATGGGTAAATCTCAATGAATATTAATTTTATAAAACAATGCTGATATACTGTGGTGTTAAAAACATACAGATTTAAAACATTAACACCACATAAATTGAGAGGAGAGGATAAAGTGGTCTAAGGTGTTCACACTGTCTTGGAAGTGGATAAAGTACTAGTATATACTAGACTTTTAGATGTCCAGTATGCACATTCTAATTTCTAGAGTAATTAATTAAAGAATAGTAAAAGAGCATATAGCTAAGAAGCCAATCAAAAGGAGAAGGTGGAATAAAAAAACCTGATCTATCCCAAAGGATAAAGAAAGTAGAGAAAAAAGAGTGAAGAACAGGGGAGACAAGAAACAGGATAGCAGCTTTAAAGCCCGATGTATCAGTAATTACATTAAGTGTAAATTGATTATCCCAATTAAAGGTCAAGACTGTTGCCTTGGATTTATAAAGATACACCTTTAACCTGTTTTCAAGAGACAACCCTTAAATATTAGAATGCAGAAAAGTTTAAAGTGAAGAAATATGCAAAAACGAACAAAGACTGTGGCTATGCTAATATCGAAGTAGATTTTAGGCAAGAAGCAATACAAGAGATAAAAAACTCATGTGTCAAGAGTCCTAACAGGAAACAAATGATACACTCAAGGGACTTCCCTGGTGGCACAGTGGTTAAGACTCCACGCTCCCAATGCAGGGGGGCAGGGTTCTATCTCTGGTCAGGGAACTAGATCCCGCATGCATGCCGCAACTAAGAGTTCGCATGCTACAACTAAGGAGCCTGCCTGCCACAACTAAGACCCGGCACAACCAAATAAACTAGAAACAAATGACGCACTCAAGATCATTTAAGGAAGGTTTTTTGTTTCTTTTTTTTTTAAGAGAGGGACTAATTACAAATTTGTGTATAGGATATGAGAATTACAAGGATAGTTCTGTAACCCAGGGCTAACAGCAGGAGAACTATACCTCCCTTAATCTCCAAGAGACAGAAGTTAAGCAGTTTCGAAGGAGAGAGAATTGTGAAGAGTTCATCGTGAGAGAGGCAATGACCTTTGGTCAAGGTACACATCCAGTTCAAGGCAACCTCTAATGGCGGGAGCCAGGAGGAATATAAATGCTCATCTCACTCTTTTCCACCACAGTCTCCTTCCATCAGCTACAAAGTGATCATGGGGTGGTGTCAATTCAGTCATACTCTCATCTGAAGCCAAAAACATTATCCAGCCCAGAATTTTCCATACTTGGTAGGGGAGAAAAGAAACAAGTAACAAAACATAATCATAGTTTCATAAAACCTGTGTTTTAGCTGGTCATGAGGACTAGGTTCATAAGCATAGCTGCTTTCTTTCACCACCCATTCTAGGTTTCTCCCACTCAGCTTGCACCTAAATTGTATGGAGTTCTTTACCACGTGTGGCAACCCAAACATTCATTCTTGTAAGATGAATCTTAGTGGAGGTCCTTTTTGGGTTACTCTAGTTTTCTTATTGGACTATCAGCCAAGAAAATACTAAGAAGCAATCTTGGTTAATATCATACATTCCATATATAGTCCTACTTACTCCACTGTGTAGCAGCAATCCAATTTCCCCCTGTTAAAAGGAATCTTTCACCCTTGGCAGTAGTGATCCCCTCCCTTCTCTCTCTGTTGATTAGTGATAGAAAAAGCCCAAACCTGCCAGCAAGCAGTGTCCACTTCTAATTCACTGAAACCATGTTTCCTAGGAAGCATTCCTCCCTTGAGTACTAAAACCTCCAAAACCACTAAGTCTGAAGTTTCAGGGACCAAAAAATTCCTCAAGTGGTTTATTAGGCATAATAAAAGAACCCAACACAAATGCATACATATGTACACCCAAAGACATACACAACCATGTTCACAGCAGCTCTCCTCCTAGTAGCCCAAAAATGGAAACATCGGGACTTCACTGGTGGCGAAGTGGTTGAGAGTCCGTATGCCGATGCAGGGGAACACGGGATCGAGCCCCGGTCCAGGAAGATCCCACATGCCGCGGAGCGGCTGGGCCCGTGAGCCATGGCCACTGAGCCTGCGCGTCCGGAGCCTGTGCTCTGCAACGGGAGAGGCCACAGCAGTGAGAGGCCTGCGTACCGCAAAAAAAAAAAAAAAAGGAAACATCTCTGATGTTTATCAACAGTAAAATGGATAAATAAATGTGGTATATTTATAAAGTAGAATACTGTATAGCAATGAAAATGAATGAACAACTGCTCCAGGTAACAACATGGATGAATCTCACAATGTTAAATAAAAGAAGCCAGACAAAAAAAAAAGAAGCCAGACACTAAAGAATACATTCTTCAATTTATATAAAAGTTAACCACTGTCATGTATTCAATTTATATAAAGGTTGACCACTGTCAAACCTAATCTTTGGTGTTAGAATTCAGGATGATGATTACCTTTGGGAAGGAAGAAGAGTAATGACTAAGAAGGGACGTAGTTATTGATGTGGGTGGTGATAGTTATCTTCACTTTGTGGCAAGTCATGATGAACAATATTTGTGCATTTTTCTATATGTTATGCATCCTTTTTAAAAAATTCATATAACTGCCATCTTGTGTATAATGTATAATTTCTCTGGATGCTTTTAAGTTGTTTTTCTGAATTAGTTTTATCAGTTTGACTGTAACATGCATAGGTGTGACTTTCATTGCAATTTTTCTGCTTGTGATTTACTGAGCTTTGTGGATTTGTAGTTTTATGCTTTTCACCAAGTTTGGAAAACATGCCGCCAGTTTTTTTTTTTTTTTTTTTTTTACAAAATTAGTCATACTGAAAATAGAGGGACTACTCTCATCTCCACTCTGCATACATTTTGGGAAAGGTGGCACCATATACTGATGACTGATTTTAAGCATATACTTCATTCTTTAGGTCAGCATCCCCAATTTGCAGGTTATTGTATCCCAGCTGGCCTCATAAATGGAACCAGCTTTCCAATTCGTTCTCTCCAAGTTCTTGTCTAGCCTGTCAACTCATAAGCTGCTGACAACAAACCAGTGTATACCCTTACCTCAGGCCATGTCTCCTAAAATTCTTCCCTATGGAAGGATTTCCCTTTACTATTCTGGGTCAGGGCCACTAATGAGTGGTGGTGGTGTGTAGTGACCACTCACATCCAGCTATTGCCAGCTCACTGCAGATTCTTCCATGAACAAACAGGACCCATGCTTTTTTCTCTTACATTAATTGGTCAGAAAGAACTCCTCATGAAGCCAATTTATATGGGTTTGGGGGGAAGTGCTGAAGGAATAGAGTCAGGGACTATAGGAGTCTGAGTCACCTGCTCATTTAGTTTAATTGTAGCCGTGTCCCAGTCTCATAGGGAGTAGACTGCTTCTGTGCTCATCCAGTTGTATGGTTCGGTGAATCAGATAACACCAGTTCATGATGGGTGGTTTTATTATTCACATGGTCACCTGATGTCCCATGATCAGGTGTTCCGTCTCTACCAGGTAGCAGGAGCAAATCAGGAGGTGCTTTTCAAAGAAACAAAACAAAATGTTGTTGGCTGAGGCAGATACATCCTTACTCCAAAACCAAAGGGTTTATGTTGTAATTCCCCTATTGGAACTTACCCAAGGCTTCATTTAACATCTCTAACACATGAACTTCCAATACCACTGGATCTGCCCAATCATAAGGCCCAACTGGCAAGACAGTTTGCTCTGGGCCCCACTCAAAACATGTAGTCTTATAGTTATCTGAAAACAGATAAGAGCAGGTCACCCTAATATACTTTATTTTGTTGCCTCCAGAACCCCAAAAGGCCTGCTACACATTTTTTCCTTCTTCTTTGTTATAATGGTAGAAAACACAACTACCTGTCATTTATTTGAATGGATATCCTAACATGTCTTAGGCCACCGCACCCCTAGAAACTCGGTGCAGGTCCTGGAAGTTTTGCAGGGTTTATCTTGCATCTTCTGGCAGGCATATGTCTTATCAAATCATGCAGAATGCTTGCTACTGCCTGCTCATTAGGGTCATTTAACATAATTTCATTGCTGTAATAGACCAGTGTGATAGTCTATGGTACAATGATATGGTCAAGGTCCCTCCATACCATAGAGACAACAGGAAAGCTGACACAGCCCTGAGACAAGACAGGGTGTACTGTTGTCCCTGCCAGTTAAATGCAATCTGCTTTTGGCTTTCTTTCCTGACTGGAATCGGGTGGGGGCGGGGCAGAGCGCGTTTCCAGATCCGTACCTGTGTACCAGGTCGCAGTCTGTACTAACTTCCTCCAGTGCAGGTACCACACCTGGACAGCTGCAGTTGGCACCCCACCTGATTAAGCTTTGCAACAATCCACTGTCATTTCTCACTACCCATCTGGTTACCACACAGGGAATTTAAATGGGAATCTGGTACGAATCACCATGCCCGCATGGGGGCACTAACTTCTGTACTGCTTTTCTTTTACTGTCTTGGGAGGGAGTGGTAACAAGCAGTTCTGAACTTCTATGTAGTCCTTCCTACCATAATGCTCAATCTATTGGTCAGAAAACCAAAATGAAGATTGCTTCAATTATTAAAATATATTTATTCTTACTACACATCTGGGGCTGGAGAAATAACCAGTGTGGGTCTCTCTGGGCTCACTGTTAGCTAGACTCTGGCCAGGACTCCATCTGTCACTTGACTTTCTTAGGCCCCCTATTTAACCAATAAATAGCCACCGGAGAAGGATTAGGGCAGTGATTCCCTAACTTGCTCACTGGAATTACCTGGGGAGCTTTAAAAATACAAGTGCCTGGGTCTCACCCACAGAACTTATATGAGTTAATTGGCTTGGGGTGTGCCCCTGGCTTTAGAATTCTGAGGTGTTCTTATGTGCAGACAAGTTTGGAAACCACTGGGTTAGGGGAAGATTCATGGTTATACCACTGTGGCTGCATTGCAGGTTCCTCCTCTAAAGGACCAAATCTATCCCGATCATCAGGAAGTACCAATTTAACTGTAATAACACAAGTTAGTCTACATCTCAGAATTTTTCCATCTAAATATGTCAAGCAGCACCTTAATAGGTTAATCTATTTTATTTCCAGGGACCTCAAGATCATTATCCATTACTACTCTTCCCTGTGGGTCAAAACACTCTTGTTCACATTTTCGTTTTTGGCTTATTATGGTAATTGTGCCCACCTTGTCTCTGACGGTTGTATGCTATCATATGATCTCTACCACTTTAGGCTTCTTTATTCCCACTGAGATCAGGAAACTCAATTCTACCACAGCTTTCATCACCATCATTTTTGCAAACAAAGGAGAGCCACTTCAGAGCTCTTTGGGAATGCTTGGCTCACAGGCCCAGCCGCTCCGCGGCATGTGGGACCTTCCCGGACCAGGGCACGAACCCGCGTCCCCTGCATCGGCTGGCGGACTCTCAACCACTGCGCCACCAGGGAAGCCCCACCAATGCATTTTTTAATGACTTGGTGAAAGTTGAGGATGGCTAAGGAGCCATTGTACTCCTTCCTCTATGGTATGCCAGGGGATTTCTGATATTCTGAAATCATTATTTCAAATTTTATTTGTAGGCTGTTTATTTTTATTTTTTATTTTGGGAGCCATTTATTATTTGTAGGCAGTTACTGAGTCCAAGGCTCATCCTAGCAAACTATTAATGCCAACATATTAAATCTTAATTCTCAGGTAAGTTTGCCTTGATTAAACCTTATGTCTACTTTCCCTCGGTGTAACACCCTTAGAACCCACTTCTATATATACTCCCCAGGTTCCTGCTGGTCAAAACGACAAGGTCTTAAACTCCTCTGTAGGTAGTCTCTTGCCAGAGCAGGATGCATACTTCCCTGATGGGGAGGCTATGTTGGGATGGAACTGGGAGGTGGTGAGGGTAAATTCTGAGGACAATAGGAATCAACTTATAAGAGAGCTGCCCCAAATGTAGTCACTGAAAGCCTCTATGCAGAGGAGGCTGGTTTCCTCTGAGAGCAAAGGAAGTTCAGGGGAATATGAAGGTTCAGAGTTCTCAGCTTCATTCTTGTCTGCCCAACTGGATCCCCATTCTGTGTCTCAGGGCCCACTCCTTTCCCATCAATGCTAACCTTAGTGTAAGAAAACTGGAAGAACTGAGCATTTAATTAGTACTACGAATCTACCTTATCTGCTTACTGATTACAGAAGATGAAGGACTCCTTCAAAGCTACAGTGGAGGAGTTCTGACCCCCTACAAGCATTCTTAACTATATATTAATAGTTTTCATAATTTTCTTTTTCCTATGTACAATGTGTTTAGGACCATAAGAGAAGCCTGGTGGGTTCAGAATCTTTATAATTACTATGATTACCATGGTGATACTTTCTCTCCCCTCCCCTCCATCTTCACTCCATCCCATGCTATTAATGGTCATCACAACAGTACTGTAAGCCAAGGATTATAACCTGTGGTCCCTGTACCTATAGCAATGAGGTTATCCTTGTGATTGATTTTACATATGTGTGTGTATGTGTGCATATAAGCCAATCCCAGAAGCCCATTGGGAGGATCCATTTCCTGTGATAACTCCTGGTACCAATTAATCTATCAATTAGGGTTATAAAAAGAAATAGAATGCACACTCAAAATAAGAAAGGAAAAGATTGGTAAAATATATTAAACTTAAGAACTTTTTTCCAAAAGATGCTATTAAGGAAATGAAAAGACAAACCATGTTATGGGAAAGGATATTTGGTGCACATATATTTGACCAAGAACTCATATCCAGAGTACATAAAGAAGTCCTAAAGTTCAATAAGGAAAGAATGACAACCCAACAGAAATATGGATAAGTGACTTGAACAAGCACTTAAAAAAAAAGAGGATCCCCAAATGGCAAATAATGTAAGATGGTGTTCAAGCTCAATAGACATCAGGTAAATGCAAATTAATGCCAAATGAGATACCACTACACACCTATCAGAATGGCTTAAAAATAAAAACAAAACTGACAATACTAAGTGTTGCCTAGGGTGTGGAGAACATGAAACTTTCATATACTGCTGGTGAGGATATAAAAAACATAAACTTTGGAAAACTGTCATTCTTTACAGTGTGAATCTACCTCAATGACCAAGGAATTTTAACCCTATGTACTCTCTCAATAGAAATGTCTGCCCACGTACACCAAGTGACATATGAAAGAATGCTTGTGGTACCATTATTTCTTAGTAGCCCCAAAGTAGAAAAAACCCAAATAGCTACAACAGAATGGATATATTTATTTTATCCACATAATGGAATATAGCAATGAATACGAACAAACTACTTCTACAAACAACAGATGAATCTTACAAATATAATGGTGAAATGCATATTTACTCTCTTTCATGTATGATTCAAAACCAGGCAAAACTAATCTATAGTTAGAAATTAGAATGAGTGGTTACACTTGGGGAGGACGGGCAGGATTGTTACTGGGAGGTCACATAAGAGGTTTCCATGTAACTGGTGATATTCTATTTCCTGGGTGATGGATAGAGGGATATTTTTACTTTATTTATGATAGATACTTCATTTATTTATGCAGTATGCTGTATTTCAGTTTTTTAAAAGGGTGGTCCTAATAAGATTAGGAACTACTGGTTATGCCTACTTGCCCTTCTCCATCAATTCAAACACTTCTTCCTTCAACGCCCAGTTCAGATTCCACAACTTACTTGAAGCCCAACAACTTCAGCTAGAAAGGACTTACCTTTCTGCTTGGTTTTCATTACATTTCCTGGGAGACAGTATAATACAGTAGAAGTGGTACAGGCTAAGGGGCTTGGGCTTTAATCTGTAAGGCAATAATAAGCAAGAGAGTGATGTGGTCATATTTGTATCTGCTCACCATGAATTTAACTCATTATAACTACTTATTTACATTTCTTTGAATATGCAAACAAAAATTTACATACACATATAAGTGTAAAAAGTCATGTTAGACTGTTACAATATTTGCTCACAATGAATCATGCCTCCTTTGTTTATGCCTTTTTGCAATGTGCCTTTGCCACCTTAACTAACAAAAGGTAGTTTATTTCCCCATTTCTTGAATCTAGGCTAGCCTTGGGACTTGTTTTGACCACAGAATGCAGTAGCTGTGACTGTGCAACTTCTTTGGATGAGGTTTAGAAAGGCTTTACAGTTCCTTTTTCACCTTTTGGAACACTGCCCTGGGCCACTATGCTGTGAATAAGTCTGGGATGAAAGACCATGTGAAGGGAGCCATGTGAATGAGCCCAGAGAAAACCAACAGAAAAACTTTCTAGCCAAAACACAGCATGGTGAGAAATAATAAATCATTATTGTCTTAAGCCATTAAATTTTGTGGTTGATTTGTAATGCAGGAATAGATAATCTAGTCTATTATGGCAGAGACTGCTATTGTCTCTCAGTGTCCCTTCTTCTCCCTCATCCTTTAGTATTAGAACCCCCAAGTTTTGGCTTGGTACATTGCTACACAGTCAAGGACTATATTTCCTAGCTTCCCTTGGAGGTCTGGCCATGTGACTACATTTTGGCCCATGGGCTATAAGTGGAAATGATGGCTGCAAATTCTGTGACATGCCCTTAAAAAGAAGAGGTATACTGTTTTTCCATTCCCCATTCCCAGATACGTCTTGGCAGGAGCTGGAACAACCACCTTAGGCCATGAAATAGAAGCCGCATATTGAGTATAGCTGATTAACAAGCCTGGATCCCTGACACCTGAGGCTGCTGTATCAATCTTGAACTGATTATTTCTGGACTGTTATGGAACAGAAAAAAAAAACCTTCCATCTTATTTAAGTCATTATTATTTTGGCCTTAAAGCAACCAAACCTATATCCCAAGTAATATGTATTTTCCATTATTCCCCCCATATAGTTATATACAAATACTCATGTGTGTATATATACATCTACAAATATAAATATTTTGAGTGTAAACAGGCACAAACACAAATATGCAAACCATTTATGTGTGTTGACGATTATGTTTTATAGACTGGGATCATATGATACACACTTTTCTTCATCTTGTTTTTTTCTCATTTAAGCAGTAGTGTTGGATTGGCCAAAAAGCTCCTTCAGCTTTTAAGTAAAAATAAAAGACACATTTTTCATTTTTACCAAGAACTTTATTGAACAACGTATTCACCGTTTTGTTCCACTAACTTCTGCCATTTTTCAGGCAACTTCATAATTCCATCTTCCCAAAACTTTTTATGTTTTTGAGCAAAGAACTGTTCCATAGGCCTTTTACAGTCTTCCAGGGAATTGAAATTTTTTTCCATTAAGAGAATTTTGTAAAGACCGAAATAAATGGAAATCCGAAGGTGCAATGTCTGGTGAATATGGCGGATGAATCGAACTTCCCAGCCAAGCTGTAACAGTTTTTGCCTGGTCATCAAAGAAACATGCGGTCTTGCTGATGGAAGGTTATGCGTTTTCTGTTGACTAATTCTGGACGCTTTTCGTCAAGTGCTGCTTTCAGTTGGTCTAACTGGAGGCTGTACTTGTTGGAATTAATCGTTTGGTTTTCCAGAAGGAGCTCATGATAGAAGACTACCTTTCAATCCCACCATATACACACATCACCTTCTCTGGATGAAGACCCGCCTTTGGTGTGGTTCATTTCACTTGCCCCACGATCTCTTCCATTCCACATTATTGTACAGTATCCACTTTTCATCACCCATCACAATTTGTTTTAAAAACGGAACATTTTCGTAAAGTTTCAGTGAAGAATCACATGCGGAAATACGGTCAAGAAGGTTTTTTTCACTTAACTTATGTGGAACCCAAACATCAAAGCGATTAACATAACCAAGCTGGTGCAAATGATTTTCAACGCTTGATTTGGATATTTTGAGTATGTCGGCTATTTCCCTCTAGCAATATCGTTGACTGTTCTCAATGTCTAGATTTGATTGCTATCAACTTCAACTGATGTACCCAACCATGGAGCATCATCCAGTGAGAAATCTCCAGCACAAAAGTTCGCAAACCACTTTTGACATGTTCAATCAGTCCCAGCACCTTCTCCATACACTGCACAAATCTTTTTTTGCATTTCAGTTGTGTTTTTACCTTTCTTGAAATAATAAAGCATAATATGCTGAAAATGTTGTTTTCTTCCACCTTCAATATTAAAATGGCTACATAAAAATTCATCAATTTTGGGACTTGCCTGGTGGCACAGTGGTTAAGACTCTGCACTCCCAATGCAGGGGACTGGAGTTCGATCCCTGGTCAGGGAACCAGGTCCCACATGCATGCCGCAACTAAGAGTTCACATGCCACAACTAAGGAGCCCACCTGCCGCAACTAAGGACCTGGCGAGCTGCAACTAAGAAGCCTGCCTGCTGCAACTAAGGAGCCCATGTGCTGCAACTAAGAAGCCCACCACAACTAAGACCCAGTGCAACCAAATATTTTTTAAAAATTCACCGATTTTGGTAAGTTTTTTTAAATGCACACTGATATGACAGTTGTCACATACAATCTAACAAAATTGTTCTGAATGAAGTTAAAGACAACTAAGCGCTATTAGAGCTGTCTTACAGAAAAAAATCGAATCAACTTTTTGGCTAACCCAATATCTTGTGGAAATCACAATTCAACTCATACTGCTTTAATTTATTCCTTTCCATAAGATACAAAAACTGTAATTAATTCAACCATTTTCCTATTAATGAGCTTTCATTTTGTTACTTGTTTTTTGATACTATGGATGATACTACAGTGAATATTCTCACAGATAGACCCTTACGTAGTATTTTATACCTATAGGACAGATTCGCAAGAATAATGTAGCTAGGACAAAAGATATTTGTAGTTTAAAACATTTTAACACAGGTTGCCAGACTGTTTTGCAAATAGGTTGAAAAAGTTCACATTTATACCAGCAATGTATAGTACCCTTTTAGTTGGATCCCTACTGGCAACAGGTGCTATTGGTCATTTAACATTTTGCCCATTCTGAAAAGATGTCTCACTTCACTTGTAACAGGAGAAATGCGTAATACTACACTAAGATTAAACATTTTCACTTATCAGTCCCAAATCCAAAAGTTTGATAACATACTCTAATGACAATGCTGTGGGGTCACTCTTCCATGTTGTTTATATAACACAGGGAAATCTGGCAATATCTATCAAAATCCCACACACATTACATACCCTTTGATCCAGCAATCTTATTTCTGTGAAATCTTGAACAGGTGAGACAAAATTATAAACAGTATTATTCATTACTACACTGTTTTCAAAAGCAAAAGACTGAAATCAATGCAAATATCCATCATAAGGGCTGGTAAAATAAATTCTGGTATTCTTGTAGTGAAATACAATGCAGCTGTTAAAGGATAAGAACTCTCATTATGGAGCTACTTACATAACTCTGAGTTGTGGAACACAGTGCATTATTATAACCTTTGCTTTTTTTCTTTTTTTTAAGGAGAATAAAATAAACTCATATTTGTATAAAAAAGCTCTGGGAAATACTTGAGAAACTAATCAAAGTGGTTGTGAGACGAGTGGTGTTGGCATGGGAAATGGGTGGATGGCAGATATGTGGGGGAAACTTCAACTCAAAACATAAATACCTATCCACCTATCTAGATACACAAACACACATTACATTTGAATGAATTGCTCCTCAAAAGGAAAAGAAAAAGAAAAATAGTTCCAGTAGAGTGAATTCCCCAGTTTCCTTTATGTGATTTTTGTCAAGTCAATTTAACTATCTGATCCTCTTTCTTCAACTGTAAAACAGGGATAAGATCTGCTTCACAATGCTTTGGTGAGCACTAGATTAGCTCTGTCACTTAATAAACTGACACTTAATAAATGTTAGTTGAATTAAAAAAAAAAAAAAAAAAAAAAGGTTTGCCAATCTGTTACATAGGCCTAATTGGCATCTCATTATTTTAGTTTGCAGTTTCCTGATTTTTTTTGTTTTTTTTTTTTTTTTTTTTTTGGCGGTACGCGGGCCTCTCACTGTTGTGGCCTCTCCCATTGTGGAGCACAGGCTCCGGACGCACAGGCCCAGCAGCCACGGCTCACGGGCCCAGCCGCTCCGCGGCACGTGGAATCTTCCCGGACCTGGGCACAAACCCGCATCCCCCGCATCAGCAGGCGGACTCTCAACCACTGCACCACCAGGGAAGCCCATGATTTCTTCTGATTTTGAGCATCTTTTCACATTTGGATTTACCATTTGCTGAGTTCGTATTCTTTGCCCACCCATTTTTCTGTAGAATTGCTTGCTCCCCTTTTTTTTAAATATCTTTTTTTTTTTTTTGAATTTACAAAGTGGTCCCATACTGTGTATATCTTTTCTTTTCTTTTTTTTTTTTGGCTGCGTTGGGTCTTTGTTGCTGCACACGGGCTTTCTCTAGTTGTGGCGAGAGGAGGCTACTCTTCGTTGTGTGTAGGCTTCTCATGCGGTGGCTTATCTTGTTGCGGAGCACGGGCTTCAGTAGTTGCAGCATACGGGCTCAGTAGTTGCAGCACGTGGGCCCTAGAGCATACTGGCTCGGTAGTTGTGGCTCGTGGGCTCTAGAGCACAGGCACAGTAGTTGTGGCACATGGGCTTAGTTGCTCCGCAGCACGTGGGATTTTCCTGGACCAGGGGTCAAACCTGTGTGCCCTGCATTGGCAGGCGGATTCTTAACCTCTGAGCCACCAGGGCAGTCCCTGCTTGTTCCCTTGATGTGAATTTCTAAGAGCTCTTTTAATATTATAGATGTTAAACTTCACTGTACATATTTTTCTAAATGTATTATATACCTATTAACTTTAACTATGTTTATATTTTTGCATACAAGTTATTTCTTACACTGACAAATGTCTCTCTTTTTTAGAAGAACGTGTATTCTGCTGTTGTTGGGTTAAGTATTCTATAAATGTCAATTAGATCCAGTTGACTGATGGTACTACGGAGTTCAACTATATCCTCACAGATTTTCTGCCTGCCAGATCTATTGATTACTGAAAGAGGGGTGATGAAGTCTCCAGCTATAATAGTGGATTCGTTTATTTCTCCTTGAAGTTCTGTCAGTTTTTGCCTTAGCTGTCTTAAGGCTCTGTTGTTAGACATACACACATTAAAGGTTGCTGCATCTTTTTGGAGCATTGACCTCTTTGTCATTATGTAATGACCTTTCCTATCACTGATAATTTTCCTTGTTCTGAAGTCCGTTTTGTCTGCATATAGCAACTACACTTTCCTTTGATGAGCATTAGCATAGTAGATCTTTCTCCATTCTTTTACTTTTAACCTATCTGTGTCTTTATATTTAAAGTGGGTTTCTTATGTACGGTTCCCGAGAAAAGAGAGATCTAGTAAGGGATGCTGGCTTCCTCCCTCCAAATTAACCCTGGGTAGGTACAGAAAGGAAGTAAGGGCTTGAGGAATAAAATCAAAAACTGTGAAGAAACCCTAGTTAGGGTCAGAAGTTTTTACGTATTGTTCCTGCCACTCCCCCACTGATCATCCCACTTTGGGACAATCAGTTCCAGACAACTGATTACTACACAAATCATCAGCAACAGATCAGGCTTCCCAGCGTAGAATAATGTCTGTTCAAGTGAGCTGCTGATGAAAAAGAGTGTGGGCTGACCAGATATTCTAGAGCAGTGGACAGTCACTCCACCATTCCTTCCCCAAACCTCCAGGGTTTTGGTGGATTACAACAGCCTTCTGCTGTTGAATTACGAATTTCAAGGCAAATCTTTACTAAAGGAGTTGTCCAGTGAAACAGGAACCAACAGAGATAGAGCACTATACTCTTCTGTGGTGCCTGGAGCCTTCCGCTCTCTATTCCTTCAACTTGTGGGAAGGGGTAAAACTAGGGTCTACCCTTTTGCTCATCCTCCACATCCATTATGAGAGAGAGCAGTAGAGAACACGAGCTTGTGAACCAAAATATCTAGGCACCTGAGAAGTATGATCACCATATGACACAACAAATTAAACAACATATACCAACTGAAGCAGAATTATAGGAACAGATATTTAATTTTAAAAAACAATTCAAATTTAATAGTTTAAAAACAAGAAAGAGTTTTATTGTGCACCTATGAACTGTCAGGCACGGAGGATTCATCAGTGAACAAGACAGACAAAAATCTTTGTGTACTTTCTAGTGGTGCAAAATGGCCTGGGGCACAGAGACAAAAACATACAAACACCTAAATATCTAACTAACTAACCATTAAACCATTTTAGAAGGTAATAATTGCTTGTAAAAATAAAGCAGGTAAAGCAGATTGGAACTGCTTAAAAGGGTGAATAAAAATTGTGACCCTACTTTTAAAACGAAACTGAGCCTAAGACAGGAGTCAAGAAGATGCTGAGTGGGAGGTTACTAATGTGTGAAGAAGAAACAAGAAATCATAAAACGGTCATAAGAGAATATTAGGTATAAAAATATGAGTTTATGGGCTTCCCTGGTGGTGCAGTGGTTGAGAGTCCGCCTGCCGATGCAGGGGACACAGGTTCGTGCCTCGGTCCGGGGAGATCCCACATGCCGCGGAGCGTGAGCCATGGCCGCTGAGCCTGCTTGTCCAGAGCCTGTGCTCCGCAACGGGAGAGGCCACAACAGTGAGAGGCCCGCGTACCGCAAAAAAAATAAATAATTTAAAATTATAAAATAATATTGTACATGGTAAGAAATTTAAATAAAAGTAGAAAGTTAAAGACCTCATTAACTCTTCCTTTCCATAGAAGTAATCATTTTTCTGTGTCTCCTTCCAGAAATGTCCTATGCATAATCGAATGTGTGAATGTGTATAGTTTTAAAAATCTATAAATAGGATTTTATACAAATTTTCTGCAACTTGCTTTTTTTCACATATATGGATCTACTTTAGAGATACAGGTTTTAAAGGACAGTAAAAATCTCATTTAAAAGGCAAAATTATAGTGATAATAAAAAGATCAGTGGTTGCCAGGGGTGTGGGATGGAAGGGGCAGGGATGAATAGGTGGAACGCAGGGCATTTTTAGGGCAATGAAACTATTCTGTTATGACACAACGTTAGATACGTGAAACTATGCATTTGTCAAAACCTACAGAACTGTATGACACAAAGAGTGAACCCTAAAATGTAAACTATGGACTTTAATAGTAATGAATCAATATTGGTTTATCAACTGTAACAAATGTGCCACACTAATGCGAGACGTAAATAATAGGAGAAACTGGGTGTGTACGTGAAGTGTCATATGAAAATTCTCTGTATTTTCTGCCATTTTTCTACAAACCTAGAACTGCTCTAAAAAATAAAGTCTATTAAAAAAAAAAACCAAAAAACCTTCACTTAGGAAAACTATTTTTAAAGCTTTTCATAGAGTATTTTAGAGTTGGAGGCTCAAAGTCAAATACTGGGCAGGTTGTTGCTACGGTCCAGGCATAAAATGATTAGTGCTAGGCTTCCCTGGTGGCGCAGTGGTTAAGAATCCGCCTGCCAATGCAGGGGACACAGGTTCAAGCCCTGGTCTGGTTAGATCCCTCATGCCGCGGAGCAACTAAGCCCGTGCGCCACAACTACTGAGCCTGTGCTCTAGAGCCTGCCAGCCACAACTGAGCCCGTGAGCCACAACTACTGAAGCCCGCGCACCTAGAGCCTGTGCTCCACAACAAGAGAAGCCACCGCAATGAGAAGCCCGCACACCGCAACTAAGAGTAGCCCCCACTTGCCGCAACTAGAGAAAGCCTGTGCGCAGCAACAAAGACCCAATGCAATCAAAAATAAAAAATTGTAAATAAAATAAATTAAAAAAAATGATTAGTGCTAAGGCAGCAAATGAAATTAGTTTGAACTATTAGATTTGCTAATACCTAAGAAAATTGGACCTCAGAAAATCTTAAGTGGAATTTAAAGTTTCTGATTTAAAGAAGTAATATGTCAAAAATAGTATGTTAACCAGGAGTAGGAAAAAAAAATGCTTAAGAATTAAGTGGACAAAAGAGAGATGTGGCTGAAAAGATGCGAAGAGCCATAAATGACATGTTAAACACATTTTTTAAGTTAACATGACATGGAGGAACCAGGAAATTATCCATCTAATATACTTGGTGTGGCTTATGTACTTAAACTGTTTACTTCCAGATTTTTACAACCTACATATTTTCTAAACATAACAGTCATTAACAAGATATATTGGGTGCACTCAATGTGAATAGTGTTATTCTATATAAAATGCAGCTATCTTTGAGTTTACAAGCTCAAAGGCAAATATAAATTCAAAAGTTAGATAATATAAAGCAACATATTATTAAATGCACAGTGGTATCACAAAGCGTATCAGATTCCTGTTTTCTTTAGTTCCTAGTTCATCAGCACTTGGAGTAGGCTAGTTCCATAAACTCCTGAGGTAAATAAGATTCTACCTTATTTTTTTAATGATTATATATCAAGATTACAGTAAGCATGGAATTTCTAAGACAAAAAAGGTGGCTTCCGAAAAAGAAAAAGAAGCTTCAAAGACCTACATAGAATTAAGCTCTTTATTATGTATGTAAACATAAATTTTGTATCTATTTACTTTTTAACTATAATCTTTTTCTAGTCAGTGACTACAAAAGTGGCATCTCAATACACACTCATAGAAATTACAGAATAGAAAGGTTTTTTCCAAGTTCACTCTATTCTACCAAGTGTCTCTAGGAATTTTCTATTAGGCAATTCTATATACTGCTTGTTTTTAGCACCACAAGCATTATGGAAGAAGACTTTTAAATAGTTTTACCATTTGTTATTAATTTAAAGATACCAAATTTGTTTCTCTAGTTTTGCTTTTATTTCCAGTTTGCTGCATTTCCTCTTAACACTGTGGGTAAGGTGGGCAGTTAAAATGTGGTTCCTCAAAAACAAAAGGGAAGTATAATATAAGGACACCAAAATCAAAATCCTCTTTTTAAAAAAGTTTTGTTTATCCCTTTAAAAATGTCTGAACACATAAACTGACAGATTTAATAGAAATCCTTTTTAAAAATTTGCTTAGTTTCTCACATAATAATCATTAATTTAACCCCAAACTTAAATCATTAATTTGAGCCCAGGAGGGTAAGTCTCCTCTCAATTTGTTCAAACATATTAGGTGTTCCATTAATTTCATCTTATTGTTTCAATCTATCAATCTCCAATTCCTTTTACCTCTCTTACTTTGGGCTTCTTATTTGATTACATGTCCTACTTCTTCTTGGTTTAATCCACATGTAGGTGGTATCCATCCCCCATTAGTTTCTTGAAAAAGGATGAATGAACTATATTTGAGAGACTTCAGGATTGAAAATAACTTTATTCTAGCCTTATATTTGATTGACAGCGTGACTTACACAGAATTCTAAATTAGAAGTAATTTTCCTTCAGAATTTTGAAGCATTGCTCCATTACCCTTTCGCTTCCAGAGTTGTTATTAAGTCCAACACATTCACCTCTGTATGCACCATACGAAACCTCTATCAACTTTTTTTCTCTCTATCAACTTGTACAATTTACTCTTTGTCTCTCTACTCGTTATCTTCATAGAGTAGGGAAAGGGGAGGTGGGAGATACACAGAAAAAGAGCTCCAGAAATCAGCACGGGTCCTCTTAAGCATTTTATACTTACAGCAATCTTAATTAGGTCCCCAAGAGCCACATGTGATTAGCACTGGCATACTGCACTATCATACAGACTGTGCAGCCCTAGAGCAACCACTGTAAGAAACAAAACGAGGTTCAGCGACAATAAAAGAGGTGTGTTGGGACTTCCCTGGTGGCACAGTGGTTAAGAATCCGCCTGCCAATGCAGGGGATACGGGTTCAAGCCCTGGTCTGGGAAGATCCCACATGCCACAGAGCAACTAAGCCCGTGCACCACAACTACTGTGCCTGCGCTCTAGAGCCCGCGAACCACAACTACTGAGTCTGCGTGCCACAACTACTGAAGCCTGCGCTCCGCAACAAGAGAAGCACTGCAATGAGAAGACTGTGCACTGCAACGAAGAGCAGCCTCTGCTCACCGCACCTAGAGAAAGTCCACGCGCAGCAACTAAGACCCAACGCAGCCAAAAAAAAGAAAGAAAAAAAAAAGCGTGTTGATAGCAATGTAAAAATAATAATTATGACGAAGATAAAAGCTAACACTACTGTGCATGTCTATGTGCCAGGTACTGTTTTAATTGCTTCATATATGTTAATCACTGAATTAGTATATACAATACAACCTTAAGAAGTAGGTATTGTCTTCATTCTTATAGGTTATATATTTTACCCCGGCACAGCCAGAATTCTAGTCTAAACAGTCTAGCTCCAGAATCTTGTGGTCTTAACTATTATGCTATATGGCCTTCCAGTAGCAGATGGTAGTCATTTTTTGTTGTTTATTATACTACTTTTAAATATCTTTTCTTGACAAAATAAAGTTGGCAAACCCATGTTGATTTCCTCAATTAAAAAATTTATTGGTTGGTGAAATGTGAAAGCCTGGAAATCACCAGTTTGTAGGGCCAGTAGAGAACAAGAAAATGAAAATCTGAGAGAAGGTAACTGATGGAGCAAGGTCTTGGAGGATGAGTTCTAGAACATAGGGAGGAGTTAAATTTAAAGGACAGGGCAGACACTAAGTACAGGAGGAATTATAGTCACATTTAGAGATGATGGGGAAGAAAGATTCTCTAGTAACTAAAAATCAAGGTCATCTGAGCCCAAAACAAGCCAGATAGTATCAATTAGAAGGCTTAAAAATAATATAGAATGGTGAAGATTTAGAGCAACTTTTGTGAGGAATGGGAAAAAATAAAGCCGGGATTGGACAGACAGACTAGAAAAATAGAGATGGTTTCAACACTAAATATCTTGAAGAAGTCAAGAAATAAGGTTAGTGGGAGTAAAGGAGTGGACGATGTATAAACGAATAAATGAGGTTGTGGTTAGAAGGTAGGATTTCTGAATTTAAGATCTCAAAGCCAGAGGTAATGCTCATTCATTGACAACGATGAAGATGATACTGCTGATAATAACCATTCATTAAGCACACTAAAAAAATTAATTACATATAGTCATAACAACATTACTATCAGCATATTACAGAGAAGAAACTGAGGCCCTAATGAATTTTCAATTAACACTCAAGTTTTTTATAGAACTTAACAAGATGATGCTGAAATTCATATATAGTAGGAAAGGGCCTGTAATTCCCTAGAAAATTTTGAAGAAAATAGGTGAATATTAACTATTGTTAATACCCTACTGGCTATTAACACTTATTATAAAACAGCAGCAATTATGATAGTGTGGTTATGTTATAGAGGTCATACAAATTGACCAATGGAAAATAATAAACAATCCATGGATGTGTGGAAAACTGATTTGAAATCAATGACATTACAAACCAAAAGAAAAGTTATACTATTCAATAAATGCTGCTAGAACAATTAGTTGTTCATATATAAAATAAATTAGATCTCTACCTCATGCACAAAAATAGGTTGATTAAAAAAAGAATAAAACATGAAGAATAAAAGTTTTAAACTTTTAGCAAAAAGATAAATGAATATCTTTGTGATTTTGAGGTAGGAGAGAATTTCTTAAACCAGATACCCAAAGCACAAAATATAAAGGAAAAGATGAATAAATGTGACTACATTCAAACTAAATTTCAGTGTAAGAAAAGACACCACAAACAAAGGCCAAAGAAAAGACACAGACTGGAAGATGAGAGGCAACAATATAACCAACAATGTTATTATTAACCAGAAAACATAAATCAATGAAAAAGATGAGTATAGCAATAGAAAAATGGGCAAAGATGCCCAGAGATGTCCAGGAGGCGTTTGGGATTAGTACTAGAGACATCTGGGCTGGAAACAGAGATTTGGGATACATCAACTTATTGATCATATTTGAATTCACGGACTAGATGAGTTTATAAAAGGAAAGCACGTAAAGAAATTAGAGATCTGGGCCTAGCTAGGACATAAAGCAGGCAGAGGATTACCAATCCTCACTCAAGTTCTTAACACTAAATAACTTCTTTAAACTTATCCACATATTATTTTGTCTTGCCTTTTCTGACCATAACTTTGTCTTTTAAAGATGGGGTCTAAACACAAGAAACAAACACTTATAATAAAACCAGATTTTGTTGGACACTACATCAGAAGGTGGTCAGATAAGCCTGCCACTTCTGTTTAGAACAATATTACCTTCAGCTTCTCTGTTTCATGTATTGCCAAGAAGGCAGGATTGTGGAAATGAAATGCAAATTAAAAATTAAAACAAAACAGGATTTAAAATTTAAAGTAAAGGGAATGTATGAAAATATTCCCAAAGTGCCCAATAAGGATTTGTTTAATTGGTGGGGTTAGGAACTATCTCCTTTTATACATTAGCATAGCTCATTTAATGCATCAGAAATAGGTAACGTATGCCTACACATCTTTAAATTTTAAGACAAAAAAGATGAAAGACAAGAAGAAAAATGTTTCGTCCATACAGACTTCTGCTCATCCCATTTCTTCTACTTAGAAATAGCAAACCAGGTATCCACTGCTCAAGAGAAGCCAGTCACAAAAAAACAACTACATGCAGTATAATTCCTTTTATATGATATTCAAGAACATGCAAAGCAAGACAGAATAGTGGTGGTGGTGTTGGTGGTGGTAAGAAGATGTGGTTAGCAGGGACATAAAGAAGCTCTATGGGGTGTCTGGTATTCTGTATATGTGGATCTGGGTGTTGGTCACATCAATTTATACATTTGGCACTTGAGCATTTTACTATGTTCTGTCTTTTAACTGAGGTATGTTATTTTTTATTCCTATAAAGAAAAACTTCTTAGAGACCTTAAGAATCTCACTGAACACAGCTTGTTTCACTCCTGTCAAGACAACAAAGCCTCTAATTAAGAAACAAATATTTAGTGGCCTTCTCTCAACTTGTCTTCCCCTAATGGCCCCACTCCCTCAACCCACCCCTACCTCAGCCATCTCCCCAACAGAACAGGCTCAAGGACAAGGACGTCTGAGATGAACATTTTCAGCATCAACAAGCTCCAGGGTCCTTCTTCCACCAAACCAAAAGTAAGCTCCTAAGAGGAAATTGAAAGGAAACTCGAATGTAAACACCAACCTTTAATTATCACTTTGTGAATCAACTTCTACACTATCCTAGCTCATGAACATGAACCTGTATCTAAACATCTTTGTAGAAATTTCCATTGTAATTTTACTTTGACAGTTTTGACCAGGGTAAAATGATAGAAAATAGGTTTATCTAGATTTCAATTAACCCTCTTGCTGATGGTTATTTTTTTTAGTGAAGGACAGTAACAAATATTAAATGTAAACAGTCCAGAGAATGCTTTTAAAAAAAAACCTTCCCTTTCTCACTTTAACATGAAACACCAAGGAAAAAATAAAAGATAAAACCTATATATTACAGCTGGCTGTTACAATGAGTCATACAAAATGCAATATTAGACCTTGCGCAGTTCATTGTTTTATGTTGCTGGTCAAGCGGGGTTCAGAACGGTAATGAGACACAAATTACTTCGGATATCTTACTTCAGCAAAAACATGAAACAAAGTCATGTCAAGTAAGATGCTTCCAGGGACTAAAGCTATCGCCTTTCCTCTTCTTTTTTTTTTTTGAGCTACCTCCTTTCGCTCTTTTTTTTTTCTAAACAACAATTAAAGTTCTTCACGGATACCTTAGTTTGTAGCAGAAGCCCTGCAACATGAAATAAAGGAAACCCTAAGCCTTTATGTTCTTTTACCACTTTCCCAGTTTTAGGTAACCGAAAAAAGAACAGATCTTTAGAAGGAACTGAAGATTATCTAAGGAAGGACTCTAACGGGTCTCGTCTGAATGGCAAATACCTCAAGGTCTCGGAGCAGGATTATACCAAATGGCCAAGGGGCAGAGCTGTAAGCAGTTCCTAGTTTAGCGAAAGTATTTTAACTTCTTTAAAACAACAACAACAAAAAAACAGACTGTAGAGGGAAGAGAGCGAAATTAGGCGCCGCGGCGGGTAGAGGAGAAGGGTGCTCTGAAGAGAATTTGCAGTTCTGGGGTCGCGGCTGGGAAGAGGCCGAGACGAGACGGGCCGAGGTAAAAAGAGACGCCAGGAGAAACTCACTTTTGAAAGGCACTTCCCGGTTACAAAGCACTCTCTTGTGCTTTACCTCCTCCGACACAGTATCCTTTCTGCGGGCCTCCAGCGTCTACAGACGTAAAAGGCCCACCGCAAGAGCCCTCTCCAGCACCGAGATTCCGAGGCGGGCCTCGCTACCCGTCAGTCCCCGCGGCCGCCCGCATCCCCTCAGCATCCCCCGGGCGCGCGCACGTCACCCGCCCGCTGCCAATCGGCGCCGGGCAGGTCGCCTCTCCTCGCGTGCCCGCAACCCCGCCCCGCCCGATCCAGGCTGCAAGCGCCCGCCGGCCGCTTCCGCTCTCGGCGCAGGCGCGGCAGCTCGGCCGGAGAGCGGCGGGGGTCGGGCGAGGAGCGGACGCCGCTGGCCAGGATGGTGCTGGAGAGCGTGGCCCGCATCGTGAAGGTGCAGCTCCCCGCGTATCTTAAGCGGCTCCCAGTCCCCGAGAGCATTACCGGGTTCGCCCAGCTCACAGGTAATCTTTGCCTTCAGCCAGTCCCCATCCTTGTAAGCTTCGCAAGGCGGAGGGTGGGGGCGGGCATCTAAAAACCCTCGGGCCGAGGGGCGGGGCGGAGCTTGGCGGATGGCTCGTGACCCGGTGAGTCTGCGCCCCGAGGGAGGTGGGCGCGCGCCGGCGCTGCTGCCTGGGAGCGTGTGTGAGGCCACTTCTCGGTACTTGGCGGCCCGGGGTGCTTATCCTCATGGCTGTTGCCAGTGTCTTTACGTGGCGAGAGACCAGGTTTTTGCAAAGAAGGTGCTGAGTTGGGAACGGGCCCATCTCTTTCATCTCCATCGCTCCCTGCAGTGTGCCTGTTTAAAGCAGGGTAAGTCATCGTTATCTAAGGCACTGTGTATCAGACTGTCCCAGCTCTTGGCTGGGTTTTACCCACATCGTGTGGGTGTGACTGTGTGGGAGAGAAACACAGAAATGCACATAATATGTATTGCTGTTTTATTTAGCAACAAAATTAGAAAATAAACTCCAATCCTATAGGAGAGAGTTGACCTATCATGGGGTCATTTGAGGTCACCTCCATTACTACGGGCCTGGAGGCAATTTAGTTTCCTGGAGTTGAAAGAAAGATACCTTTGCTAGTATGATGGACCAAAAATTAGAAAATGAAATTTAATGAATATATGTAACATCCTGTACTTAAGTTCCCTCCTTTACAAAATAGAACCCAGAACTCGGGATTTCACATCTAAAGGATGAAAATTTCCAGAATGCAGTCAACACTTGGAAGATTTTGTTGGGTTCTGAGCTTTACAATGTAAGTTGGGATATTGGTGAACCAGACACAGGGACTGATTAGGATGATGAGGGGGGGAAAAGCCATATTAATAAAGCAAACATTGAATTCATATGTCCTGACCACCAGGGTATGTAAGCATGAATTAAGATAATTCTGAGGTAAATAGGGCTGCTTAGCTTGGAGCAGTCTGGAGATCTATGGTAGCTGACTTAAAATACAGTATTTGGAAGGCTGACCAGCGGAAGAAAAATAAGATTTATTCTGTGTAGACCAAAAGACAGAACTAGGGCCAAATTAGTGATAGTTATTCGAACATGGATTTTACCTCCATGTTCAAGAAATTTTTTTTCTTTAATTAGAGAATACTTTACCAAACAAATGGTGCTTTGAGAGCTATCCCCTCTCAGAGATTTAAAAAAAAAAAAAAGCAGTGTCTGGAGGTGGATAGATTAAATAAAATGTGATAAACTAGATGACTGTTCTAAATCTAGAGATTCTTTGCATAATGGTCATAGACATTGGCTCTTGACAAATGGATTGTGAGATTTTTAACACTTTTAGATGTTAAGGGGTTTGATAGAAAGCATGTAATTGAATAGAAAGAGTGGTAACTGAGTAATAAACATTAAAAAGAAATATCTAAACATAGGAACAACATAAAAGTAACAAAATGAAAAAACTTTCAAATCACGTGTTTGTAAACATCAAAGTCTTCTGTTGATTTTACTAGTTTATTCTGATAGATTGCAGCAATTATGTAAAAATTTGCCTTTTTCTCCCCTTATCATTTCTTTTACTGAAGTACTTTACATATTTTAATGTATTCCTTATCTTGTTCTAACAACTACGTATGTATATAATCTTATTATAGATTAGCATCACAGTAGGCCTAACCATTCCCCTGCAGCTGGAAATTTGGAATGTTTTTATATATATATTTTATTCATAATGTTCAGTGGTAAGTAGCTCTGTACCAATTGTTATTTTTTCCTTCTTTGAATTATACCCTTGAATATATTCACTAAATGGTAATACCAGGTCAAAAGGATATGATCATTTTGTGACATTTGTTCCCAGTTGCCAACTTACCTTAAATATTTGCATAAATTAACAGCTGAGTTTTTAACAGTCAAGAAATAAAAAAGTCCCCTTGCTCCCACCTCAGTCCAGTTAAACCTGAATTATGTGTGTTGATTCTGATTGTAGCAGGTTTTATATTCATTTCAGTTTTCTGTAAACAGAGTATAGTTGAAGCAGATTGGAAAGTACGATATTTGATTTAGCGATTAGAAGATTTTCAAACCTTTTTTTTTTTTCTTCTCAGGGATTCCTACTGTCTTTCTTCTCAGGGATTCCTAATTCCTTAAAGGCATTAAGGAAACTCAACCTAAACCTTTTCCCTCTTGAATCAATAATTTATAGTAGTTTCTTCTTTAAAGCTATAAAATAGTTAATGTGAAGACCAATTCTCAAAAATAATGACAACTCTGATAAATATCTTTATAGTGCATATTTAACTTAAGTCCCATTACGATGGGACAATTTAGTTCTCATTGTAATGTCCATTTATTTAGGAAACGTTAACATATTTGTAATAACTACTTTATGAGAAAAATGAGATAGTCTGTTTGGCACTGGATAATGAGAATATAACTGTTGCAGAATCTGTTTGGGAGCATTATGAAAGAAAAATTGCAATGACCAATTTCCTCTCTGGGTTTCGCCTCCTGATTAGATGGTAATAGCTAATGACATTTGGCTCTCTTGAATGAACTTCTTGTAGAATCCATCTTAGACTTTTTTTTTTGCTGAAATTAAAACCTGGAAGATAACTTTTCAATATAATTGTTTAAAATGTCTACCGGACCAAAAATATTTTCATTTTCTATCTATGACAATTAAAACAAAAAAAAAGTTTCAGTTCTCATTATTGTTGCCTGTTTTTCCTTCCCTGTTTAGACCCAGTGGTTTTTTAAAAGCAATGGACTCTCTCAGGATGACTCTGCATTCTTAGTAAACACTTGAAGATCCTTAATTACTATACAGTATTTATAGATAGTCCTTATCTATCAGAAATGCCTTATCGATCTATGTTTAGGTTACATTGTTAAGAGTGAGGCTTTTAAGGTAAATTAGTGTAATTCTGCCCTTTGGAAGTATAATGTACTCAAATACATTGACTTTTAAAAAAGCTTTCCCTGTCATATAAACTTTTAAAATAGAATAACAAAACTTCCCATTCAAAAGTCAGAAAAGTTTATATCTAGATTTAAAAGCTAGCTATGAAACTTTGAATATAGTAGTTCTACTCCACTTAAACTAGGTAGCTGCTTTGAAACGTAATGGTTTTGCTCCTAAAGACAAAGCAATGAATCCTAAGACTATAATAATATTTTTCCCAGAGTAACACAAACATGTCAGAGCTGATGCTTCAAGGGCATTAGCTCTAGAAAGGGCCAATTTTGAGCAAAGAATTTAAGAAATGGAACAGAGTTGAAAGCATGTTCATAGCAGCCTTATTTATGATAATCCCAAACTGTAAGCAACCTAAGTACCTAGCAACAGGAGAGTGGATAAAGGAATTATGGTATATTCATAGAGTGGAATACTGATTAGTAATAAAAAGGAACAAATTAATCACTGGATGAATCTCAAAAATTTTATATTGAGTGAAAAAACCTTCGGGTATAGGAATCAGTGGTGGGGAGATAGACTAGAAGGGGACAGGAGAATACTTTCTGGGGTGATGGAAATATTTTACATATTTTTACACATTTTCAGTGGAGGCTACAAGGGTGTATTTAATTGTCACAGCTCAGAGCTAAACACCTAAGATCTGTTTATTGTATGTAAACTTACCTCAATTGTTTTTTTAAACAAATAGAACTCAAGGTGAGTTTTCTTAATAAGAAAGGGTAATAAATCATTAAGTTCAAACTAAAGAGTTGCATTTATTAACATGTAAATAATAAAGGTTATTTCTGAAAGATTGAAGAATTTTATTTCAGAAAACTTTTATTTTTGAGAATTTGGGAAAATATTTACATAGTTACTGTAAGTTGTAAAAGTTTTTTCC
This sequence comes from Neophocaena asiaeorientalis asiaeorientalis, assembly GCF_003031525.2. Lineage (NCBI taxonomy): Eukaryota > Metazoa > Chordata > Mammalia > Artiodactyla > Phocoenidae > Neophocaena > Neophocaena asiaeorientalis. Next base: position 7,927,849 of record NW_020185337.1, on the reverse strand, counting down.
CCTTTTCCTAGGTAGACCGACTGTATTTAAAAGTCAGTGTAATTAAAGATTATACTAGCCTTTGTGGAGAACAATTTTGATGTCATTAAAACATTTTCTTCCATGTAACCACTCTGCAATTTAGAATTCCTGAAGTCATCAAGTATTTATTGAGCACTTACTATGGGCCAGGCAGTGCTCTAAATACTGGGACACTGTTGTATTTATAGTCGTGAGTGGAAAAAAGATTTTAAAATTGATTATTAATTTCATTTTATTGACCCTTTGGTCCTGAATAGTGTATATTAGGTTTTAAGTGGTAATAGTAATGCCATCCATTAAAAATATTTTACTTTCATTTTTCTGTAGTTCAGAAATGAAGTCATTTCTATGTTTTACCCATAATGATACATAAAAAAAATGTTATGAAATTATCAGCAGTCAAGTTGCCAGTATTATTTTTATAGTATCATTATATGCAACCTTTTTAAAAAGGGAGAAAAATACAGCAAAATAGAAATACAACAAAATGTTACCAACTCTTGAATGGTGGGATTAAAAGTTATTTTGTTTTTTACAACTTTTCTAAATTTTCAAATTTTGTAAAATAAATGCTATTTCTGATAATCCTAAAACAATTTAAAAGTGTACTGTACAAAATATACATTATACCTAACAGTTAGTAGGTAATAGATTTCCCTTCACAGTACCTAATATATCTGCAGTAGCTCAATATATATCAGACAGGTTCATAGGAAATAGCCAATCTTAAAGGTTGTTTCTTTAATTTCTTGTTTGATTTTTCTGTATTTGATATTTATTCATCAAAAATCAGCCTTAATAAATGTACTTAAAATGATTTAATTGAGCTTTTCAGACTGCATTATTTTCCTTTATTATCTTTTCTGTAGTTAAATTGAAGTTTGTCATCTTTAAAAAGTAGATTTTATTAAACAAGACTTGTATAAATTGTTACTTTGTTGTAGGAAATAATAGTACCTTTCACCACTGTATTACTATAGAGTAGTGTTTTACCAAGGAATTAAGTGTGGAAGGACAATGTTTTCTGAAGTAGATTTTAAAACAGTATTAATACCATTTATTCCCTGAGATTTGTGGGTTAAGCCAGGAAATGCTAAACTTAAGAATCTAAGTTAATGTTTTCATCTTTACATTCTCATTTATTTTCTTTTTTTTTTTTTTTTGTGGTACGCAGGCCTCTTACTGTTGTGGCCTCTCCTGTTGCCGAGCACAGGCTCCGGACGCGCAAGGCTCAGCGGCCATGGCTCACGGGCCCAGCCGCTCTGCGGCATGTGGGATCTTCCCGGACCGGGGCCCGAACCCGTGTCCCCTGCATCGGCAGGCGGACTCTCAACCACTGCGCCACCAGGGAAGCCCCTCATTTACTTTTTTACTTTGAGTCACTTAACCTCTCGTGACTTTTTAATTTTGTAGTATACATAATAATACTTAATGTTATTCTACATTCAAAAAACATGTATTGAATACGTACTGTTTCAAGATACTATACTGGATGTTGGGGCCAATAACAATCTAAGATATTTATTGCCTGATCTAGAAAATAAGTATAAATAAATAATTACAGTACAATATGGTGAGTGAGAAAGGGACTGACATTTATGCTCTGCATTCATTAAGTCACTCATTTAACATTTATGAGGTATATACTTTGTGCCAGGAAGAGTAGTACACAGCTCCTTTTCCTACAGGCTCATGGAAGAATCAACTTTATAAACAGATAGCAGTAGTATGATAAAAGAAACTTCGGAAAAGGGGCTTGGAAACAAAGGAGGGAGTGATTAATTTTGCTTTGGGAAATGAAGAAAGATTTCTGGAGGAGGCATATTTGACACCTGTTTTAAATGGTCCACATGAGTCAGGCCACAGAGAAAGGCATGGCAGACAGAAGGAATTCCTTATGCAAAGGACACAGGAAGCCTTTCACTAGGTAATAAGTAGCTTTGGCTGGCTTCAAGTACATGAGGGATGGGATATTTGTGGGAATTGAAACTGTCAAAGTAGCCTTGCCATGTTATAGAGTTGGTACTTTATAGGAACAGTGGTCTATAGCAGCACTATCCAGAAGCCTTTCTGTGATAGAAATGTTCTCTGCTGTCAAATATGGTAACCACTAGCCACATGTAGCCCTTGAGCTGCTGAGATGTGACTGGTATGTCTTAGAAACTGACTTCTGAATTTTACTTAATTTATTTAAATAGCCACATGTGTATTAATTGTGTTTTTTATTTTCTATATTTTATGATACTCGGACAACTTGGGGGCCTTGCTGGCCAGGGAGAACTTGCCCCCTCCAAGGACTGGCTAATGCCAGGAGATAGTAAACTACTTGCCTATGAGCATACTTTTCATATGCAAACCAACCAATCCAAAGCCTACACTCCAACCACTTCCTTTATCTAACTCTCACTTACCAAGCCAGTATTTCCCCTGCCCTAAATCACCCAGGGCCAGATATGAGACAACTAGGGACCACCCCTATAGCCCAGAGCCCACTGAAATTATTCAAGCCAGCCAATCCTAAATGTTTACTCTGCCCTACCTTGCCTTTTCTGTAGAAACCACAATAAAAGCTTGTGCCCTTTTACCTTCTGCCTGTGACCAAGCCTCGTACTTCCCCATGTGGTCCTGGGTGGCACGGTGTGCCCCCTCCTCTTGGGAATTGTAAGTAAACTTTTCTTTCAAGGCAGTCGTCTCCATGTCTGTCATCTTACCATACCTGAGTAAAACAGAATCCTGGGTACAAATCAAAACAGTGTGGCTAGTGGTTACTGTATTGGACAGCACAGATCTGTAGGTAGACCCCTCCCCCACAAGAAACAGTTCTTTGTCATTTCCAGAATTTTAATTCATTCAAAAGATTTATGTGGGGCTTCCCTGGTGGCGCAGTGGTTGGGAATCCGCTTGCCATTGCAGGGGACACGGGTTTGTGCCCCGGTCCAGGAGGATCCCACATGCCGCGGAGCGGCTGGGCCCGGGAGCCATGGCCGCTGAGCCTGCGCGTCCGGAGCCTGTACTCTGCGACAAGAGAGGCCACAGCGGTGGGAGGCCAGCGTACCGCAAAAAAAAAAAAAAATTTCTGTGGAGTCTTTCCACTCTTGTTACGAGAATAGAACAGCCAGCTTGACTGGCAGGATCTTACCGTTACAGAATTTCATTCTGGTGACTAAAAGATTATATCCCCGAAGATTTCTACTATATGACATTGTCAGGTTTAGTTAGCAAAAGATTTTTTTCAGGGGAGTTGCTCCAATCTCCATAAGCTTAATAAAAACTACCATTTATTGTGTATCCTCTCTGTGCCAGACACTCTTACAGGTGCTATTCATACATAAATAGGTTGATTCGTCCACAACTCATAACAAACCTTTGGCGTGGTGTTGTATCAAAAATAATTTCATTTTGGAAGAGTTAATATTAAGCCAATCTTTGAGTAGTTTTACTGAGAGAAGAACAGATAAAAGTGTAGATCTGGGGGCTTCCCTGGTGGCGCAGTGCTTGAGAGTCCACCTGCCGATGCAGGGGACACGGGTTCGTTCCCCGGTCCGGGAAGATCCCACATGCCGCTGAGCCTGCGCGTCCGGAGCCTGTGCTCCGCAACGGGAGAGGCTACAACAGTGAGAGGCCCGCGTACCGCAAAAAAAAAAACAAAAACGTTTAGATCTGTTGAATTTCATTCATAGTGATTGAGGACAGGCTTTGCGCTTACTGTCCTGGACTAAACCTGCTTAAGCTACAGTTTACGCACATGAAAAATGGGAATAATAATGGTGCCTACCAAATACAGTTGTTTAAACTAACACAGTGTTAAACGAGGTAATACAGTTGCACTCTTAGCATAGTCTGTTCATTTATCATTAATATTTATTAGTATGCCTTAGCACATGACGTTCAATTTTTCTTTTTCTCCACTAAGCTATTTCTACATAGTGTTTATTAGCAAGATATCAGGTTAGCATTCAGTGAAGGATGACAGGTGATAACTCTTTAAAGGCAAAGGATTCCCTGCAGAGCCCAGCAGAGGCAGGGTACTAGCCAACATTTGATAAATGCATGCTGAGACAGTTATCTTGGCTTCCTGGTGTGTTTGTCTCCGCAGGCGTAGGAGAAACTTATATCATTTATAAGTGATATAAATTTCATTTATATCACTTATATTCCCTATCCCCCTAAGACAGTGCTGAGTACTACAGAAGGCTTTCATGAACACTTAAAGAATAAGATGTATCTAATGAGAATATTCAGGATGTGAAAATTTCGACTAGCTCTTTAAAATAGCTTTTACACAACATTTAGGTATTTCTTTAGGAATCACTATGCCTTACCAAAAAATGTAAATTAAAGCATTGAAGACGTGTTCTTTCTGAAATTATAAATCAGTGGTAAGCTATTACAGGATATTCTGTTGTATGATTTTAGACATGGTGGAAATGTTTTCAAAACCTATAAAATATATCACATTGAATTTAGTTTATAATTATGGTGATCATAATTCCTGAAATAAAACTAAACACAAATATACTTAGTGAGGATAATGATAGGATATTTGGTAGAGGACCCATTTCTGAAAATTTTGTTTTCCAGTTTCAGAAGTCTCAAGTCAACCCACAAATAAAATAAGGTGGTCCTAGGTATAGGTGCCTTATTCACAGTTTTACAGATAAGTTAGATAATTAAGAAATTAAAGTGAGAAGTGAAGAATAGATAAAGAATAAGCTCAAAGATGAGACATGCTGTTTAAGTTCCTTTTTTTAATTTTAATTTTTTGTTTTTACAGTAGGTCCTTGTTGGTCATCTGTTTTAAACATGGCAGTGTACATGTCAATCCCAATCTCCCAATCCATCCCTATTTGAGTTCTATTACAGGAGCACGCAGACTTTAACAAATCTGTACATGTTTAGTTTCAGAATGGCTTCGGTTATTGCCTTTCCTTGGTGTACTTGCACTACTTGGCTACCTTGCGGTTCGTCCATTTCTCCCGAAGAAAAAGCAACAGAAGGATAGCTTGATTAATCTTAAAATACAAAAGGAAAATCCCAAAGTGGTGAATGAGATAAACATTGAAGATTTGTGTCTTACTAAAGCAGCTTATTGTAGGTGTTGGCGTTCTAAGACGGTAAGATGTCCATTTACATGTCCACTAAAATTTGTGCAGTTAAAATGGTTTTGCTTCTTAAATCCCCAGTTCTGTGGTCCTGTGAGATTAGGTATTTTTTTCATAGTATTCAGCACTGAAAGTTTACTCTAAATTAAAGGTCACCTCTTAATGATCACTATATTTCCTACATTAGAAAAGTTAGACCAGCACAGAAAACTTGGTTGGGCAAATTACTTAATCTTTATTACTCTGATCGTCAGGTGTTTTAAAATCTGATAATATATTAATATCACAGAAATTTTTGAGGATTTAGTGAGACGATGTATGTACAGTGCCTTGTATGTAGTATGAGTTAGTAAATGGTAAGTATAATTACGGATGATTTTTAATGTGGAAATTAAAAGTGAGTTTGATGGATGCAACTAGAGATTATCTTACTAAGTGAAGTAAGTCAGAGAAATACAGATATTGATACAGTATGATATTACTTATATGTGGAATCTAAACTATGACACAAATGAACCTATCAATGAAGCAGAAACAGAATCACAGACATAGAGAACAGACTGGTGCTTGCCAGTGGGGAAGGGGTTGGGGGAGGGGTGGAGTGGATGGTTGGGGTCAGCAGATGCAAACTAGTGTATATAGGATGGCTAAACAACAAGGTCCTACTGTACAGCACAGAGAACTATTCAATATCCTATGGTAAACCATAATGGAAAAGAATATTTTTTAAGAAAAGAATGTATATATGTGTATAACTGAATCACTTTGCTGTACAGTAGTAATTAACACAACATTGTTAAGCAACTATACCTCAATTAAAAATAATAAACCAAAAAAAGGAGGAGTTTGGAGTGATAAATTATAAGTAGTTGATGAGATCTAGTTTGATCGTAGGCTATTTGAGGCTTTAAATACAATAATGCTCATCATCGCATCCTTTGTAATAACAAAATCTTAGAAACAGTCTAGATATCTGATAATAGAGGAATGGTTAAACTATGGTATAATACAAGTGATGGGATATTAGGAAGCTATGAAAAGCCATGTTTTTTAAAGAATATTTAATAACATGGGAGCATGATGTAATATAAGCTAGAAAAGCGTATTACAGTATGATCTCAATTTTGCTTAAAAAAAATGAGTACACAGGAAATACAGAGGAAAAAATATACCAGAATGTTAATTATTGTTACCTATGAGTAAGTTTTAAAAAATATTTTTAAAGTATTTTTTAAGTGTTACAGTGTGCATGAGTTTTATAGTAAGAAAACGTTATGAAATAATTTATTTTGAATTTAAATTACATCCTTTTAAAATTTAAAATAAGTAATGAGGTGAGCTCAGATTTAGAGCTTTATAGAAAATAAGAGCTTATTTTGATGTCCTTTTATAACTATTGTATTGACTTGTTTGGAATCATCCAAAGCTTTTTATTTAAAATCTACCAAATAATTAAATACTTAAATTTGTTAGATTTGCTGTAGTATTGGAATGTAGTTAGGTTAGATAGAGAATATATCTGTTACTCAGGAAAGCTATCTGATGTGTTTCTCCCCGCAAAGTAATGGCCTTTTCTTTATAAGATCACGTCACAAATATTTCTATTTATTGAATCATTTAAAGAATAACACTTGTAATTTTTTTCCTTTTTAGTTTCCTGCCTGTGATGGCTCACATAATAAACACAATGAATTGACAGGAGATAATGTGGGTCCACTAATACTGAAGAAGAAGGAAGTATAATAGTAATGAATTAGAATGGAATTCAATTGTGTGCTGTAAAAACTTATAACAGTATTTTTCCATTCTTTGTTTATAGAAGATCTTTCAAATGGTGGTCTTAATTATTGCTACTGGTTGAATAATTATTTCTGCCAATTTATTTTCTTGTTACACTACTGTTTATATTTGATACTTTGTATATTCAAACAGTCATTTATATAAAAATTAAATTGTACAACCCTTTCATTCTGACTTCAAAGAATTAATGTATCTTCCTACAATAAAACCAACATGTTTAAATTTTAATTGAGAAAGCTTTTGACAGTGAGTCCAAAGCTGTTTGTTTGAATGTCAATATTTTAAAAAGAAACTGTACTTTAAAAATTTCTCTCTACATTATTAAATATATTATTTTTTAGTGCTCTTCTGTTTTGATCATTTGAAGTGATTTTTCCCCTTTTGGCCTTCCGTATTCCATGCTTTTTAGATCAAAAAGAAAACTATTGCTGTCAAGAATTGCTTGAGTTTTCAAAGAGAAACTCTTTACTTTATAAATATTGTTCTCTATAAATATGAATATCCCAATTTCAGAAAAGACAGGAACTGGGTATACAAGTTTCAACAAGGAATGATTATTTACATTATAAAAGACTTGTTTACTTTATAAAAGACTTGTTTGTGTCTGTTTACATGTGTTGTGTGTATGTCTGACTCAGTGACAGGGTGGGGTGGCAAGAACACTTAACAGCTAAACCTCGTGAGCTGCTGCAATTTGAAGGTCAATTAAAAATAAAGTAAATCTGAATTTATCTTAAGATGATAACAGTTCAGTGTTCAAAACTGAGTCTATATGAACATTTTTCTCTTTATTCCAGTGTATACCAATCAAACATAAAATACAAAAGGCTTGCAAAATAAACTTACTGGAGAATCTTTAAAACTTGTAATTTTTTAGCCTAAGAGTCTATTTAATTTCATATGGCAATTCTTATATTAATAGCTATCCTTAAGTCTGTGTTAAAGCTACAGTCCAGTCAGTTCACTGTGCTTGCTTTATATATGAAGAAGGTTTGGGAGGCAGGCATATTTAATTCCAATGATCATCAAAGCTAATAGTTGCTGAGCACTTATATGGAACAGACACTGCTCTAAGCATGGTACGTGGATGTTTGGTTTATTACATGTATCAAAGCTTCTATTATGTGATCCTGGTTTTCTTGAGAACAACAGCAGGAATTTTAAAGGTAGGGTTAGAAATGTAGGTGTGGTTTTGAGAAATTTTACAAAGTATATGTACAAAATTGTTGCTCTTTCCTCACCTGCGAGTAGGGAGAAATATAACAGTGCTCTCACTTTGGCTCTGGATATTTTCTCCCTAAGACCTTTTCTTCAACACCCTTAAGGGGCTTCAATTATTTTTCCACAGTTGATCACAAGGCTTGGAAAAAATCCTCCTCACCAGAAGTTTGGATATCCTGGTCTGTGGTCATGAAATGCTTTTCTTAAAAAGCATTCACTGCAAATCAGAGCAACATGGCTTTGTACATGTTCTAGTGGTTCCCATTCTTAGATTTTACAGAAGGTAAAATTTTCCCCAAATGTGGAGACTAAAGTGACATTATCAATGTTAAAATTATTAAGTAAGAACATTTAAAAAGTTGAAAACTATCTGATAAAAGGTAATTTTAACATCCCAAAGGTAAGAAGGTTATACTCTCGAATAAAGTTTTTTTCTCCCCACATTTTCAATTGTTAAAATTTGTTAAAGAGTTGTACCCAAGTATTTTCCCACATGTGCAACTTCTTCAGAAGCATGGGGTTGGTAGCAAGCTGTTATTTTAACTACCCCTTTACGTAACCATTATTACTAGTTGCCCTCACTTCCTCTTGTAAATTCACAGAATTCCACCACATGTGCCTTAAAAAATTGACATCTAATTGAAATCTAACTGCATCTGAATTGATACAACAGAAGATAACTTAGCTCTAGAAATACATATCTTGGGTCTCTAGAACCTTTAAGAAACAGCTGTATTGTTACAGGGTCACGTTATGATCATTTTGAGGACTGCTACACCTGACCCAGGGGACTACTCAGTTCCCTGAGTAGTTTACTTTACTCAGACTTGAGCACCACCATTACATAAGTAGGTTTTCAAAACTGTTGAGCAGGCTTGAGGTATGAGTGACTCATTCATATCGGTAATTAAGCAGGTCGTATTATGGTAAGCATGTGACAATTCAGCTTTGAGTTCAGTGCCTCATATGATGATTCATTAAATTACATTTGTATTTTGTAATCTAATTTGTTAATAAGTTTATGGGAAGCTAATTAAGCCAGCTGCTAATCTATATAGTTCTGTCTTCCTTATTGTGATCCCACAGTCTTCCATTGGAAACGTGCTATTAGACTCTTCCTCTGCAAAGAGAGTTTTAAAATTTTTAACAGGGTTCTTAAATTATGATGGATATTTTATTTACTACTTACCAGAAACATCTAATTGCAATTTACATGTTTAAAATTCAGTTGTGGAGCATCACCAATCTGGAGAAGACCAGGAGACCTGTTACAAACACGTACTTTACTGAGAAGTGAGGGCGCTCAGGTCCCCATCTTCAGCGTGTACGTATTCTTATTCTGATTCTAATAAGTTTCGTTTTCTGACTTCTGCTCCTGAACAAATCATAAGTATTGACAGTGTCCTGCTGGAAGCAGGTAAACAAAATGTTTACCTCCCCTGACAGGGGAGGGAACCAAAAAATAAATGTAATGTGAACATTAAAAGGATAGCAGCTTGAGACAACTTTATATATAGGGTCCTGCACACCACAGGCCCTGAGAGCATCACTGTTAGCAAATTATACAAGTGACGTTTAATGATGAATTTGAATCGAGTGGGTTATGGTATGTAAGAAGGCAGAATTATGTGTTGCATTTGGTGATAACCAATTTCCTCTTCAAATAGTTAAAAGCTGAGTGCCTAAAGTGGTTTATCCAGGTGGAAAGTTTATGCAGAAAATACCTTGAATCGTTCCTTGATTATTTGGAGACTTTATCATAGGAAGTTTTTCATTCAGTTGAAACATTTTTCAAGTTTAATGACTAACTCACTACCTAGTTTAGTCAAAGTATGAGGAAAACTAAAGGAACAGTGATTTAAACCACGTAAATCAAATTAGATGACCTCCTGCACCTTAGGGAGGATTACAAATCATGTGTAAAAATCATTCAGCCCCAGTTCCGTGACTGCCCCACTGCCTTGCTGGCCGTGCAGTCCCTTTGCACCAGAGGTGGGATTGTAAAAGACTCTCAGAGCTGTTGTTTTAGCTATGCTGCATCACCTGATATACTTTAGTTTGTCATAGTAATCTTTTGCTGGAAGCTCACTTTATCATGTTCAGAGAGTCATCTATTATCTTTTGCAGGAATCCAGTTTAGTAAAGTCATGTAGCAAGCATAATTTTTATATAAAATGTAGACTTCATATTAATTATTAGCAATTGCATTGTGCAATTTTCTATTAGTTATGGTGGGAGTTTTTTGGTTTTTGGGGTTTTTTTGGCCACGTGACATACAAGATCTTGGTTCAACCAGGGATTGAGCCCATGCCCCCTGCAGTGGAAACGTGGAGTCCTAACCACTTGCCTGCCAGGGAATTCCATTTATGGTCTTGAAGGACACTGAAAATCTGTTCAGAAAGGCATATCTGTGTCATTCTGTCAGAGATGACATCACTTTCTAAGTTTCCTTTGGTTTTAATGCTTGATTCTTTGCTTACAAAAAGTATATCTGGGGCGTCCCTGGTGGCGCAGTGGTTGAGAGTCCGCCTGCCGATGCAGGGGATACGGGTTCGTGCCCCGGTCCAGGAAGATCCCACATGCGGTGGAGCGGCTGGGCCCGTGAACCATGGCCGCTAAGCCTGCGCGTCAGGAGCCTGTGCTCCGCAACGCGAGAGACCACAACAGTGAGAGTCCCGCGTACCGCAAAAAAA